>NC_054379.1:100697414-101039914 GCF_017654675.1 Xenopus laevis
CTGTGTTAAATAAATGGCAAATTGATCAAGGTCTGTGTAATTTTCCACCATGTGAATGCCAGATTTGACACCATTACTTTACATTGCTTCACTCTAGAAAAAAAAAAATTGCGTACAAATTTAACTTTTTTTTACACAACAAAGCCTGTTGACTTGTGTTGTATTATTATTATATATATGCCCCTAAAGGTTATTTATAAAGGTGGACAACCCCTTTAAAGGCTGAAACCACTAAATAGATATGAACAATGGGTGTTAGATATCATCTCAGACCTTTGTGATCTGAATGGACAGCTGGACCCTCAGCCCCAAGGCTTGAAACATTTCACAATGTAAGTTATGCAGTTCACATTCCTCTATCGCTGTTTAAGTCTGAAGGGTTAAATGACCTACTTTCTTTTGGGACAGCTTAACCCATATACGCAACAGCAATGGAGCAAAATAATGCCAATGAGAAGAATTGGCACCAGTGCTTTCTAAATGTAATAAAGCATCTCATTGAAATCAGTTATTTTGTGCAAAAGAAATGGCATCAACTTCAAGCAGGTCATTACAATTTGCAATGCATGTGCAAAATTTGCATTGTGCAAATAAAAAATGTATAAACCGCCTAATGAACGTTGTTACAATGTAAAATGTGATTTATTTAAATTCATATTTTTGCAAATATTCATTCCTCTAATCCCATTTATTATATATCCATCTATGGGTCTCATTTAACAATGACCCTTCGTGAAGCAGATATGCACGGGAGAGTTTGCATAGTATTATCTATAATATGGGTAAGGCCCATAAGAGCTTACACTCTAAAGGGAAGTGGAGTGAGATACTAGTGTCACACTTGAATTCACAGTGTTGTATTTTAGTTTTCAACATTTAATTACTTGCTTAAGTGTGAAAAATAGTAAACGGATAGATAAATAGGCAGATAAAGGGAAAACATAGCAAATCATTTTCAGGCAAAGAGGGCACTTTTCACTTTTTGGACACGGGTAACCTGTACAAGGAAAACATTTTAAAAAGGTTCTATTAGTGGAACACAAATATTCTATTATCTATTTATTTAAACACGTTCTCAGGGGTAAAGTTAAGGATTTCAGCTTTACACACCTTAAGGCCCTACAGGTAATTACAGGTCAGGTTCTAAATAAAGAATATCCCTGTACAGGCTAATTAGTAATTCTGTGATTTTCTTGGCATGTTATTGATTGTCCCTTGAGGCCTTAATTTGTTCATTTCTGTGTCTGACTGACGTGGAAGTATGCAAATTATCACCTTGCTTAAAATAAATGAATGCATTTAGTGTTGTATAGCAAATCGTAATTGTAAAGGATAATTGTAGAGAACACAAAACAGTATATATAATCAGCACCATTTTTTAAATATATCCTTTATATATACCCTTTATATAAAGACACCATGTACCTCCATTCATTTTTGTTTATTTGTGTTTTTTTGTTTAATGGTAATACCAGGACCATCATATATGATGTTATTAATATATATATATATATATATATATATATATATATATATATATATATATATATATATATATATATATATATATATATATATATACCAAAATAACTTTTCGTTACACTCACGGCATGTGGAATACTTCATTTATTGAATCATCAAAGACAATGTCTTTGATGAGTCAATAAATTAAGTATTCCACATGCCGTGAGTGATAACGAAAAGTTATTTCGGTTTACTGTATATTGTGGTCAGTAACCGGCCATTGCCTCAACTATTGGTGAGTGCTGGTTCAAGCAACAAGTTACTATGAGTAAGATATATATATATTTCAAAAGTTTAACATTTTTATGTATGATTGCCTATGATTAAGTGCCTTAAGCCACAAAATGGGTAAGGCTTTTTATGGACTTAAAAGTAGAAAATCACCGGCACAACAGGATATTTCTAGCAGGAAAACCCTTCCTCGTTTGTTTGAGTAAGCTTTGTCAAGCTTAGACATTCAATAATCATTTTTTTTTGCAAGTTGGATTTTTAGGAGTGCCAGTCCAGTTTTGTGTAATTCCCACTCCTTTTGGCTGAAGATTTGGGGCTTGGCACCCAAATACAAAATTCCTATAGGTAAGTTTGACGTACTTTACAACATATCGACGGTTCTTTTTCTATAACATGGAGTGAGTCAAGTGCTGAGAAGGTCCCACCCCTATAAAGAGTACACAGGAAGCCTGAAGAAGCATGTAGCTTGCAGAGAACACTAAAACCTACATATTGCTTTTCTTGCTATACATTTTAAATATGATTGTGTTTATTTTTTTCATTTATTAAATAGATATGTATCAGGTCTAGCAATAAGAAAGTAAGAAATACTTTATCTTCTATAATTGTTAGCTTTAATAAGAGTCCAGCAATTTTTGCAGGATTCAGACTCAGAAGATACATAATGCTTAGCCAAACCAAATAAAAACCTTTTAAGTCTTGTGAATTTTAAATCAGTGCACAAGTAAAGGCAATATCAATAATAAATCTCTAGCACCATCCAAAAATATTGACTGAATATTCAACCTTCACTGGGTCTAACTGCAATAGACCTAAGTACTCTATGAATACAGTACTGTATGAATGCAGGTATGGGATCCATTATCTGGAAATCTGGAAACCGTTATCCAGAAAGCTCTGGATTACAGAAAGGCCTTCTCCCATAGACTCCATCTTATCCAAATAATCCAATTTTTTAAAATCAATTTAGTTTTTCTCTGTAATAATAGAACAGTAACTTATACAGTTATTGGACCTGTTATCCAGAATGTCCGGGACCCTGGGTTTTCCGGATAATGGATCTTTCCATAATTTGGATCTTCATACCTTAAGTCTACTTAAACATCATGTACACTTTAAATAAACCCAATAGGCTGGTTTTGCCTCCAATAAGGATTAATCATATGTTAGTACAAGCTGCTGTTTTTTTGGAAAAAACTTTGGATTATTTTGATAAAATAGAGTCTATGGAAAACAGCCTTTCTGTATAATGGATTCCATACCTGTACTTGATCCAAACGAAGATATAAATAATCCTTATTGGAGGCAAAACCAGCCTGTTGGGTTTATTTAAAGTTTACATGATTTTCTAATAGGGGCAGATTTGATAAAAAGGTCAAAGTGAAAATTCAAATAAAAAAAAAACGAATTTCGAGCTAATTTTTGTGTATTTCGACTAGGGAATAGTCCAAATTCGATTTGAATTTTGAAATTTATAATTTACTGTCTTCAGCTTTGACGATTCGCCATCTAAAACCTACCGAATTGCTGTTTTAGCTATTTGGAGTCAATTGGTGGACTGATTCCCTATTCGTTTGAAAACAGACCTATTCAACCAAAAAAAACTACGATTTAATTTTGTTTGGTCTTTTTGAATTTCGAAGTTTTTCAAATTCGACCCTTGATATATCTGCCCCTATGATTCATATTATGGAAAATTATCAGTTATCCTGAAAACCCCAAGTCCTGAGCATTCTGGATAGCAGGTCCCATCCCTGTACTTAGCAACTGAACTGTTTTTTTTTTCACAAAATGTTTCAGGTCACATGAATCCTTTCTCAAGTACTGTATTTTGTGTGACTCCCTTCATACTTTTGTTTAAGTAAAACTAAAAAGTTTATTTTAATAATGCAAATCATAGATTTGAATATTCAAATTCAGGTTACTATATGGCTTGGTATTTTACAGAATCTTTTGTGGAATATTTGGTATTTAGCTGAATCCACAACAAATGGATTTGGTGCATCCTAGATAATATCCAAAGTTATGTTTTAATATTAACACAACAAAAATGTTGGTTCACATTTGTAACATATCCCTTATACTTTTACTTTATTGGAACAAGTATGGGATATATACTGCACTAACCGATTCACTAAGCGGTGAAAAGTCGCCAGTGACCGATTCACACCTATCGCTACACTTTGCCAGGTGAAAATTCACTCAGACAACGCTAATTCACTAAAATGCAGAGTTTTGTCGTGGGAGCCGAACGCTGGTGACTTTTCGCTAGTGTTACATGAGCCCACTGTATAGTTAATGTTCCATATGTTAGAAAAAGTATGGGGGAAACGGGTTACCCAAAAAAAATTTTTAGAACTTTTGCAAGCTATCACTCTGAAAAAAAAAAAGACGCCAGTGTTTTTTGAACTTTGATGCTTTTTCCACTCACAGATGTAAGTAACAGAAGATTGAGAAAGATCTATGCACTCCATTGCACTTCGTCTGGTCTGAGCTAGCAAGGTCAAGTCTGGCGAAAGAGTTCATGTTCAGTAAAATCCACATTTTAGTGAATTTGTGGAGTAACGTCCATTCGCCAGAATGAATTCTTGCCTGGTGATAGAGTCCGAATGAGCGCTAGTGCCTATCTCTTTCGCTAGCGAATTGGTGCCTGCACCCATCAGTAAATTACTGATGTCCCTGCAGGCGGTAACGCTGTCGCCAGCGTTTGCCACTTTGCCCTTTCGTAAATCTGCCCCCGTGTGTGGAACCTGAAGTTTGCTAAATAAGTGCTGTTTTAGCAGCATTGGACTGGGACCTAAGGGCCCCCCTCTCCACCCCTCCCCAACCGCAGCCCTTCCCAAGGCCCAAGCCAAAACCCCTTGCTTTATATTCTATTCTTGTGGTTACGTTCAGGCCAGGGAGGAGGTCAGGGTGCAGCACCCAGGTTTTCAGTTAGGGAGCAGGTCTGAGTCTGACCGGCCCAGTCTGACCCTGTCTTTTAGTAATACTGGGCACCATACCTTAAAGGGGTCCTTCGCAAAAAACTGCATATATCTGCATAATAAAATAATAAAGTAGTTCTAAGCAGTTTTTCAGCTGACTTGCAACATTGTTTTAAAAGATCTAAGGGTCCAGAGAATGTTAATATCGTAGAACCCCCAATTTAAATTTTTCAGGGGACCAGAAAAAAATGGAGTAAAATCCAGGAAAATGTAAAATTATGGAAATGTATTATGCATAATATACTGTATAGGTGAGGCCATAAAACAACAATGTAAAATGAGGGGAAACTTAAAATCATGGGATGTAAAATTGAGGTTCCACTGTAGTCAGAAATATAATAATTTCAATTGCAGATTATGTTATTAATTATTATTCAGCTGTTGCATAGGTTTACATTTTCCCACTATGAAAAAAATAATTTTTGGGTAGAGGACCCCTTAAAGTCTACTTAAAAAATGTCAATGTTTATGATCTCAATAGTATTGCTGTGCAATTAACATAGACTCATGCACCTTAGTTACAATAAAGTACAAAGTAACTGATATTCTGTTCTTTTTCTATCAAAAGAAATAATTGTGATTATTTTAGAGCATATACTGAAGTATTCATGCAATATATATATATATATATATATATATATATATATATATATATATATCATACAGTACCTATACAATTACTGACGGTTTAGCAACCCAAATTAAATGGTAACGAAAATGTTCAAATAAATAATTATGGGTTTAAATTTTAATATGTTGTTGCAGTTAAACATGATTCATCCAAAAAGTATTCAGTTATAATATAACAATCATTGTTTACCATAAGTGCATACATATTATAAAGAACTATGCTTGGATTAATCATTAAACAATACCTATAAACAAGGCATATATTATCAATATCATGTGATTAACTGCATAACGTAAAGCCAAACCAAAGTCAAGGTGCTTTTGTATAAGACAACCTTTCTAGATCATTTGTATTTTAATAAAATCATGAATACACTATTACTAGGGATGTCGCGGACTGTTCGCCCGTGAACTAATTCGCGCGAACATCGACTGTTCGCGTCCGCCGAATGTTCGCGAACGTCGCGCGACGTTCGCCAATTTGGGTTCGCCTTAGCTGGCGCTTATTTTTGACCTCTCACCCCAGACCAGCAGATACATGGCAGCCAATCAGGAAGCTCTCCCTCCTGGACCACCCCCACACCCCCTGGACCACTCCCCTTCCATATATAAACTGAAGCCCTGCAGCGTTTTTTTCATTCTGCCTGTGTGTGCTTGGAAGAGCTAGTGTAGGGAGAGAGCTGTTGAGTGATTTGAGGGACAGTTGATAGTAACTTTGCTGGCTAGTAATCTACTTGATACTGCTCTGTATTGTAGGGACAGAACTCTGCAGGGATTTGAGGGACATTTTAGGTTAGGTAGCTTTGCTGGCTAGTAATCTACCTTCTACTGCAGTGCTCTGTATGTAGCTGCTGTGGGCACTGCTTCTGATCTCTCATCTGCTGACTGCTTCCTGTAACCCAATAGTCCTTGTAAGGACTGCTTTTATTTTCTTTTTTCTTTTTTTACTTTGCTACTATAAGAGCCCAGTGCTATTAGTCTAGCTGTGTTGGGGAGTGGGACTGGTGTGCTGCTCCTCCTAGTAGTTCACCACTACCAGCACAAACCAGAGTCAAAATTGTTACAAAGTATCTTATTTGCACCTGTTAGCTGTTCTGAGCTCTCTGCCAAAAGCTAATTAAGTTAGAAACTGTTTTTTTTCTGGCTGTTCAGTTCAGAGAAAAGAGGGACTGGTGTGCTGCTCCTCCTAGTAGTTCACCACCACCAGCACCAACCAGAGTCAAAATTGTTACAAAGTATCTTATTTGCACCTGTTAGCTGTTCTGAGCTCTCTGCCAAAAGCTAATTAAGTTAGAAACTGTTTTTTTTCTGGCTGTTCAGTTCAGAGAAAAGAGGGACTGGTGTGCTGCTCCTCCTAGTAGTTCACCACCACCAGCACCAACCAGAGTCAAAATTGTTACAAAGTATCTTATTTGCACCTGTTAGCTGTTCTGAGCTCTCTGCCAAAAGCTAATTAAGTTAGAAACTGTTTTTTTTCTGGCTGTTCAGTGCAGAGAAAAGAGGGACTTTCCAGTACAAAAGAGGGACAGGGGGTTGAGTGGTCAAAAGAGGGACAGTTGTGAGGTATGCAAGTGCCACCTATCTGTGTGAGCTTTTTCACATTCTGTCTAAATAACAATAATAATTCCGTGTCCGTAAACATCACCTGAGTGATGTTTTTACAGCAGCAATAATATATTCCGTATCCACTACTGTATACGTTGCCCTTGCAGGCTTTAACCAAGTGCCACCTAGCTGTGTCAGCTTTTTCACATTCCGTGTCCAGAAACATCACCTGAGTGACGTAGTGTGATTTCTGCCCTTTACAGCACAAAACGCAGCGCTGTGTCAACAATGTATTTTTCAGATACATTTTTGCCCTTGATCCCCCTCTGGCATGCCACTGTCCAGGTCGTTGCACCCTTTAAACAACTTTAAAATCATTTTTCTGGCCAGAAATGTCTTTTCTAGCTTTTAAAATTCGCCTTCCCATTGAAGTCTATGGGGTTCGCGACGTTCGCGAACCGTTCGCATTTTTGACGCAAGTTCGCGAATATGTTCGCAAACATTTTTTCCGCCGTTCGCTTCATCCCTAACTATTACAGTCACATTTTGATTTTATATTTGCACTTTTTAAGTTTTCTGCATTTTGCAATGTCTTTGGATCCACCAATTTTCTTCATTTCAATGGGTGCTTTTCATGGATTTTTCATTTGTGCTCCTTACATAATGCTATAATTCTATCAAAAAATATGCCGGTTGCATTACGCCTAAAAATATTGCAAGAGTTGTTGTAAATATGTGTATTTATAAAGCTCTATTCATGTTTTTGTTTGTGCATTCAACACAGTCACATGATGCAGCACAATCATAGAAATAATCCATTACAAAAACTGCTGTATTTACAATACAAAGGCATGCCATTTGTTTACCACTAACAATTTCCACCTTGCTTAATGATGTCAATGGGATAAAATTAGGCAGCTGGGGGGAAAAGAAGTATTAAAAACTGTACAAAGTAGTCAGTGACAATTTTATTTGTTCTTTTTTTTTCAAGCTGTGGATTATTTTTCCACCAGAATTTTACACTTGGCTTAACATAAAATAGTTCTCCTACGGTGGCATAGTAATATCTGAACTAGTTCAATAGTACTTTTAAAACAGCTTTATAATTCCTCTAAAAGGGCAGAATTATCAACACTGAGGGTTTTTCCTAAGGTTTGATCTTTTGTTGTCTGCATTTTCTCAACAAAACATCTCAGGAGCTCAGAGGGGCTAAGAACAATTTTATCCAATCACTTACTCAATATTTCTCTAGTTTATTCAACAGAAGCCTATTGACAAGAGATAATAACTGAGAGAAATGAATGCTACAGAGTGACGTTACAACTGCCCTTAAAACAAAAGTGTACATAATTGAATACACATCTTTGCTCTTAACCTACACATGTAAATTCTATCTAGTGATTGACTCTAATAAATATAAATCTGACAATATGATTTGGGGGCCTGTAGAAAGACATTTGCAAGAACCCCTTTGTATGGATATCTTTATCCACAAAGCATGCCATAATATAAATAGTTCCGTTAGCAGTATCCAGCATCATCAACCATCTCAACATAATAAAAACATAATTAGATGGCTTTGTGTTAAACCCAGAAAAATACGATAAATGTATTTGGAACATTTATTTTCAAAAATAAAACATTCATTGGTTTAAAAAATATAAAACGGACAAAGATTTGCGTGTAATAGTAATAGAGCATATATGAATAGAGCATTTAGACTTACTGCCATAAGAAATAGGTCATCGATAAAATTCTGGTATGCTTCTCATAATAATGACCATGCTACAATTACCATTATTTTTCAGCTACCTCATGGTGTACTTCCAGGTCTGTGAGCCAAAAGTGACCTAATACATGTGATACATCAAGAGATGGAATACAAT
This sequence comes from Xenopus laevis, assembly GCF_017654675.1. NCBI lineage: Eukaryota > Metazoa > Chordata > Amphibia > Anura > Pipidae > Xenopus > Xenopus laevis. The sequence goes on from NC_054379.1 coordinate 100,706,215, forward strand.
TAGATCCCTGAATAGATCAGCAAACAAGTCTCATATATTTTGAATGCACTTCTTTGGTAACTGTGATTGAAATGATAGAAGACCTTTGTAATGTACCTCAAGATGGTTTTAAAGCTGGCTTAATAGAGTGTGGGACATGCATCTGAGCCATGCCATGACCCCACACGATTAGGGCAGTATCTGATATTTCTGTTTTGAAGGCTTAACTTTAATGGAATTAAACTGGTCATATTAAAGCATCACACAAGTGCATGACTTGGGTAAGACTCAATGTCCAGTCCTAGTAGCCTATTCTCAAATACAGAGACCAACAACAGCTTGTGTGGAAAAGCTGCAGCTTGGTTTATTCAGATGCATATGTAGTAACATATATGCAAACCTATTAGCTGATAATGACAATATAAAACATTTAACATAGCTTACAATAACTTACAATAGCATTACCTTTGTTAACCAAAACCCTGTCTCAAACCTAAGACTAAGCTCTGCTACCTTCAACATCTAATGTGCCTTCTTGCCCCTAAGCCTAGCTCCTGGCCTACCCATCAACATTAGACATTATCTCCTATATGAATTATTTCCTATTCTTATCCAGTAGGGCAGCACCATCAGCTGAGACGTTATCTCCCTGACACCACATCTTGGATGGGAGAGAGAGATGCTGTCCTTTTTACTTGAGGGATCCTTATATGAACAAACTTATTTTATTTTCTGGCCTGTGGTATGAGAATGAGCAACAACATAAGGAATGAAGGTCCAATAAATAAGACAACTGATTGGGAAGAAAGTGGAATATTGAAATGAAAAAATTAAAAAAGGGGGAAAGGTGAGGTGAAACAAAAAAAGATATGTGAGTAAAAAGAAAAGATTGGGAGAAAGACAGAAATGTAGAAAGGAAGGTGCAGAAACAATGGCACTGCAAATTTAGCTGCAACTGGATTTTCTAGTTTATCTCTATTTTATATTTTATATTTTTATTTGCACATTCACAGCTCACACACAAACACACTTACATACTTTAAATTCTGATGTAAAGATACAGACTTTAAAAACAAATTCATGCTTCTTCCCTAATGACTGCTGTAGTTATAAACATATGTTACAATATTTTTAGCAATTTGCTTTTTTGTAAGTGAAAAGATATGTACACTGGATTATGTTTTATTGGAAGATATAGCTGAAATGTAATTGAAAATATTCTCCACATTTTGAAATACATTTAGTATAAAGCTGCAGTGTATTTCTTACTATATGCATAACACTTGTGGTCTGGAGGTGTTCCCCGTAACTTAAAAATATGCATAACAAACCTTTAATTGTTTAATAAATCAACAATAAGTGAGCTGTGATACTGAAGGAAGATATTGTTTGCAGGTTTCTCATAATTTTCACGGGATAGGGTCAAAAGGTTTAAAGTCAGATTAGTCGTTTAATGTGCACTTAAGCTATTCACTTTGATGGTATTATTATTTCAAGCCAAAAATTTGCAACTATGACATTATAATTGAGCTGAGCAAGTCCCCATAAAATTTGGTCCACTGAAGCATTCCTTAAGGATTATTCTGTTGCTGGAGGTGTCAGTAGCACTGAATGGGATGACCCTTCTGCAAGGATTTAGAGGAAACGTTTGAACTTTTGGCAATAGTAGGACAGTTGTGAGTCTAATCCTGTTTTGGGCGAGTTGATAGAAATGATAATACATCAGGGATATATCTATATTTCATTCCATTTACACATGCCAATTAACAATACAACTATGTATTATTGCATATAGTCAAAACAAAACAAACAGATCCACAATTTGGACAGCAGTTTTCCTATATGCTCCCCTCATGCCATGTCCAATGTTTCAGCTTTACCTCCCCTTTATAAAGTGCAAAGCCCAAAACATGAATTGTGAAATAAAACGGTTTGTCCTGCTTTCCCTCTTTATTATTTTTCTACTGCATGCCAAATATTATATGGATCTATCATACACCACAGAAATATATAGAAAAATCAGTTCCATCAAACTGAAATCGAATGCCCCAATTATATGTAAACACTAGGGTCAGGCAATTACCACTGTGTTGGACTATGAGAAAAAACAAAGCAACTGAAGGTAAAACAACAAAACCACAAGCTAAACATGCAAGTAAACCATGGGTTGGTCCTTGGTGCAGAGTGAAGTACAAAGAAAGTGTAATTCACTAGGTAGTGATTTGTTCAGAAGCCCAGTGAATACAATTGCTAAAAAATGATAAAATACTCAAAAACTATACAAAAATGTAAGACCAGATAACAGTTTGCTCAGAATACCACCTGATGAACATTCAGTTTCAAGCTTATTTACAAAATGAAGAATTATAAAGCTACCTAATTAAGGACAGTTTTTGTTTGTTCTTTTTCTAACTAATTAGGAAAGTAAAAATCAGTTTAACACGTGTAAAAGTGTGTAGTAAACTTTTTATATTACGTAAGGCTGTTCGAAGTGAGTAGGCGTCAGCATCTTTCCTGTTTGTCAAAAATACTATCCAACTGGCCAAGGACATGAGCTGATCAAAACTCTTAATCCCTGCGAGTGCTCATTCATTTTAATGCATATGCTTTTCTAGAGATGATGCACATTGAGAAATGGTATAGGGTAAAGTGTCTTTTTTATCGCTAACTTGGCTGACATGGGAAAACTTGGAGAAGCAATCACAGTTGCAATAATGGCACATTGCTTAAAAATAACAAGATAATCAAAGAGGAGAGACAACAATTGGGCAACTTGTACGTTTTACTGTTATTCTCCCTTAATTGATATTATGGACTGCAACGTAGCAATTTCACCAGAAACGTAAACACAGAATATTTGTTTTTACATGCAGAACAAAAAATTGCCTCATGGGCAAATAATTTTAGTACATTAGGGACCCATGTTGACTCTTAGAGGGATGATAGCATTTATATCCCAATACAGTCTTCACTGGTTTTCCAGTCACCCCAACTTATAGGGAGCCTGATACTTTTTCTAATACACAGGACAATTAGCCAGCAGGCAGCATTGGCCCATGTATGGCCAGCTAATGGGTAGGAACATTTGGGAATGATGTAGTGTACATTGTTTTTTTCAATTAGGAAAAAACTTTATATTCTACAAACAATATTCTAAACATTGTAATGGAATATCTGTCACTATAAAGGTATTCATTTAAGTAGCTAATCAGTGTGGTTAATATAAATTCTAATGCTTAGGCTGAAATACTTGTGCAAAAAGAACCAAGAATTCTGGAACAAGTTATGGCCCATTGTCAGCATTTTTTGTGACCAAATCATTATGTTTTTGCCCTGAAGGCAAAACTACGCATAGCATCCCAATTTTTGAAATCCCAAAAAGCTCCAGAATTTAAGAAATATATTTTATACATGAAATAATATAGACAAACCAAATGAAATTAAGGGTCTTAAAGACCAGGAAAATGGGAACATACTGTACCTGTCTTGCTTCCTTAATCATTCTTCTAATCATTTCTTTTATTGTGAAAGGATGTCCTCTTGGAGGATGAAAATATAAACTTATATCTGTAGTTCCTACTTGACTGGGAGCTACATAGGGCCAACCAAGATCAAGGTTTGGTGCCTCCACATCAGATTCCAAAGGCCAATATGTTCCAGAGGATGAGTTGTCATCAGTAACATCACCTTGCGAATTGTCTACACTTTCTGGTGACTTCTGTATGTGATTTGTAATATAGTTAAGCTCATCCTCTGCAAGAAATTCTGTGGCTCTTTCTTTCTGTAGAAACTCTTTGTATGAATCAATACCTCCTTCTAAAAGTGCATCAATTGCTATCCGGTAGCATTCTTTATAGTGAGGTTCTAGGCAGTGTTCAGATTTCACTTCATCATGCAAGGATGAAAGCATTGATAGTGATTCCATTCTTGAAGTAATTTAAATATATCAAATAACATGAACCTGGATAAAAGAAAAAGACACAAGACAAAATTAGCTTTATCAATTTTATCTACAGCATACATTATTCAAATTGTAGAAACTCAATAATTAAACTTTTGTTTAATGAAAAATGGATCACTTAGATAAACTATAGATAAACTATATTTTATCTAATCACCATATTTTTGTAAAAATATACTTTTTGAGAGGTATTTGCCATTGGGTAATACTAAATAAAAAATTGGAATTTTACTAAGGGCTGCCTCCTGGGATCATATGATTCACACTGCGCACAAAGAAACCAAAGGTACAAATACATGTTAGGTCACATGAGCCAAATATATACATATATTTATATGTATATATGTATATGTATATATACATATATATATATATATATATATATATATATATATATATATATATAAAATACAGGAAAGCTATGAATATCTTGTAAATGATATCCTTATAAACGGTGAGTTCTGATGTCATCAGTTATAAATGGTGAGTTCTGATGTCATTTCTGTCATGTGACTCACTTAAATTTGTGTATTATAATAAATAAAGTAATTATAGAATATAGAATATGAGGATATTAGAAGTTACCTTGGAGTTCCATGTCCTGTATAAAAACATAATTTATAATATCCTTATAATTTACAAGAGGGGGTACTTTATTTACTATATATTTATATAATTCCAGTTTGGTAAGATACTTTAATATGCCACTTAATATGATATAAAGGGTCAGATTCAAGTCAGTGAAAACTCATGGATGAGATTCAATTCGAGGAGTAAAATCTTTTCTCCAAATTCAGTTCCAGTTTTTTCCCCATATACTTTGATGGAGTTTTCAAGTTTTAAACAATGAGATACGTTTTTCTTGATTGAATTGCATCACAAATTGAATCTCATCCATGAGTTTTCATGTGATAAACCTTTTTCTAACTGAATTGAATCTGGCCAAAAGTCGTTTTAGTAATTATTCTGGGGGTATAATTTTCCTATAAAATCACTAGCTCAAAGTTCCAGCATGCCTTTGAGGTCTCAACATTTGTGCAGCGGACCCTAAGTGGGCTAATTATCAAAGTCCAAATTTTTTTAGGGTTTTCCCTTATGAAAACTCATATTTTATATGCTTTTTTTCCCAAACACACTTTGGGGTATTGCACGAAACATATCGCACATCAAAAAATCATTGAGACTTCTCCCATTGACTTAAGGTCCCCATACATGGGCCGATAAAACCTGCCAACAGACCGAGTCTGCAGCTTATTTGCCTGTGTGTGGGGCCATCTGACGGGCTTTCCTGATCGATATCTGACCAAAAGTCGGCCAGATCTCAATCGGGCAGGTTAAAAAATCCTGTCGGGTCGCGGCCGCATCTGTGTGTTTATGCAGTCCCGCGATCGGGCCGCCCATATTGAATGCATTATGATCCGATCATTGGGCCCTAGGTCCCATGATCAGATCAGCCCAATATCGCCCACTTCAAAAATAATGTTTAATTTTGCCTTTATAGAACAAAACTATATCATAGAACTGAAGAGTACCTAAAGCAATGTTGTATCACTGATAGTGATGGAAAATCTCCTTATTTGCACTGCAACATGATCTATTTGTAGGTTACTTTTATAAAAGTTTAACCAAAGGGGACTTCACAGTGTCATCAAAAAACCAAAACAAAAAGTAAACCGAGTTAATTCATATACTGTAAATATATATCACCCCTGATATGCTTACAAAGTTACAAAACTAATAGACATCTAAATATGACTCAACTGAAAATTTACATCTGTCAAACAATAATATGGGAATTATGTGATGTAGATTTTGGCCCCCAAAACTGCATGTAAAGCATCCCTGAACATAAGGATGTGTGACAAAGCCATATTGGTATAAGTATATTGTTCACTGACGCTATGGGAATGACTTATACCATAATAAGTATGTATAGACAGATGACATAGTGACAGTCTGCTATCATCTAGCTATGTGTCACCGCCAGAAGATTCAACACCTCCTTAATCATTTCACAACAATGCTAAAGGTATGGAATGATTGGAACAGCTTAAAGAAATTACTGACAAATTTCTGATTAGTGATGGGCGAATTTGCGCCGTTTCGCCGAAAAATTTCACGCGAAACGGCGAAAAATTATCGTCTCGTTTTTGATGCCGGCGCCCGTTTTTTTGACGCCAGCGCCCGTTTTTTTGACGCCGGCGCCCGTTTTTGACGCCGGTGCCTGTTTTTCCTAAAAAAAAATGTTGACGCCGGCAAATTTTTGCCGCGAATTTTCACGGGCGTTTTGCGAATTTATTCGCTGGTGGCAAATCGCGCAAATCCGCCGCAAATTCGTGCCTGGCGAATAAATTCGCCCATCACTACTTTTGATCATCAAATAAATTTTTCTTAAAAATTGTGTTGATGAATCATAGCATTATTGTAAATGCCTGAATGCTATTCATTTAAATCAAATGTAAAAATCTTTGGAAGATTATGTTTTTCTTCTCGAAAACAAGGAAATTTAAAATGGTAAAAAGTAATCAAAACAAATAGCACGAAAAGAATGCATGCACCACTGTGAAATAGATTTCCAGTCATGGTTCTTATCTTAACACAAACTTTGGACATGCCCTGAATGGCATAAAAGTCTGCAGTATATAAGTGAATCATTGAATCTACACTTGTTGTTGTTTTGAAGGGATTGGCTCATTTTGTATGAAATTGCACTAGAGCGTTCATGAATAGCCCTACAGCTGTCTACATGAAAATGCATAATTGATTTATTTTTATTACTTATTTATATAGCACCGACACATTTATGCAATATTTTCAGGCTGAAAAACAAAAGTTCTGGAACTTTTAGGCGTAAACCATTCAACTAAAAGGAAGGCAGCAGTGGGCGATTTCTGTGCCATTAGCCAAAACTAGGCCCCGTCATATGGGCGAAGTTCAGAAACGTCACCATCCATTGACAGGTAAGCACCGGATGTTGCTTCCTTACTTACAATTATGCCTGTATGGATGTAATTTGCACTTATGTTCAGTTGCATAGAGTTCATCAGAGCAACATCAGTTTCAAGTGCTGTAGCATCATGCCACACTGGGCATACATAGGGTGCTACAAAAATTTGTGTTACATTTGCTAGGTTCCTGCAATTAGCTTCAGGGCTCTCAGCAGTACTTCAAGTTACTAAACAAGTTATAAACTTTGTTAACAAACAACCAAGCAGAGATAACTGCAATCTGATTTTCACCATAATTCAAGAGCATAATACATGATTGGAAGAGCAATTATGGTTTTGATATATTGACTTATTTATTGGTTTATTAATTAACCACTGTTTAGTTCCATGTAAGGCATAACATACACCAAATTTGACTAGCAAATGCATTGCAGGAATTACAGTTCAATAGAGATAACAACAATTTGTTGCCCCACCATTTGCATACACTGTGCATTTTATCCAAGGTGTTGCTTTCACAAAGCCAGTTCAATAGAAATGATTCAGATTCTGCTAAGTCTAATTTGTGCTGTATGTAGTTGCTTTATGAAAAAAAAAATATCTGCTGCATCATAAATAAATAAAATCATGTTTTGAACTGAATGTTGCCTTTAACTAAGGAATGAGGGCTGCCTTAGATAGTTGCTAATACAGTGTAAAAGATGAACATCTGCAATCTCTCAAATTGGAAAAATCTTGCATCAGCATGAAATGCTATGTTCCAATAAAGAGTTTATTAAAAGAAGACATAAACCAATGGATAGTGTAGACACAGGGTAAATGCAATGCAATGAATTCACTAATTAGTGGTGGAAACAGTGACTCCTGTAATTGGTAAGGAATGCTACTAACTTTTAGGGCAGGGGTCCTTATAAGTGAGCCCTAGGCAGTTACGGAAATAACATCGTACAAATATCCCCAGGGCATATCTATTAAGACAGATGGTGTAAAAGGCAAAACAAGGTACCATGTTACACAAATACCTGCTTTACAATAGTGTCCTTTGACCCAAAGCACAGAGAAACGTACACTGCATTGTTCTTACAGTACATGCTGATTTTGTTTATACAACTAAACCTATAAAATCTTGTAATATTGCCAAATACGACAGGGAGTTGTCTCCACCAGAAAATTAGATTTATTGGCCAGTAAGAGCTGAGAGCAGCAGAAATGCTTTGCTTACTCATCACAATTCAGATCACACTACTGTCTCCCTATAGATAATAGTTTGTTTGGCCTTAATGAAGAACTAACAATGAGATTACAACACCGTGTCTGAGGATGCCAAACTTAAATGAAACCTTTAACCACAACCTTGAGAGAAATATTTGTCATGCCCAGATGATTCACGACTAAACCTCAATGAGTAATGGAAAAAATTGGGGGATGCAAAAGAAAGCCTATTTGTGATTGTGTCTAGGAAAATCCATTGTTGTTATCAGTTGTGCTGGTCTCTGCTGCTCTGCAGAAAGATTTTGGAATCACAAAGGACTAGACAGGAACTAACCTTTGACATTTAACCTTTTTTCTGAAAATGGGGGATTTCTCAAAATAAGAAATACAGTTTCTCTGATTTATTAATAATTGTATATGGATTTATAGTAACACAGAACATTTTTTTTACAAATTTAATTAATCCTATACAGATAATCACAGTTGATGCTCTTATACCCCACAGGACACAATTTTATTAAAAGTGAGTGGGCTTTTGATTCACAACTTTTAGGGTTATTTATTAAACCTCAAATTTTTCTGGTCTGGCTCTTCACTGCAAAAACCCAATTTTTTTGCAGAAAAAAATAGATACAAATTTTTGGAGATTTATAATACTCCGATGCTGCAAAAAGTCTGAATCCGATAATTCTCTATCTCAGACCTGTTGATTTCCTCTATAAGCCAATGGGAGAGGCAATTGTTCCAATTTGAAGTTATTGTGGTCTGTGCTGGGTTCAGGCCGAAAATCTGACCTTTTCAGGGTTTTTCATGCAAAAAATTAATCGTTTTGGGGAAAAAGCCTGAAAAATTAGTATGATTCAGGTTTTCGCTCGAGTTTTTTCCCAGTCCGACTAAATTGAGTATTTTTAATAATAAATAAGCTAAAAATGGGCATGGGAATTTGGTCAAGCTTTTTTTATTAATATTATGAGATAAATTCGGATTTTAGTAAATAACCCTCTTTATGTGGTGACTAGCAGTACTGACATAAAATGTAATTTAATACAACGAGAGTCCAAAATAAAATAGAAGTCTGTGGAGGTATGAAGCATGGGATGGAAAATGGTGAAGGAAGTCTGAGACAATGGATGGCACAAGAAGAAGTTGTGAGGTGGAGGATGAACAAGGAGAAAAATAACTTAGGAGGAGGGCCAGAGGAAAACAATTAAATGTGGTTGAGATGCAAGGGTATGTACAGTACCTGAATGAAAGAACTACTGTATGACTGTTCCTGGGAGGAAGCAAGGCAAAGCTTATGAATACCAGAGCTCTCACATACTTCTCAGAATACTTCGACTTCGAATATCGAAGTCAAAGTTTTTTTACATCGAATTTGGCCATTTGTGGTCGAAGTAAAATCGTTGGAACGAACGATGCAATCCTTCGAATCAAACAATTCGAAGGATTTCATCCATCCATCGATCAATTTTTCTTCGACAAAAAACGAAAAATGCTCTAGAAGGTCCCCATAGGCTAACATAACACTTCGGCAGGTTTAATTTGGCGAAGTATTGAAGTCAAAGTTTTTTAAAGAGACAGTGCTTCGATTATCGAATGGTTGAATAATCAAAGTATTTTTACTTAGAATCGAAGTTGAAGTCGTAGTAGCCTATTCGATGGTTGAAGTATCCAAAAAATTACTTTGAATTTTTTTACTTTGAAAATTCCCTCGAATTCACTTCAACCCTTATAAATAAATCAAATTCAAATTTCGAGCAATTTTTTTTGTACTTCTACTAGGGAATATTCCAATTTCAATTAGAATTTGAAAAAAATGTAAAAATTTGAATGTCGAAATGTAAAAACATTGACTTCGACCATTCACCATCTAAAACCTGCCTAATTGCTGTTTAAGTCTATGGGGGACCTCATAGAACCTATTTGGAGTCAATTGGTGGATTTTGAAAAAATCTAAGTTTTTTTTGGGGAAAGATTTTGAATCGAATGTGCTATTCCTTCGATTTGTACAATTTCAGCCGAATACGGACCTATTCGATCAAAAACGGACCTATTCCAACAAAAAAAAAAAACTTTGAATAAAATCAAATTTAATAGATTTTAAAAAAATCACATTACTCTTAAATTCGACCTTTGATAAATAGCCCCCTTAGTATTCATATGTGAATTCCCATTCAGCCATCTTTCTATTCACACTGAAACATTTTTACCACTAAAAAAAAACTAAGGGGTTTTAACCCCCAAACACAAAACATGGCATGCTGTTGTATTAGGAGACTGTAGAAGGAACAACTGCTCAACAAAGCCATTGTTTTACTATAGGGGAATTAATTAATAGTTCTGGCAATTAATTACCATCCATGTTTCATAGTCTATACTTTAGCAGACTGCCATTTATTGTGGGCAGGCTGCCTATTAATCATGCTGACCATTTCAAGAGACAGACAACAATGAAATGTTTCTGTTGTTTGACAACACCCTAGACCTGGCATGCTGGCATGTATTCTAATGATTTTTTATTACATGGCTTTATAAATATGTCAATATAAATCCCATTGGCTATTATAGAGGCAAAGAACCTTTCACATAACTGATATTGAAGAACTGCAACTCACACTATTCTTATCAATTTTGCCACTGGGGGGAAGGCTTGTACATGTACTTGTAAACATCTGGAAAGCCTGTTGTTATCATTACTATTTCCATTTGCAGTTACAATGCAAAACAAATACAGGAAAATAACTTGGCATCAGTGACTTGGGGGCCCATTTACTAACAATTGAATTTCTATTTTTCCACGAATCTCTAAAAAAAAACACAAAAACCTAGAATACAAAACTTCGCCAGGTAAAAGTTGTCAAGGTCCTATAGAATTCAATGGACACTACACTGATCCTCTTGGACTGCTTTAAATTGATTCAGACTATTTTTCTTTTTTTTTGCTAGGAATTGTCAGAATTTTAGCTCTGAATTTCTAGAGGTTTTCAAGGTATTCATATTTTTAAGAGGATTATTTTCTGTTTATACTTTTTTTATTCGGATCTTTTAGTTTCAAAAACCTCTAAAGCCACTAAAATCCAACCTTTGATAAATAAGCCTCTTAGAAAATATGAGCCGCCTTTACTACTAGGGTTAAACAAAATCTCTGCCATCATTTCCCTCAACAATGTCCTTCTATCATCAGTGGCACAACATTGTATGCACAACTCCCATAAGCTATGCTGCAGTATTTGTATCTTGCATCTTTTAGCACTTGGGACATCCTCTGCATTATGCGGGACAGGGGCATATAATTACATGACCCTGAATTATACTAAAGCTTGGTGGTATAACTGGTACAACTAGAACTAAAACAGCCACTTAATTCAATATTTAGTGGTTGCCCACAAAAGGAAGCAAGACTCCAGTGCTTGGAATCATAGCACATATTACCTGTTTATTAAATATGACCTGTTTTGCATTTTGGTATACTTCTAGTATTGTTGAGCTATTGTTTTAATGATTTATATATGTATTTCTTATTATAAAAAGGGCAGCAATGTAATTGGCTTTGGAGTTTCCCCAAACGGCATGGGTTAAAGTAGTACACACTTTTGAACAAAGGATTTGAAAGATAAGTAGAGAGGCCGTGAATGAAGTTCTGTCCCATACAAGTGTTTCTGCAACAGTCAAGGCAAACATTGTAAGCAAGCAAGTTAAACCCTAACCTCTGTCACTTCATAAATTACATGAGAGACAGTTAACTGATCCCAGTAGATTTACTTCCCCTTATTGTTAATTCCAAGGTAGTTTTCTCTCACTTCTCTTTAAAACAATATCCATGCTAAAACAATGCACACTGACAACATTCCACTTGAGAATCTTTTCCTGCTATGCAAAAATTAGGAAATGTAACAGGGTCCAATGTCTCTATTTCAAATGTATCAACAGTAAGTTTCACTTCTACTACAGTATCTCCATTCTGTCACCTCTGCTGCTGACATTTAGACATTAGGCATACTGTATAATAAATATAAGAAAGTAGGAACACAGTCTATATTACTTACCATAAAATGTCAAAAAAGCACTCGAGGTGCTGCTCTGTAGAAGCTTCACCCTTGTTTTGTCTTAGGAAATCCTATGTGTCACGGCTTTGGAAGTCATTTGAAAGAAGCATGTTTGGGTTTGGCAGTTCATTGGAGAAAAAAAAGTGCTCTTCCCAGACAGGTGTGTTACCTGTTGTAACATGCAAATGACTTGTCATTCGAAACCAGCAAGTAGCTAATAGCTGTGCAAACCTGTTTAAATTCAAAGCCCATCCCTTCTACTGTGAAGCCGGAAAAAAAAATTAGGTAGGCGTTGCAGGAGATTTCACTTTGTGTAGCAGCTTAGAAACTGAGAGAAAAGGAGCTGTAACTGTGGCCTGGAAATCATTTGATTTGTTGATTTGTGATATCAATGAAGCAAACATATTTTGCTCTTTGATATCTTGCATTAAGATGCTGGCAGCGTGTAAACTACCTGTGGTTGTTTAAACTTTATTTCACCAACAAAGAAACCCAATAGGTTTCTGTTTTTTTTAATGAAAGTTACAGTTTACACTGTGAACTCTTACATTGAGATTAATAAAACTCAGTTTCTGGCAGTGTCGATGCGACAAAGTTGCTGCTAAAAAGTGATTATTTGTAGGTAGTTTCAGGATAGGTCTTACAGTTCCTTGAGGCCACTATTTTTTCTATTTCAGAATATCTTTGATTTGTATAATGTTTCAATTCAGTAGGATTTGCCAGTATGCCTGTTTTAAATTTCAAGATTTTGTCTTAATAATAACTGACAGTTTATTTTAGGAGTTATAATGTAACGGCAAATTAGCGGTCAGATATCAGATAACAATCATCAACGTAGAAACACAGATATTTTAGCTATGTTTTGTTAAGTCTTAGGGGAATGAATGGACATTTTTTCACAAATATTGTAATAAATTTGGACTTAAATAATAATCTCTTAGGAATGAATAGAAAGTGGGTGAGTATTTTTTTGGGGAACTCTACTCTCACATTTTGATAAATATGATTATGTCCCTTACTCTTTCTTTATCTTCTTAAAGGAATTTGCAGCATTACACTTAAATACAAGCACGGATTCAGACAAATGTGAATACAGAATCTGGGAGGTTGCCATCTGGCTGGTAAAAATGACCCTTGATGCCATAGTTACTAATTGGAAATTATGATAAAAGAAATAGGAAAGACCTGAATATTTTTGTTAGAGAAACTTGAGGCCTTCAATGGGACACTGTGTGTTTTTCAAATTTTTATCAGACACAAGTATGTCACACAAGTATGCCAAAGCTTATGCTGGCAATTTATCAAGTAGGTAATTTGGCACCTTTCATCATACCTGCGGCCTCAATGAAAAATATAATAAAACATCTGCATATTGGCAGCATACAATCATCTGAAAGGATACGCAGTGACAGGCAAGAAGTTACGCCTGAATTAGAGTAGCAACTGATTGGAAGTAGCAGGATCAAGTGACAAGGAGAATGTAGTATAAATCTCAGAAGAAATATATGCAGCCATATCTTATGTATTTAGATTCTTCAATCTTCTGGCAAATTAAGTCATGGGTTTCTTTAGGATTAAAGAGCGAATGGTGTATTCCTAGTCTCACTCTTATTTTACCATTACATTAGGGAATACAGCTATAGTTATAATTTCAGACTGATCCAACAAATGAGTTTGCAAATTTGCAATTTTGATGAACTGCAAATGAGAATTTATTATGTTTTATCATTTGTGAGCAGTGCCCCAAAGCAGCATGGCACTACAGTGAATAACTGTCTTGCAGTAATGGGATCTTAGGTGTGATTCCAGCCATCTATTTGCAAGATGATTAAATGGAATTTTAATGTTCTCCCCATGGGGTATGTTATCAAAGAGTGAAGTAAGAGATTGCCACATTCCACTACTGTGAAATTCCGTCTCTCTCCATTAATTTCTATGGGATTAGTTTTCACTTTCACCCATTGAAATAAACTCTTTTAAAAAATCCCATAGAAATAAATGGAGAGAGGCGGTATTTCATTCTAATAGACTGTGGTGATCTCTAACTTCACTCTTTGATAAATATACCCCCTTGTGTCTATGTCCTCTGGATACTCTGGATTCTTTCCACACTACAGGAAAATGAATGGGTTCCTAATGAAATGGACCATAGCATGTGATTGTCATATGGACCTTAGATTGTCAGCTCTTTTGGAGCAGGGACTAATTAATATAATTCTGTGTAACAGACTGAAAACGATGTTGGTGCTATATAAATATAGGATAATAATCTCTTCTGGGAAATGTCAGAACCACTCCATTGTCTGCCTATCTTCTCTGCTTTATCTGTATGTACTTCTTCCCTTTCATATTCTTCAGCAACATCTGCTTCCCTAAGCACTTTATATCTGTGTCCAGACAAACCAGCTGAGTAACTACTTTATTAAAAACTGTTAAGTACATCTGAGCTCAAAACATTTACATGTGTCTTTTGTATCACTTACTTCCTTTCACATTGTAAGATCTAATGATCACAGCCCATTTGTCACAGATTATATTGCTGTCAAGGCTTGACTATTGCATCATATGTATAGTACCAAGTACTGTTTGTGCTTTATAAATGAAATATAAAATTATAAAGCTATTGAGAATTTTAACAAGAGAACCTTTCAGGCAAAGGTCCCTATGGACAGCCACTGTTGAGTATAAAAAATATAATGGTGCAGTTTTGTCAAAGTAAAGTAATAGAGGTATTCTGTGATTTGTCTCTAATGGCAGCTGTGGAATATAAATACATGTCCTTTACAAATTCCTACTAGGAACATCATAGAGGAAGTTTAAATTCAACATGATAATGGTGGACAAGAATTCAGCTATGTGCAATGTAAAGAAGAATAATGTTGCCTTTTTCATATATATCTTTCACACAAAGGGGGTCAAGGTCCAAACCAATAGTAGGTTCCACCTATCAAAACATTTATTTAACTTCTGGGATGTTGACCAAAGTACAATCAATGTCTATATGTCATGACTTATTTTATTTGTCCACACAGCTGTAATGACATTTTAAGATGGGCCCCTAGTCCTGTGCTCTAGAGAATCCCAGCAACCACACACAGCCTCAATCTATTGCATAAGTAACACAGTTAATAAGTTTGCTATTTATTTTGGGATGGCATATGAACCAGGTATAAAGACTTATAATTGTCACGGTCGGCACCCAAAATCCAGAACTGATTCCAAGCACCCTGGTGTCGGCTCGTGCTTCCCCCTGTAGTAGCTGCCTTTGGCTTCGCGAGGAGCCCTCAGCTACTTGGATGCCGCCAGGTCTTAAAACGAGAGGTAGAAGGCGAGGGGTTCTGGACAAGCAGAGGGGCACGACCAGATAGCAAAAGTCTTTGGGCAGAAGTTCGCTGTACAAGGCATGAGACATATTTGTAGTCAGAACAGGCCGGGTCGAGGCAGGCAGAGTATAAGCGTAGTCAGGCAGGCAAAGGTCAAACTGGGTGATCAATCAGAAGGAATTAGCAGAAGAGGTAGTCGGTATTCAGGCAAGGGTCAGTATTCAGAAGTCAGAATAGTCAAAAAGCCAGTCAGGGTCAAACACAGGAATCAGATACGGAATCAGGAATAGGATCAGAACAAGCTCAAGGCACCAGGAAAAAATCACAGGCAGTGTGTCAAAAGAAAATATACCTTTAAATAGCTTTTAAATTTCGCGCCATTGCGCATGCGCCTATAAATACATGAGATGCGCGCCCCATGCGGCCTTAGTTACCGGCACACAGAGGAAGAGGATACACGCGGCGGGCGTCCCCGCCGGGGGGGAGCAGGAGTCCCTGCTGTCCCCCCACTCAGGTCCGGACTGAGAATTAAAATAGGCCCTGGCATTTCAGGTACACAGAGGCCCAATCAGCCCACGTAGAGGCCCAAACAGCCCCCACCAGCCCACTAAATACTGACTTTCTATGGGACCTTATAGCAGCCCCTCTGGCATTTGCCAGAACTCACAGATTGCCAGTCCGGGCCTGCCCCCACTAGACCACCAGGGTGAGGTATTACAGTAACATTACATAAACCACAAAATGAGCAAGTCATTAAGAAAGGGCCCCAGCAACTACAGAAGCCATGCTTACCAGTTTTACATTTTCCAACATATATTTTAGGACGGGAGGTTTGCTTGGTGGTTATATGGTTTACCCATACCCACAAAAGATCCACATCCACTCTAAAATATTTTTGAGCTTCAAAAAATACACATATATCAATAAAACAAACAAAAGGCTAAGACAACAATGTAATACACAATAATACACAATATAGCAGGCATGGTACAGGGTAGGTGGGAGACAGGAGGTGGGCTTCTCTGGGCCTTCCTTACGGCCACCTTATTTGATGACCAATGCAGCCAGTGTTTAAAGATAATATGGTGCTCCATGCAAAGAGTTTTCAGTAAGAACAAGCCCCAATGTGGCCCAACCTCCTGCTGCTCTGTAACTTGCACATCTGAATGACCTATAAAGAAGGGGTAGGTAGGAGGTGTGGGGGGGGTGCCTATATGTCTCCCCTGCCTCATTGAGCTGATCGTTTCCTAATGCAGGCAGCGATCTATGTATTTAAAGTGGCCAGTGCTCATGCCAAAAAGTTAAAGCTAACTTCCAACTATAGAATTTATACAGTAAGACCTCACTAATCTGACCATCTTTTATGTTCCTCTTAAAAACTGCTGCGTGCTATCCTGCTATATATTAACATAAGGAATTTTGCCCGTTACCCTCACATCCCTCCTGGAATTGATTTCACTACTGGGCTGTGTCAAGTTAGGGTACAGCTTACATGCATACAGCAGAAATCCAAATGAAAGCTGTTAACAGTGTGAACAGTGTGATTGAAAGTATTATGAATTTCCTCACATGAAACCTGTGTGCAATAGAGGCGCTACACAGAAAGGCACCATCATAATAGTAAGTAAAGCAAAGGACACTTTCATCCAGCTAAAAATATGTGGCTCATTGTGTTGTTTTACTTGGGGAACACTGTTATTTTATATAGGGCCATTTTATGTATATATGCTGAAGTTACCAGAGAATTTTATGTTGAGGGGGTTACTGAAACATATACAAGGATCACTGTAAAATATACAAGGATCCCTGTCCATTTTGTTATATTTATTATATGTCATTGTTCCATATTATCCTGTTGTTAATTGTAGTATGTTATGGTTAAAGGATGGGTTAACCTTAAAGCAAATTTAGGTAAAATTCTCAGAATGCTCTAAATACTTTTATGATTTACATTAATTTTTTTTTTTGGTTTCAGAGCTATTTAAGTTTTTATTAACTGCCAGTATAATGATTTTTGTAACACTCTCCTGTTCATCGCCTGTAACTGTACAGTCAAAGAGCTCTGGTCACAAAAAAGATCAGAAGCCTCAGATGCCCTTTCCCATCTCCTTCCTGAGCAGAACAACATCACAAAATTCTTGCTGGCATGGCTAAGCTTAATGGAATAGCAAAATTAACTTTTTTCAGTGCTCTTACAGGGCTTAATGCAGGTCTCAATATACCTAAAATTCCTTAAGACTAGGGCTACAACATAATGGTCCAAATTGCACCCAACCATTGCTGAAGCTGGAGTTTTATAGAATGGTCGGAACAGGAGTATTGCCCAATAAATGAGGAAACTCATTTACTTTTCATAACTGCTGTGCTGACTTCATAGGAAGACTCACCTTACATGTTATAAAGTATCAAGTCTTCATATCTATGTGCCACATAACTTACCCCCAATTATTCAGCATGCTAACTCATCTTAATAACAAATATCATTGCTTCCCTTCTCAGTAATCATGAAACCACTTCCAATTAAAATATTACAACACTATTAAAATTGTTCTGCATATGGTAATGTTATGTTTACTTGTGTATGTCTGTGTGTGTATACAATGTTTGTTTGCATAATTTATTTGTAACATAAATCCTAAAAATCTGTTCCATACGTCTTGGTTCTAAAAAGGTGACCATACATGGCTAGCTGATTTTGTCAGCTAGTTTGGCTGATTTCCTAATTATTATTATTTATATTTGATAATTAATCACACAGAACACCCTGATGATTGTT
The DNA here is from genome assembly GCF_017654675.1 of Xenopus laevis. Taxonomy (NCBI): domain Eukaryota; kingdom Metazoa; phylum Chordata; class Amphibia; order Anura; family Pipidae; genus Xenopus; species Xenopus laevis. The sequence continues at coordinate 100,724,460 of NC_054379.1, forward strand.
ATACCTATAAGGTTTTTATCCTTCCAGGTTTTGATATATCGTATCTAGTAGGTCTAAAGCAGATGAACTAAAGTAGCCACTCATCTAAATGGTAAAACATTTTCAGGATTAATCAGCAAAGCCATTTGTTTTGTACTTATCATTACATATCATTGCCAGGGGCAGAACTACTGGGGGTGTGGTGGATTGCACCCGAGCCTGCTCCCCCTAGGGACCTGCCAGACAATTGCACCTGAGGGGGGCCCAGGTGCATCCAGGCCTGAGAAACTACTAGTTCCTTTATTGATCACTGCAAGATACAATTATTGTCATATGGCTAAATAACTGCATGTGTTTATACAGTACCTTGCAAACAAATTTAGTGTTCTGTGTATATTGAGTGAATGCAGAAGAGTTCTTGTCTTTGTAAGCATTTTGTAGTCACACCCTCACTGCACCCTTGCCGAATGGTGTCACATTGTTTAACAGTGAATAACTTTCTATTTTATCTTCTCATAAGTGCACCTGCACCTGTCACTGTTTTGGTGTAAGATAGTGAAGCCTCCCCCCCTATTGTTGTAACAAAAAAGCTAATACATAATTCCAATGCTTTGAAAAAAAATACAACAGACAATGGAATTTTGAAATCATGAAGATTTAGTGTAACGGTCGGCACCCAACACCAGAACAAATGCCAAGCACCCTGGTCTTGGCTCGTGCTTCACCTGTAGTGTGACCGTCTTTGGCCTCGGGAGGAGCCCTCAGCTACTTGGATGCCACCAGGACTTGAACGAGAGGTGCAAGGCTAGAGGTTCTGGATAGGCAGAGGGGCACGACTGTAAAGCAAAGTCTTTTGGCAGAAGGTCGTAGTACAAGGCGTTTAGGCAAAAGAGTAGTCAGATCAGGCCGGGTCGGGGCAGGCAGAGAATAAACGTAGTCAGGCAGGCAAGGGTCAAACCAGGAAGTCAATCAGAGGGTTAATCAGAAGAGGTAGTCGGTAATCAGGCAAGGGCCAGAATCCAGAGGTCAGAATAGTCAAAAGCAAGGCAGGGGTCACAACAGGAATCAAACAGGTTCAAAACAGGATAAGCAAAGCTCAGGAAGCACCAGGAATGAACTCCTATCATGGGCAAGGTCCTTTGGCTTTAATTTGGCTTTTATACTTTTCAAATTTGGCGCCACTGCGTCTTTAAAAGACATGGAGGCGCGTGCGCCCTTAGGAGGCAAAGATGGCGCCAGACATGGAGCGGCAAGGCGGGCGTCCCCGCCGCACCACTGGACCACCAGGGTGAGCTTTATTTATTACATTTAGGCCCAACATTGCACTTTTCACATTGCATTTGTGTTTATAAATGATCCTTGTCATGTTCATAATATAATGATGTGGGTGAATGCAGAGGATTTCTTGTCTTTGTCTAATGAGTCAAGAACAAGTAACAGTAGTGTTAATATCATACTTTTGTACTTCTACTGGATTTAAAACCAATGGTTATCCAAGGATCTGATGGTTTGTTGTCAACGGTACATATAGAGGCACATTTATCAAGGGTCGAATTTTGAATTCATATGAATTTTTTAAAACTCCCATAAACCCATCTAAACTTGAAATTCGACCAATCAAAATGTCTTAATAATATGTAATTTTTTAAAAGTCTGATGAATAGAATCGACCTGAAAATTCAAATCGAATTTGATTTGAATTTAAAAAAACTAGATTTAAGTTTTTTTCTCCGAAAAAACTCGAAAGTCAGGAAGACTGCAAACAACTCCAAAATTGATCCCTGGATCTACTATTGACTTTAAAAGCAATTTGACAGGTTTTAGGTGGCAAATAGTCTAATTTGAGTTCTTAAAGTGACAAAGTAAGAAAAAATGGTGAAAATCGAATGAATTTGAATAACTCCCGAATAAAATTTGACAGTTTTGACCATAAAAATACTTGAACATTCGAATTTGAATTTTCCATTTGAATTTTCAATTCGACCCTTGATAAATCTGCCCCATAGTGTTGTTGCCCCATAGTGTTGTTTCACACCACAGTAGCATTTATGAAGCAATAAAGTTTAAAAATCCAGGCCAAGTTGCTCATATTTTGCTGCTATTTCTACTATGCGATACAATCTATGTAGCCTTTTCACGTGACTGAATTCCCCTCTATGTGCGTTTAAATCTCATCATATGCAAGTTATGAAATAGTGGACTGATTTCTGAATTACAGATTTACCTATCAACTCCATGAGAAGTCTGATACAAATTCAGTTTGCTCATATTTAAAAGTTTATAATGTTGCCTGCTACAAAGATGAATGTCTTCCACATCTTGACAGAACTAAATATATCCAGAAACAAATACATATATTCTATTCTTGTACCAGGGAGTGTCAATTTACTTTTCTTACTGTTTTCTTTGTACATTTTTCTCATCTCATCCAACCTGTGACATATTATGAATCACCTGTTGTTATACCTGATATTAGGTGTGTTTTGCCACAGGCACAAAGCAACGAATGTGATCACTAACAAGTATCTGTCCGTGAGTTCTCAGAAGAAGCACAGTTCAGGTACAGTACAGGATATGTTGCCTTTTGTGTCAACATCTTCAAAATCAGCAAATGCGGTTCTTACGTACAGTAGATGTGAAGCACAGCACATACAGTATATTTGCTCTGTATATACTACAGACTTCTATAGTTTTAGATTGATATTACTGTGAAATAGAAACATATTAAGGAGCATTTTCAGTCAGTATAATGGTGTACTCTCTGTCATTATATATAAAAATATTAGATATTACTGAGGGATAGTGATGGGCGAATAAATTCACCAGGCATAGATTCACAGTGAATTTCCACGATTCCACACCGGCGAATACATTTGCGAAACTGCGACAAAAATTCACCGGTGAAAATTGACGCGTGCATAAAATTGACGTGCGTCAAAATTAGCCAAATGACTTTAATGCATTTGGACAAATAAAAATTGAGGCTTTTTTTGACGCCCATTGACTTCAATGTGTTTCGCAAATTTTCGCCTTTTTGCAAATTTTACAGATTTGCCCATCACTACTGAGGGATTCTCTGGCCATTTAAAGGCACTGAATCCCTTAAAGGAATAGTTCAGTGTGAAAATAAAAACTGTGCAAATAGGCTGTGCAAAATAAAACATGTATAGAGTTAGTTAGCCAAAAATGTAATGTATAAAGGATGGAGTAACTGGATGTGTAACATAATAGCCAGAACACTACTTCCTGCTTTTCAGCTCTATAACTCTGAGCTAGTCAGCGACTTGAAGGGGGGGCCACATGGTAAATTTCTGTTCAGTGAGTTTGCAATTGATCCTCAGCATTCAGCTCAGATTCAAAAGCAACAGATATGACCCATGTGCCCCCCCTCAAGGCTCAGATAGCCAGGGTAACCAGTCAGTGTAAACCAAGAGAGCTGAAAGTAGTAGTGTTCTGACTGACATGTTATACATCAAATCACTCCAGCCTTTATACATTACATTTTTGGCTAACTAACTATATTAGAAAGATTTTTTATTTGGCACAGCCTATCTATTCACCCAGTTTTTATTTTTACACTGAACAATTCCTTTAAGGTTCATGGGGTTGTTCACTTTAAAACTAACTTTTAGTATGATGTAGAGCAGGGGTCCCCAACCTTTTCTACTTGTGAGTCACATTTAAATGTAAAAAAGCGTTGGAGAGCAACAGAAGCATGAAAATGTCCATGGGATGTCAAATAAGGGCTGTGATTGGTTGTTTGGTAGCCCCTATATGGACTGGTACAAGAGGCTCTGTTTGTCAGTACATCTCATTTTTATGCAACCAAAACTTGCCTCTAAGCCAGCAATTCAAAAATAAGCATCTGCTTTGAGGCCACTGGGAGCAACATCCAAGGGGTTGGTGAGTGAGCTATTGGTTGGGGACCACTGATGTAGACAGTGAAATTCTGAGGAAATTCACTATTGGTTTTCATTTTTTATTATTTGTGGGGGGTTTTTTTAGAAATTTTGTTTCTTATTCAGCAGCTCTCCAATTTTATCAATATGTTTGCTACAGTGTAAATTACCCTAGCAACCATGCATTGATTTGAATAAGAGACTATAATTTACTAAGCACAGTGAATAGTTAGAAACAGAATATTATTGATCACTGGAATTATATGGCTTTCTTATAGGCATTATATACTACTCTTGTTCCACTTCATTCTTTATTAAATTAGGCACTTCATGTTTCTGGAAGCACTGAAGCCAAGAAAATGTTGACACTGTTTAAATTCAGTAAGCCTATTTACTGTATGTCCCAAACTTTTTCACTTGTTTATTTTGCTAATTCGTGTTTGAGATCACATGACACTTCACTTATGTATCTGTATGTAAAGCCAATGTTAGACTCCTTAACTTAAAGACTCCTGATTTAAATAACAAGAGATTTTAAATCTTAGGACCCTTATCATTTGAAGTAAAATCATTCAAGTTTAGGGATATGCCTACTACAAATGTTGGTATAGCATGATTAAATATATGTATGGGGCAAAGTTTCAATCACCAAAGCAAAATTTATTCTCATGACATGCAGTTGGAGTCACAAGAGTAAATCATTAATAAATCTTAGCATTCACCTTGTGAGAATCTCAATAATTACATATCATGCATAAACATTTCCTAACACAGGTGAATGCCTTTAGGAAAAAGTATGTGTATAGAAAACAGATCCACACACACTGGTTAATGCAGTCGGGGAGTATCCCCTTCTATTCAGCCACCAAACATTCAACGTTTTGGGGGGGAACGAACACCCACCCTTCATCATCCTGATGAAGGGTGCACCACCAGATGCAGGATTGGTGAACTACAGATGTGCGGTAGGAGAAATTACATTTTAGGAAAAAGTACACACTCATTTTGCAACAACATTAGTTTATAGAATTCTGTTTATATATTTGCCTAAATATCTAAGATTTGGTAGAATAAAGTGTAAAATAAAGTGGAACTACATCTAAGGTTTTCATAGAATTCACTATGGGAAAAACTAAGCCAACTGAAAGAGAATGAAGTATCAACAGGATATGTGTCAGAAAATAAAAAGCTACTAAATAAATAAGTATGTCAGGTAGCTTGAAAATTCAGTACTGATCTGAATGCTGTGGTTTCCATGGTTTGACAAAATATGTGTTAAATCAATTATTGCCAACATCTGAAAAAACAAACTTTATCTGAGAAGGATGAAAAAGAGTCATAACCACAGGATCAATAAAACAAGTGGTTGGAAATATGCCATCTGGTCAGCTCAATCATCCATTAGAGTTATCTGGGGTTTATCCTTAGAGACTACACAATGGCATCTACTGTGTGTTTGTGTAACGCAGTGAATTTATGCATGTAAATTTTCACCAAATATTTCTGGTTTGCTAGAGGTTAAAGCATACCTCCCAACATTTTGGAAATAAAAAGAGGGACAAAAAATTTGGCGAGCGTAGCATGGTGACATTTGTGACCACGCCCATTTTGCTGCCACAACCCCTAATTACCATGTTCATTTTACATAATTTGGCAGTTTATAAAAGTTTGAACATATTTCTGTGTTTTTTTTCCAGTTATTACAGTTTTGCTAATGTAGGTGAATTGCCCTTTAAGCTGTGAGTCTAACTTCTCCCCAGGGACCTTTTATTTTATATTGTTACAATTACGTATTTGCTTATCTCGAAAATTGTTACACAAGTATCTTATCTGCTGCTGTGGCTGGGCTCTATGCCAAAAGTCAACTAAGTTAGAAACTTTGTTTCTTTTTCTCGCTGTTCAGTGCAGAGAAAAACTGGACTTTCTAGTACAAACGAGGGGCTGCGGGTTGAGCTGTCGAAAGAGGGACTGTCCCTCTAAAAATGGGACAGTTGGGAAATATGGTTAAAGGAATAATAGGAAGGAAAACCTTTGGGCTGTACCAACACACTTACCAGGATTTGCAATGAGAACTTTTCAATGTTACTGTTTATTGGGGAGGAAAGAGTTGTAGGTGATTTGGTAGAAACTCAAACCCCCATATGTAATATAAGGCACTAAAATTGCCCAGGAGCAGTTACCCATGGCAACCAATAAGATGCCTGCATTTAAACAGGTGACAAGTAAATTCTACCTGCTGATTGGTTGCTTCGGGTTATTGCCCCTGAGCAAACTTAGTACCTTTTATCACATAACCCCAAAAGAATGTTTTAAAGCCTGTGACAATAAGCAGTCAGCTATAGATTGCAAAGACAGATGCAAATTATTGAGTGGGGCTGCAAACGTAAGTTTTTAAGAAGACTGAGGAAATGAAGGTACCTAGCATTATTGTAATGTGTGTCCTATCAGACAGCTATAGTTTTGTGACAGTTCCCCTGTAAACAAATATAAGAATCTATTCATAATCAATTTTAAGGCAGCAATACCATGGTATGAATTGCAGCTTCCATTAATAGTTGCTACCATATATACTCGAGTATAAGCTGAGTTTTTCAGCATCCAAAATGTGCTGAAAAAGTCTACCTTGGCTTATACTCGAGTCAGTGGGCAGTAGCTGAGATTGCAGTCACTTTTAATCATTCCTATACCAACAGTTCGCTTGGGGAGAGACTGCAATATCACACAGCGCCCTCTGTTGGTTATATGAAAGAATAACAGTGCGCCCTCTGTTGGTTATATTAAAGAATAACAGTGTGCCCTCTATTGGTTATATGAAAGAATAACAGTGACTGCAATATCACACAGCGCCATCTGTTATTTATATGAAAGAATAACAGTGCGCCCTCTGTTGGTTATATGAAAGATTAACAGTGACTGCAATATCACACGGCGCCCTCTGTTGGTTATATGAAAGAATAACAGTGACTGCAATATCACACAGCGCCCTCTGTTAGTTATATGAAAGAATAACAGTGCGCCCTCTGTTGTTTATATGAACGATTAACAGTGACTGCAATATCACACAGCGCCCTCTGTTGGTTATATGAAAGAATAACAGTGACTGCAATATCACACAGCGCCCTCTGTTTGTTATATGAAGGATTAACAGTGATGGCAATACCACACAGCGCCCTCTGTTGGTTATATGAAAGATTAACAGTGATGGCAATATCACACAGCACCCTCTGCACATGGTAGTGGGACAGTGGGACAATGCACACAGTAATCCGTTTGGCAATTCTCTGTCACCTTTGATGGTTGATCGCTGGGGGGGGTCGCTTTGACGGAATGAGTGCTGCTGGGAGACAGGGCTGTAGTTGTGTCTAGGCTTATACTCTAGTCAATAAGTTTTCCCAGTTTTCGTAGGTAAAATTAGGTACCTCGGCTTATACTCGGGTCGGCTTATATATGTATATACGGTAATTAGATGTACATGGGAGGTGAGCCAGGAAGAAACCTTTGTTGTCCAGTAAGCAAATCAGGGCAAGAACAAGCTTGCCCATGCACACTTAGGAAAAAAAGGTCTTTTGGGGCAATGTGTTCTGGGAAAATGAGGCAAAGATACCAGAAGACAAGATTTCTCCAGAAGAACTTGATCTCAACTGTAAAGTATATGGTAGATATGCTATTGTTTGGGTTGCTTTGTTGCATCATGGCATGGGCTGCTCACCATCATAGAATCCATTATGAATTCTTCACTGTACCTGAGGGTGTTTGAGGATATTATAATACCATATAAGAAGATTGAAGCTCAACTGAAATTGGAATGTAGAATGAATGGTTTAAAAAAAATAGAGGATCCAGGAAGGGTCAAATCAAATCCCAATTCTAAATCCCATTGAGATACTGTGGGGGGGTTTAAAATTGACTGTCCTTGCATGGGGTATATTTCATTTATCACATGACTTTATATTTATTTTACTCATATACTGTATAAACGTTTCAGGTTATGCAAAGTGATTGCATTAGACTAGAGATGAGTGATTGGGTTTGAGTACTGATAAACTACAAAATATAGAGGAAAAGTATGAGAAATGGAAATACTGGTAGTGCTGGATCATAGTTCAGAGACATGTAGAGGGCAATACAGGACGAAGAATAATGAATTAAAGGAAGATTGAAGGTTAATTGAATACTTGGCCAGTTTCTTTCTGTTACAAGATCTGTTTTAGGTTCAAACTACAGAAGAAACTGCAGTGGTTGCAAGGAGGCAGTAGGAATAGTTTTAAATTGTACAGAAGCAGAATGAATGAGTAAAAAAACAAAGAAGCCCCAAGTTATTGTGCAGGGAATAGGCACACAAATAATATTGAAATTTGGTATGAATGACATATGTTACTAAATATAAAACAGGATGAGTGAGTGAGGCAGAATAAGAAAAATGAGGGTAGATATTAAAGAAAACAAAAACAAATGCGTTACATTTTTAAAAGTAGATCTTATTTAAAATCACACAATATCCCACGCAAAAATGAATACAAATAATATGGCTACAGAGTATAAATAACTACAAAAAAATACCTTCCCAAAAAGTCTAGATATGAAAATATTTGAGAGGTGGAAACACATGGTCACTATAAGATTATGGAAACACATTTAGGGTAAGTTCCATGATGACAGCCTTTGGCAGATTGTAGATTTACTGTCTACATTGTAAATATTGCATGACAACTGGTTACTGAGTGAACTAGTATTTTAATAGCAAAGTAGGAGTTGTACTGCCATATTCAAAGAAGAATGAAAGGAAGGCATCTGGTTAAATGTACATAGATTGATCTCCTAAACTGCTATACATTTATTCCCCATGCCTTATAACATAGCATTACCTATTACTATTGGAGCTCTGGCTAATACAAGTGCATATTGGAGAGTTACCAATGATGCTCAGACTGATGCCAAGGAGATTAAGGAATGATGGTCATGTAAAAGACTTGAGATAATCTAGATGCTTTTGCAATGCAACATGAAAAATATTGAAAGAAAATTAGCCATGGGGACAACATTGAGTAAAATAGAGATATATATTTACTTGTCCTTATAAATTATAAACTGGGGATGCAATGAGCATGTGACCACATAACTCATGCAGACAGAAAAAGAAACCCTCAGAACTCACCCATATAAGAATTTTATGGTCACTAAAGTGATCATTTACAAATACCTTGGTCAAAAGTGCAAGAGCACTGATTCACAACATAACATAAAACTTAGCATAAAAATGGTCCCTTTAGTTAATTAAAATCATAAAATAACAGCACCGCCAGAATAAGATATTTTAAGTCTTCCCTATATTGAAGAGGATTTGTTCGAAAATAAATAGTTAATACTTATAATAATACTTAACTGAAAGTGTTATTTATATAAATCTTCTGGGAATATGGCATATAAATCATTAACTTGTGTGCATAATTAATCCCTAACACTTTTTTACAAATTGAATAAAACTAATTACAAATTAAAGTAAAATTATAGGTAGAAAGCAGAATAAAAAATATAAAGAGCCATTCATTGCACACAGATTATAAGACATCAAAAAATCAGATTTTGAATTTGACATTGGTCTATGTAAACAATGTACAAACTAATAATAATTAATAATAAAATTGCATATATGTCCATAGAAAATGATCCGCACTCACAGGTCTTAAAAATTAACATTATTTATTTTTTAAAAGGTAAGGACTGACTTTCGTCAGGCTGAAACATCAGTCCTTACCTTTTAAAAAATAAATAGTGTTGAATTTTTAAGACCAGTGAGTGCGGACCATTTTCTATGTTTCCTTTTCAAACGAATTGCGGTAAATCCTTCGACTTTGATATTCGAAGTCGAAGGATTTTACTTTGACGATTAATTAATTAACCCTCTATATTGGACCCTAAGTAAATGTGCCCCTTACTGTACTTCCATGCATACAGTGTATGTCTGAAAATACTTTCTCAGCTAAAAACACAGACAAAATGTTTGTCCTATCAAATTATATTCAACCATAACAGTTTTTAATTTACTATTATTTATTTATTATTATTTAAGGGCACCTTTAAGGGCAATTGTTTCTCTCACCACAGTGACCAGACGTGCTCTTGGTGTGGGCAGTCATTCTGTGTAAATTAAGCCAAATGAGCAAGCTGGAAGGCTCTTTAATTAAGTGTATGCTTTTGCAAACAAGGCCGTCCACACTGGGAGCTCCCTCCCGGTGCAGATGGTATAATGCATTAGCCTGCACCTCTGGTAGGGAGAACAATTTTCCCCAGATGAGGACACACCTATATAGCTTAACATAGATGGAAGGAAAAAGTAACATTTACAAATGCAGCTCAACATTTATATAATCATGTTTTTGATATTGTTTAAGTGTAAATATTCATTCAAATTATATATTGCACTTTTATTTTTAAAATATTACTGTGGAATAACAAATCATATTAACCTATTAACATAACTGTACAATAACCTATTAGCATACCAGTCTTCAGCATATGATTTCAACGAGACCAGCAGTAGTTTCAGCTATACAAAGGATAACTTTAATGTTGTATTACAAAAATTAAACAAATACGTAGCTGCTAAATAGTTTGCTGGAAATTTTTGATGATGATTAACCTTTCTTTTAGTAGTTTATGAATTTGACATTTGCATCAGCGGCATCCACAAAAATGAAAACATTCAAAAAAGGTATGGTATAAGTAGCTGCCCATACTAGATTTTCTTCCTATATAACCCCCAAGGCAAAGAGTCTCTGCCTTGCCCTTACAATATTTAGTTGCTCAGAAATGAAAAGAAGAAAAATTATGATCTCTAAAACCCAGCCAGTTATTAACGTAGCTTGTCTCACATAAATGTATGTAACTCTGGAAAAATTATACCTTTTTTTAGTGGCATCCACCTAAAAACTGTTTTTTCTTGGGGTAATGAAAGACAATGTAATTCCAAATGACTTTCTCATATAGATTCAATAAAATGGTTCAGTGGTTTTCAAATTATTTGTAAACATAGTTGTAACTGTGGGGGTTATTTATTAAAGTCGGAAACCTAAAATCTCGAAAAACTCAAGTTTTTATAGCTATAAAATCTGAATCTCAGACCTGCCAAGGTTGTATATAAGTCAATAGGAGAGGTCCCTGTCTTATTTGGAAGTTTCTGTGGTCACCTTCTTGTGATTATATATACAGTTAGGACCATAAATCTTTGGACAGAGACAACTTTTTTCTCATTTTGGTTCTGTACATTACCACAATGAATTTAAAATGAAAGCTTAAATTCAGCATAAAAATGTGAGAAATTAAGCCTTTTTTTAACACAATCACTTCATTTCAGGGACTCGAAAGCAATTGGACAATTGACTCAAAGGCTATTTCATGGGCAGGTGTGGGCAATTCCTTTTTTTTGTCATTATCAATGAAGCAGATAAAAGCTCTGGAGTTGATTTGAGGGGGGTACTTGTATGTGGAAGGTTTTGCTGTGAACAGACAACATGCAGTCAAAGGAGCTCTCCATGCAGGTGAAACAAGCCATCATTAAGCTGCAAAAACAGAAAAAAAAACCCATCCGAGAATTTGTTACAGTATTAGGAAAGTGACAAAATCTGAGAAAGAAAGAAAGAAAGAAAGAAAGAAAGAAAGAAAGAAAGAAAGAAAGAAAGAAAGAAAGAAAGAAAGAAAGCAAGCACTGGTGAACTCGGCAACGCAAAAAGCCCTGGACGTCCACGGAAGACAGCAGTGGTGGATGATCACAACAGCCAAACAAGTGAACAACACTCTCCAGAAGGTAATCATATCGATATCCAAATCTACCATAAAGAGAAGACTGCATGAAAGTAAATATAGAGGGTGCACTGTGAGAAGAATAGAAAGGCTAGATTGGATTTGCTAAAAAACATCTAAAAAGACAGCACAGGTTTGGAAAAACCTTCTTTGGACAGATGTAACCAAGATCAACCTCTACCAGAATGATGGCCAGAAAAAAGTATGGAGAAGGCGTGGAACAGCTCATGATCCAAAGCAAACCACATCTCTATAAAACATGGAGGAGGCAGTGTGATGGCTTGGGCGTGCATGGCTGCCAGTGGCACTGAGACACTAATGTGTCTCAGTGAATGAATGAATTTTTGTTCAATCTTTTTGTATAACCCACTGAATTAAAGCTGAAAGTCTGCAGTTCAATTGTTTCATTTAAAATTCATTGTAGTTATGTACAGAGCCAAAATTAGAAAAAAAGTTGCCTCTGTCCAAAGATTTATAGGCCTAACTGTACCTTCTGGTGCTTATATATTAACAATTATGTATAATAATATATATATATATACAGTATATATATATATATATATATATATATATATATATATATATATAACAGTTCTCTGGCTGCCATGCCAAAATCCTGCAGCAAAGTTGAGGAGGCAAAGTTTTATCCCCTCTCTGAAGGGCAAATGGGTACAGATTTGGGTATGCATAGGGAACTGCTACTGGTGGTGGCACCAAAAGATTCCATTTAACTCTAGAGGGCTGTCATTGATATGCCACCTATGATGTAACTGGCACAATGACAGGTGAAAGTGCAAGTTGTATGACACACTTACAGTATTTTGCTCCTAGACCTTAATATATGTTCTGCACTGTCAATGTTGTTTTAGTTATCCTTGTTTATGTGCTGATTACTAGGATATACTGTAGGCAGTAATGCTCAGTGCATAAAAATGTTACACAACACGATTTATATGCTCCAGACAACAGTAATTAAAAGAAAAAAGGATCTGACTATGTTTTTTCATTTAATAAATGTCCCACATCCCACCCCATACACCATCATGCTTGCAATGAAACACCTCTACATTAAATTACACCTATGAGAGAACATTTATTATACAGTAAATGCTGAATGCTAGCTAGAGGCAATATTAGCTCACAATTGTTTTCTTTTGTGTACAGATTGTAGTTTAATATTGTTTTTAGCTTTAGAAGTATTCTGTCACGGATATACCTTAATTAGCTGGGGCTTTAAAGCTTACCTGCATTTGTTTGTATTAAAGGGTAAGAGCGACATAGTTCAGCTTCTCTGTTTCCCATTAGTGCATACTACTTAATGGTTTTAAATGTACCATTAGGACTACTTCACTAATAAGCAAAAAAGCCTTGCATAGATTAAGGGCCATGGACTTGGAATATGAGTTTATGTATTTTGGTTTTTCAAGTGTGGCACTAACAACTTATTTGATGCTACATTCATTATATGAATATACACAGACTGAAATATTGCTCAAGCACTAGTCTTTTTCTGTGTGCAAATAATGGTTGTATACATAGAAATGATTGTACTCAGCTATGCAAACACTAACAAACACTCTCCAATGCCAACAAAAATACATTTTTGTTGTGTAGTAACATGGGAACCAATGTGCCAGCTCAGTGGCCCATATAAATCTACTATTTACAAGTAATGCTATCTATCAGTAAAGGTTCACTACTTTTTAGTTCCTATGTATTACTGTAACGGAACAAACTTTAAACATTTTACCACTACTGTAAACAGAAATTGTGACGAACTATAATATGTAGGGGCCCTAAACCTTGATTTTTTCCGGTCGAGATTTTTAGACAAATTTTAGAGATTTATTATACCCCAAATCCAAATCCAAAAATACTATCGAGGTCATATAGAAGTCAATGGCAGATGTCCCTGAAGTTGTTTCTTGACATCGTGATCTGTGCTGAATAATCTGAAAAGGTCTGTGTTTTGTCCAATAATTCGAAAAAGTTAGGTTTTCGCAGCGAAAATACGATAAAGTTGAGTGTCAATCGTACGATAAAATTGATTTATAAATTAGCTCAATTCAGTTGTGAAGCCAGTGCCCTAGGGATAAGCAAGTTGCATAAACAATCTTGTGAAAAAGTAAGTAAAGTTTTCTCTTTTTTAACATATGTAGACATAGCAATATTTGATCTTCATCCAAACAGTATTTACAAATAAAAGTGATGTAATTGAACAAAACAAGAAAAAATTTACTTTCCTTCATTTATTCAATAAAAGAAAAATTAACTGAAGTGCCATTTCTTTCTGTGGAAAAAATACCTGGTATTGCAGCTTTGGGCAGAAACAGCAATGCTAAGAAGGCATTTCTAACACCCATTTGGATAATTTTTTCCCACTCCTTCAACCACAATTTTTTCAGATGTGTATGTTTCGGTAGTCTGTTTCAAATACCATCCAAAGTATCTCAGTAGGATTTATATCCAAGCTTCCTTGTATATTCCAGAACCCTACATTCCTTTTTTTCATTGGTGGATTCAGTATTATGTTGCAAGGTCCAGTTTTGGTTAAACTTTAATCTTCTCAAGTACCATCTGATACAATAAAAAATGATAGTGGTTTGTATAATAGTAAGCTGCACAGGCCATAATATAACAAAGCAGCATCAGCGTTTACACCACCATGTTTCGCAGTTGCTATTACTGTAGGTTCTTCTGGAGTAATGTTGTCTTTAGTTTTTGACAAACTAGTCTTCTCATACTTGTCTTCTCAAACAACTCTATATTTGCCTCATTTGTCAAGGGCATTTGTAGGCCATGAATAATGTGCCCCTTTAGTCTTGCCCTGACATTTGTGCAGCCTATTTCTAATGGTGGAATCCCTATTTATGAGAGCTACCTGTAGGTCCCTTTCCAAGTTTTTATAACCTTCTTTCTAAAGGTCTTCAAGAGCTTGTTCAATCTATGCATGGTAATACCACACACTTTATCAACAAAGCAAACCAAGCAAAACGTGAGGGAGAGCAGAGAAGTTCCTCCACTATCCTCGCTAACATCTAACTTGATTTAGTGCACCTTATTATCATTTTAAGCATTTGAGATGGTGATGTGTGATGGTTAAATTTTTTTTTAATTATTTAATTTTTTTCTGTAATAATAAAGAAGTACATTGTACTTGAACCCTTCTAAGCTATAATTAATCTTTATTGAAGGTTAAACAATCCTTTTGGGTTAATTTAATGTTTCAATTATTTTTTAGCTGACTTAAGGTATGGTGATCCAAATTACTGAAAGATCCCTTATACAGAAAACACCAAGTCCCGAGCATTCTGGATAACAGGTTCCATACCTGTATTAAATTTATTTAGTATTACATATATGGGATATGTTATCCAGAAACTTTTTATGCAGAAAGCTCCGAATAACGGAAAAGGCATTCTTCCATAGACTCCATTATAATCAAATAATCCAAATTTTTAAAAATTATTTCCTTTTCCCCTGTAATAATAAAACAATACCTTGTACTTCATCCAAACTAAGATATAATTATTCCTTATTCAAGCAAACACAGCCTATTGGGTTTATTTAATGTTTACATGAACTTCTAATAAACTTAAGGTAGGAAGATCCAAATTATGGAAAGATCTGTTATCCGGAAAACCCCAGGTCCCAAGCATTCTGGATAACAGGTCCCATACCTGTATTGTTAAAAAGAAGATAGATGTTAAGAAGTTTAAAAGAAAATTTAATTTTTGCTGTCTGTACAACTATTGGGTGAATATAATGATAGCTATAATAGTAAAAAATGCATTTTGCAGTGTAATGCTCTTCAGGATACAATTTTTAATTGCGCATAGCCCACTTTTAAGACTTTTTCCATAAGAATGTTTACTGTATACACTGGACGTTTTATAGTGTTCTCAACTAGTGCTCAATCTGGCAAATGGGCTGCTAAACACTTATATATAATATTAATATGCACTATAAAAATGATCACACAATACAATAATATTTGTTTTTCATATAGTTTTCTCTTTTACAACTTCTATTACATTTCCTCATGTTTGCTATTGAGTTAAAGAAAACTGTACTGCTGAGAACTGATGGCGATGGAAGGATTTTTTTGCTTGCATTACTTTTTCTACTCAAATTGATATTTGTCTCAATAAAGTCTCTTTTTTTCATCATTCATCATGCAATGATAAAAGCAATCTTATGTTCAGCAGCTGGTCATCTTATAGCGCTGTTTAGTGTGTTCAATCAAGGAGGCTTTATGTACTGAAATAGTAAGTGTTTTCTGAAAATTGTAATTTCACTGTGTATATATTACAGTTTCACTGTGTCTGTCTGAAGTTTTAGTAGAAATTTAAACAAATATAAATTTTCAGATTTTTAGGGAATACTAATGTTAGGTAGCATGCATTGCTTATGACTTTACCAATACAAGTGGTAAGATTGTGGCTAAAAATGTACAGCAGAAAAGTTAAAAAGCACAAGAAAGAATTTATGAAAACATTTTTTATTCTAATATAAGCTGGCTGACTGAATATAGTTAATAGTTAAATGTAGAAAATATAAAGTCAAGACACCTGCACACTTTTTTATCAGCTCCGTAATTTAAGCAGTAGGTAATGGCAGATGGTGGCTGTTATTTTTACAATCATTTTAGGTTATAGTATTCTATCTGTGTGTGCAAGATTGTTAGATAGGGATGAAAGAAAAGGTAATTGCTATCTGTTGCATTGATATTTGTATTGTGGATGGCACACAAGAATCATACACCTTAAGGAAGTGGTTTGTAAAACACTTGTTTAAGGAAAACAATCCAAATCAAACGGCAGCTTTACTACTACTACTGAGCAACATTTGAATCATGCAGTTGGTGTTCACCAGTGTTAAATACCCATATTAAACATATCCACAAAGACGACAAAGAGAAAAACAGTTAGAGGTAATATAATAAATGGTGTTTGGCCTCCCAGTAGGGATGGGCGAATTTGACCCGTTTCGTTTCACAAAAAATTTGCCACCGGCGAAATGTCGCAGACGATCATTAAAGTCTATGGACGTCAAAAAAAAATTGTCGTGCGGCGAAATATTTTGGACGCGTGTCTTTTTTTTGACGCACGCCGCCATACAAGTCTATGGGCGTAATTTTTTTGCCAAAATGAGGTCGAAAAAATTCGCCCATCCCTACCTGTCAGTTGGTTATATGATTTTAAATGTGTTATCAATAAATATTACATGATATTTGGTTGACATGGTCATTATTAGTGATGAGCAAATGTGTCCCGTTTCACTTCTCCAAAAGTACAGTTTTTCATGCACACAGCAATTTTTTCTCACTCTAAATTTTAGTGACGATTTTTTTTGCTGTGCCAGAATGGATAGCTGCTCTATCCATGCTGAAATTCCAGAACACCCTGTTATATGACTAAGAGGTGGAGGCTTTGCTCTGTTTGAATTCTGTTTGAGATCTAGCCACATAATTACATAGGTATAACATAGGTATAAATGTTCTTACCAAGAATTACTGGTGTTCATTTATAAAAAAAATTATAAAAATACATTTGCCTGAAGGCAGTTTGAAGCTGAAATTCATATACATTATGCTTCTAAAAAACAGAAGCAAAGTATGTATTGAGGTTCAGACAGTTATAGAGATCTGCAATTAATGCCTGAATCAGGGCAGGTAGTAACTGTAGAACTTTTCACATGTACACAGGTCACTGTCTCAAGCACTAAAATGCAAATGCAACTTTTACATTTCAGCAGTGGGGTTAAATGTTATGACAACTACCATCAAGAATGTATTTCTATTTACAGGCTGCAATGCCTTTGTGGCCCCACTTATAAGGAGAGGTACATGAGAAGACCTAAGGCTAGGGATGTAGCGAACGTCGGAAAAAATGTTCGCGAACGTCGCGAACCCCATAGACTTCAATGGGAAGGCGAATTTTAAAAGCTAGAAAAGACATTTCTGGCCAGAAAAATGATTTTAAAGTTGTTTAAAGGGTGCAACGACCTGGACAGTGGCATGCCAGAGGGGGATCAAGGGCAAAAATGTTTCTGAAAAATACATTGTTGACACAGCGCTGCATTTTGTGCTGTAAAGGGCAGAAATCACACTACGTCACTCAGGTGATGTTTCTGGACACGGAATGTGAAAAAGCTCACACAGCTAGGTGGCACTTGGTTTAAGACTGGGCAAACAATGCCATCAAGGGCAAAGTATACAGTAGTGGATACGGAATATATTATTGCTGCTGTAAAAACATCACTCAGGTGATGTTTACGGACACGGAATTATTATTGTTATTATTTAGACAGAATGTGAAAAAGCTCACACAGCTAGCTGGCAGTTGAAAATGAAGAACACACTGGGCAAACAAATTGAAACAATGCCTGCAAGGTCAACGTATACACTACAGCAGTGGATACGGAATATATTATTGCTGCTTGAAAAACGTCACTCAGGTGGTGTTTCTGGAGACGGTATTATTATTGATATTTAGACAGAATGTGAACAAGCTCACACAGCTAGGTGGCAGTTGTTTGAAAAACACACTGGGCAAATAATGCCTGCAAGTGCACTACTATTGGTGCACTACTATGAAGAACAGCAAACAGCACTGGACACGTTAAAGAACAGTAAGATAAGTAAAATAAAAAAATATGTATATGTATATTAAAAAAAAAAAATTAATCTGGTTGGTGCTGAACTACTAGGAGCAGCACACCAGTCCCACTCCCCAACACAGCTAGACTAATAGCACTGGGCTCTTATAGTAGCAAAGTAAAAAAACAAAAAAGAAAATAAAAGCAGTCCTTACAAGGACTATTGGGTTACAGGCAGCAGTCAGCAGATGAGAGATCAGCAGCAGTGCCCACAGCAGCTACATACAGAGCACTGCAGTAGAAGGTAGATTACTAGCCAGCAAAGCTACCTAACCTAAAATGTCCCTCAAATCCCTGCAGAGTTCTGTCCCTACAATACAGAGCAGTATCAAGTAGATTACTAGCCAGCAAAGTTACTATCAACTGTCCCTCAAATCACTAACAGCTCTCTCCCTACACTAGCTCTTCCAAGCACACACAGGCAGAATGAAAAAACGCTGCAGGGCTTCAGTTTATATATGGAAGGGGAGTGGTCCAGGGGGTGTGGGGGTGGTCCAGGAGGGAGAGCTTCCTGATTGGCTGCCATGTATCTGCTGGTCTGGGGTGAGAGGGCAAAAATAAGCGCCAGCTAAGGCGAACCCAAATTGGCGAACGTTGCGTGACGTTCGCGAACATTCGGCGGACGCGAACACCCGATGTTCGCGCGAATTAGTTCGCGGGCGAACAGTCCGCGACATCCCTACCTAAGGCTACTTACATTACATAGCTGGGCTAACACTGTGCTGATGCTGAAGTTGTGCAATACTCTAATAGACCACATTGCAACTATTGTGCCTGACAAAAAAGAAAAAAGAAAGTAGAAACATTCAGGGGCACATTTACTATGGGTCGAATATCGAGGGTTAATTAACCCTCGATATTCGACCATCGAAGTTAAATTCTTCAATTTCGAATATCGAAGTCGAAGGATTTACTGCAATTCGTTCGATCGAAGGAAAAATCGTTAGTTCGAACGATTAAATCCTTCGAATCGAACGATTCAAAGGATTTTAATCCATCGATCGAACAATTTTCCTTCAATCAGAAATTACTTAGACAGCCTATGGGGACCTTCCCCATAGGCTAACATTGGTGCTCGGTAGGTTTTAGGTGGCGAAGTATGTGGTCGAAGTTTTTTTTAAAGAGACAGTACTTCGACTATCGAATGGTCGAATAGTCGAACGATTTTTAGTTCGAAACGTTCGATTCAAAGTCGAAGTCGTAGTCGAAGGTCGAAGTAGCCAATTCGATGGTCGAAGTATCCAAAAAAATACTTCGAAATTCGAAGTATTTTTCATTCTAATCCTTCACTCGAGCTAAGTAAATGTGCCCCTCAGTGTTTCCTACCAGATGCTCAAAGTGCTCTGTAATGTTCTTATAGCCTCAAGCACCGGCCAGTCTCAAACATCACTCAATTTTTTTCCTTTGCAAGAAAAGGTGTATACTGCTGAGAAGCAGCCAGACAAGCACAGGAAATTTTTGCAGGTGATTCTTGTTCCCAGATTCCTGTTAGTGTAACAGCAAGATCAGTTTCACATAAGAAAAAGTTGGGGGTTTATCTTTAAATTAACTTTTAGTACAGGCATGAGACCTGTTATCCAAAATGCTCAGGACCTAGGGTTTTCCAGATTAGGGGTCTTTCCATAAATTGGATCTCCATAATTTAAGTCAACTAAAATATCATATAATCATTAATAAAACCCAACAGGAATGTTTTGTCTCCAATAAGGATAAACTATATCTTAGATGGAATCAGGTACAACATACTGTTTTATTACCGAGAAAAAGGAAATACATTTTAATAATCTGAATTACTTGATTAAATTTGAATTTATGGAAGATGGCCTTCCCATAATTTGGAGATTTCTGGATGATAGGTTTCCATATTACAGATTCTATACCATTATGATGTAGTGAGTGATATTCTAATACAGTTTGTTTTATTATTTGTGGTTTATGAGTTATTTAGCTTTTAATTCAGCAGCTCTCCAGTTTGCAATTTCAGCAGTCTGGTTGATAGTGTCCAAATTACCCTAGCAACCATACATTGATTTGAATAAGGAGAGGACATTTTATGAAAGATTTATATGAATAAAAGGGGGGGAGTAGCAATAACAATAAATTGTAGATTTACAGAGCATTCAGTTGATAAGTGACTTAGAATTAGTCATTCTACAATATACTAAACATATGTTATAGAATGACCCCTTTACGAAGAAAAGTGGTGATAGTTAAATTAAATATAAAATATTGGTAATTTTAAAAAACTGCAAACACAGTACAGCTTCAAATTTGGATGTTGAAACACTGCACCCTTTCCCCAAAGTCACACATACCCAGGCACTATGGATGTCACCCATCCAGTATTTCCCCAACCTGACTGGTAAAAATAATATTTGATACCAAAGAAAGATAGGAAGCTTGTATTTATTACCAAAAATGAGGCACCCTCAAGAAACAAAAATGACAACATACCTCCTCTACCTAAACATAATGGCAAAACCCTCTACCCCTGCACTCACATCATACACACTCAGGGGCAGATTTATAAAAAAATGGCATGGAGAATTTCTGTGGGCATATTTTATGAAATCTCAAATTGTTATTAAATAGATTTATTAAATAAAAACCATGACAAGTCAAGTAAAGGTTTGTGTAAGATGTGAATTCACCTTTCAGTGAGTATAGGTAATATTAGAAATAGACACCAAGACTGATTTGGTGGTTGGAGGTCGGTCACAGCTTTAGTGTTTGTTAAACAGGAAAAACCATTGTTGCCCTGCCATAACAAGACATAAGATGCCCAATGCCAGCCACCACATCCACTGTGGGTGTGTAACGTGAATCCAGTTAACATGTATTAAATGGCAAGGACAAAATAAAACACCTGCTGTGACAAGGACACCAAGGGGTCTGTTTAAGGCATGTAAAAAAAAACAAATACAAAATGTGCCACAGATTGCCAGGCATTGACGCCTAAAAAACACCATACTTATTGAGCTTTCTACTGATTTTTGACAGCTGTGTCAAATGTGCTCAGGTATTTACAGTAAACCTAATGCCAACATATGGGCAGATGAGTTCCATAAGCACCTTAGTTAACAAAGTATAAAATAATTCAAAAACAAGACCAAAGTAACATTGCACAGCATACACTGACCAAAGAGACAAAGGATGTTGGAGGTTTGAACTGTTGCCATTTTGTAGGAGTCCAGACATGCTGCCAGAGACTAGAGCAAATAAGGGACAAAAGGGTATAGCCCGAAACATGTTGTGTAACTCTGCTTCCCAATAAAGAATATTGCAGTCGAGTTTGCTGCCCTGGATTTGTTCCACAACAATTTGCATTACTGATGCCAGAGACTAGAAATGCCACAGATATAAGCAAAGCTTAGAGGAGAGGTGACATGACCCAGGCTTAGTCCACGCAGGAGCCCTATGGGTGCATTTAAGTGAAAGGGGGGAGTTAAGTCTGTGGAAGGGAGTAGAAGGCCATCTTAGAGCTAGGTTAGGAGTAATTGGCCACCATGTTCAGTTAGGCAGCTGAAAGTAAGGTTCCCCACCTGCCCTCCCTAGTTGGGGGTGGTCTTTGTTGTTTTAATTTGATGTTTTCATAGTTGTCACTTATGTGGCATTGGAGGGCTGGGGGGGAATAGTTAGTTAGTGGGAAGGCCAGGCAAATTGCAGTAGGTGACAGGTCATCCTTATATTTGTCACAGCTGGGAAATGCACTGGATAATCCGATAAAGTCAAGGTTTTCATCCAATAATCCGATAAAGTCAAGGTTTTCATCTAATAATCCGATAAAGTCAAGCTTTCACAGCAAGTGCCAGCGAGAATTCGATAAAATTGAGTTTTCAGGTGTCAGTCATTTGATACTAATTGACACTCAATTTGTCTCAATGTTTTTTCACTCTGACGTTTCTGAGAAAAATTATTTATAAAAGAGTTCAATTCATGGAAGGTAGTTTGGTCAACTTTGTTCTCATAAAAAGATTTAGATTTATTCAAGTTTTAGTAAATAACCCCCTTATTCCTCAGTTTATTAAAAGATTCAAGATTTTCAGTCTAGTTGAAAATTAATGGAACAGTATGTTTCTTGCGCAAAAACAGATAGACTGCAGATATTAAAAGGTTGCTTTTTTCCCCCTCAAATTCAAAATTTTATAAATCTGCCTCCTAGAGTATCAATTATTATAGGAAAATTTAGGTCCAAGACAATTTCAGAATAAGAACTCCCACAAATGCAGTCAATATTCAGAACTGATTGCTGTATACTCATACCCAGTTACCTCTCTTCAGCAATTTAATTACCCACAGTAGAAAACCAGCAGGTGTTTCAGAGTAATTACACTTCACAAAATCAATAAGCTCAGAGAGAAGCTTTCACTAGGAGCATATTGATGTGGCAACCAAAATCATTCGGTAGAACACTGTTTTTTTGAAAAAATGACACAGAATGAAACCTCATAATTGTGTAGGTATATCACCACTGCTCATTTATTTACACTAGTCAAATCTGTGCCTGATCATAACACTATGGCAACCAGTCAAAATAACTGTCAGTTCGTTTGTCCTACAGTATGTATATCTTAACACAAGGATAGAGTTGCAAATAGCCTGTAAGAGATATATATACAGTACTATGTATTGCATAATGAAGATAAATCAGGGAACATATTTGATCGAACCACATTTCAGATTTGTTATTGCATGTTGATACTTTACATTAATTATTAGAGTGCCACCTGGAGTCAGCTTTCAATACAGGTAATTGACATTTAAAAGGCTTTCTGTCTCGTTGAATAGTAATTATCACAGCATTCACTGTTTGGTTCAATAAATATAGTACCTATTGAGGTCTTAATACCACCTTCTCTATTCAAAGCTTTTAATGGGATGGTTAATCAATTAAAAATATTGGAAACTGCAAAATATATAGGAGCAGGGTTGTTACAAACTAGACATTATGGGGCAGATTCACTAATAGGGCTAACGCTAGCGGCATTTCGTCAGAAATTCCATCCGCATGGACATTGGCAATTTACTAACAGGAGTAAAGGACAATTAGTTAGCAAACAGGACCATCCCTGGCCTTCGTTCACAGTCTATCACCAGGCGACTTTTCGTACTAGCGAACGGGCGTAACTCCGTAAATTCATTAAGATGTGAATTTTACTGAACGTTACCTCTTTCACTAGAGCTCCTTCGCCACCTCAGACCAGGCAAACTGCTAAAATGAAGCTAGATCTTCCTCAATCTTATGTCAGTTAAATCACATCCTGTCTGCCGGAAATGCATTAAAGTTGTGAAAACGCTGGTGACTTGTCCTTTTTGTAAGCAGGATTGCCTGCAAAAGTCCTAACTATTGAACTTTTTTGTGTTAATATTTTTTCCCAGACTTTTGAGGGGCATGGAAAATTTGTTTTAGGGTGGGCTCATGTGTAGGGCCTTAGAGGATCTCTTTTGTCTTTATTCAGGTTCCTTGGACATTTGTAATAAAAAGTGGCCACTTCAAGCATTTGCACCAACATCTCTAATAAAGAC
Organism: Xenopus laevis; assembly: GCF_017654675.1. Lineage (NCBI taxonomy): Eukaryota > Metazoa > Chordata > Amphibia > Anura > Pipidae > Xenopus > Xenopus laevis. The sequence continues at coordinate 100,748,324 of NC_054379.1, forward strand.
AGTAGACTGGCGAAAGTTAAATTATACCTGGAAATTCAATATAGGGTGTATGCACAAGTGACAAGTTGTGAGCGACAATCTATTTCGGTGGGAGAAGTACCAGTCAATTTTCATATATGAAACTAAGAACTATATAAAGGTCCTGGTGTAACTATAGAGGAAGCAGACCCAGTAAACGCGGGGGGGGGGTCTAAACAGTGGGTTCTACTCTGTAGAAATCTCCCTCCTCAGCCACTTTCCATTCTGAAAACGTATTATTGCAGAAGTGCAATGCTTCAGGGTAAACCCCTTGCTTGGCGAAGGGGGTGTTACCCCAAAATGTTGCACTTCCACAATAAACTTTGCAAGGGCTTACCCCTACTTGCACCTGTCTTGTGTACCAAGACCCTTTAACTAGACAATTAGATACTTTGGTAGAGAACACTGTCTTTGATATTGTGTTTGGCTATCAATAAGTTAAATCTGAATGCATGGGGAGAACATAGCCATATTCCTTCTAGAAATACAACCCTTGATGAAACGGCAAGTGCAAATTTGTTCTCAATTTTAATATCTGAATATGGATTTTGGCAGATTTGTCTAACATAAGTTGAAAACAGTGCCTATTTGATACACCTTGGGGAAGTTATTGTTTTAAGTGCCATTCTGTTGGATTTAGTTCAGTGGCAAAGATCTTGCATCTGACAGTCTTGCAATTTTCGGAAGGAGATAAAACCTACAGAATTGAAATTGAGTTGCCATAGAAACAGAGCATAACAAAAGATTAAAAAGCACGTACTAATAATAAAAGAAAACAGAATTCTGATAAACATCAGTCAAAGAAAACAGAAATTGTGTACGTTTGTACATTTCTCACAATGATGTGGCTGAAATTGGATCCAGTTACAGGTATAGTAATTATGAAAATGGTCAGGCACAATGATAAAAAGGAATTGCAGAGATTTATGGGGTTATTAAACTACCTAAATGAGTTTATCTTCAATGTGGCAGACAGGACTGCATACTTGAGCAGCTTGTTAGTAAAGAGTGCTGAAGTGGCCTGAAAAAAAGTTGACCTGTTGACCTCCTCTAATGACAGAAGAGGAGGCTTCCTTGCCCCCAGCATTATTTGCCGAAGCAAACAGGTTCTATCTAGAGCTAGGTTGCTCCTGCTTAGTTAAGGTACCTGTGATTGGCATATGAAATTGGCTTGTCTAACCATGTGCTCCTAAAATCAAGTAAAATTTGTTAAAATTAGTTAATTAATTATTTTGTGTATGACCCAGCCTGTTCTTTGAATATTCTCTTATGTGAAATCTCTGGTTCAATTCTGCCTCTGTTCAGTGTAGGACCCGGCTTTTGGTTTCGACTGCTTTGCCCCTCTGTGTAACTGCTCAATGACTGCTGCTTCTCTTGGGTCGCTTCAACTCTAAGTCTAACATGTGGCAGCGCATCCCTGCAGCATCTGTGTCTAGCTGCCTGCTCTCTCCCTGTCCATAGCAAGTTTCCCAAGTGAGCTTTTGTTTCTCTGAAGATACTGTAGGGCTCATTTACATCTGCCAGTGCAGTTAGCAAAGTGCAATTCCAAATTCCTTTCACACAAAACTGTGAAAAATTCCTCTCCTCTATGGATGCAATGATTGTTACTGCAACTGAAATAAAATGGAGTTTACACCAGGTTGATGCATGCTACTTACAGATTCCTTATCAAAGCCTTGGCTTGAGGATACCTCTGAGTAGCTTATTTATATCAATACTAGTAGTGTTTCTGAAGCAAACACAGCAGTTTTACCAGTGCAGGGCAGGACTGCATTTTTTTTTTTACTTTAAAACGCCTTCATTTTTTATGTTACTGTTCCTTTAAGTCCCTCCTAGCCCCAGATTGTTGGGGCAGTGACATTAGATACGTATATAAGGAGTGCATGGAATTTTCCTGTTTCCTGCTAGTTGACATGGGCTGGACAAGTCCTGACAATGCTTCTGTCATTATAGCAGGGGTTGCATAATGGTGGTGTCTGACTATGTTAGAGCATGCTAGCCACAATACATGAAGACCATTTAGGCAGTTGCAGTGGACTGATCAGATAATTTGCAGAATTCTTTACCCTCATATGTAATAAAAGTCATTATGTTTGCCCAGGAGCTATAACCCATACAAACCAATAATTTGCTTTTTAAAAGGTGACTGGAAATGTTACATGCTCTTTGGCTGCTATATGTAATTAGACCAGTAGCAGATATTACACTTTTTATTTCATTTCCCTAAAAAAACTGTACTGTTTTACTAATACTGCTTCTCACTGAGGTAGGGTATTTCATCATAAAATCTCAGAGAGGAAGCTTGTTTTAAATATGCATAACATTAAATACTGCGGCTTACAGTTTGTTTTCTTTGTAGTTCATCCTCTAATTTGCTTAATCGATATATTTAAAATATGTTTCAATTCAAGGAGTCTATGCAGGCTAATCTTTGATTCAATATTTTGCATTCAAAGACATTTTAAAAGCATATTCATTGCATATATTAATTGCAAGCAATGTGACTGCATTTCTGAAATCTTACAGCAGTAGTGTTAGTTATGTTCGCATTTAGAAAATAATGTAAAATATTTCAATTTCTAAAAGGAATCAAACGTGCCACCTGCGAGTGCACCCATTCTGGGAGGGCTTCCTCAAAAACTCAAAAACAAACAAATAGTATGCCAACTTTACAATAAGAACAGACACTGGTAGCACTTGTTTTACATTTCCTTTACATATAGGGGAGAGACTTAAAGTATTGCTTTCAAGTTTAAAGTAACAAGAATTAATAATAGCTTTTAGTGGCGAAAATTACACTATAAGTATTCTGAATTTTTGAAAGACGTTTTAAAACTAGAATAGTTTTTAATGTCAAACAAAATATTTATGTGAAACAAATTCCAAATATTCGCTCATCTCTGGTCTACATCCGTCAACAGTCTCCTGTATCAGTTCTCAAATGTCAAGTGGGTTAAGTCACTAGAGGCAATGCTTTAAGTTCCAACAGAGATATTTTTTTTTTTTTTTTGCTTTTGGTGAGAACTAGTCACATGTATGGAAAGGATTGCAGAAAGTAATTAGAAAAAGTAGCAAACTTGATGATCTTGAAAATAATTATAATGAAATAGGATACACTGAGTACATTAAACAGGACTGGAAAGGAAGTGGAAAGACAAAGTATGGACAGAGTGAAGGTGCAAGCAATGTTTCTTATATGCTTCACTAAGCCTCTAATTATGAGTCCAGTGCAAACCACAAATTGTGTGTAAACACAAGAATCAATGAATACCGCTACATCAAATTGTGTTTTTGCTACATTACCCCCTATAGCAGAGGTCCCCAACCTTTTTAACCCGTGAGCCACATTCAAATGTAAACCGAGTTGGGGAGCAACACAAGCATGAAAAAGTCCCCAGGGGTGCCAAATAAGTGCTGTGATTGGCTATTTGGTAGCCCCTATGTGGACTGGCAGCCTACAAGAGGCTCTCCCTGGCACCATACTTAGTTTTTATGCAATTAAAATTAGCTTTCAAGCTTAAAATCCAAAAATAAGCACCTGCTTTGAGGACACCGAGAGCAACATCCAATGGGTTGGAGAGCAACATGTTGCTCGCGAGCTACTGGTTGGGGATCACTGCCCTATAGATAGGGATGGGCATACATAGACTTGTATGGCGTTGTGCGTCAAAAAAAAAATTCGCCGCGCTACAAACTTTTTTTGACGCAAAAAGACTTTAATGGGCGTCGGCGACATTTCGTCAGCGGTGAATTTTTGGCGAAATGAAACGGGTCAAATTCATCCATAGAGTGTAAAGTTCAATCACTATATGTAGTATCAGGAAAGCAGGATGACTGGGACACAAGATGGGATTCAAATAAAGACTGCATATGTGACAATTGTACCAATCCCTCTAAATATTCATTTCCACAAAAGCTTAAAATTACTTGTTGACCCCAAGGAGTAAATCCATCCTATTCACTTGTAATCATGCAAACCACTCTGGTACAGTTATCATTAACCGCTGACGTGGGACACAAGAACCAGATAGACAGACAGACTTGCAAGTGTATTCTTTGAAGAAATAACTGCAAAGATTGTGGTACATTTTAAATGTAAACACCAAATTAACATAAAAAGTAAACCACCGATAAGTTTCTCTTACCTGCATTCTCCTTTAGGTCTGATTTAGAATTTGAGAAGTGTTGTAAATAAATTTATAAAATATTAAAATATATGCTCCAGGGTAATGCAGTTTATCTAGAAAGGAGCATAAAATATATATATAAGGGCAGGTTGCATTGATGTCTGGAATCACTGTAGCGAACAGGTTATAACTTCTCCAAAAACAGCCTGAATGAAAACAAATACTGGTAGTGCTAGCTATGAAAAAATGTCCAGAATTATTTTACCACTATACAAAGTATGCATGTCATTGATGTTGCTTTTATTATGCAATTAAACCTTCATGTGTATTCTTGTATGTACAATTTACACTGACCTCTGTTTGGCAACATGCATAATCATGTATTTAGTTGACAGAGACATTTAAACTTAGATACGGAGCCTGAAGGACGAGATAATATTGACCCAGACTAATTTACACAACTTTCACAGATTCCTGTTTCACTGTTCCTTTTAAATATAGCAGTCTTGCAATTATGACTCATATATGCATGGTGGATGATGGTAGATAGTAATGGGGAGAATAAATTCACCAGGCATGAATTTGCGGTGAATTTCAGTGTTTTGTCACCAGCGAAAATTCGCAACATCAAAATATTTTTCAAATTTGACACGGGCATCCATTTTCGAGTTTCACAAATTCACCCATCACTAATGGTGGATTAAATATATTTTCAGTCAAAATTTTAAATGTAATCATTTGCTCAAAATTGCAATGTAAGTTTTCTTAGATCTAAACAATATGCATTCTAAATAAAGGCTTTGTGTTCAAAACTTCTAGATACTTATTTATGTGTAAGAGTTAAAAAAAACTAGTAATTTTTTTAGAAAAACATGGAAATCTTGACTAGATGCAAGCAATAGCCCAATTAAGAGGCTATTAATCCTGCCTTGTCAACTCAATCTGCATTGAGTTTCCGCCCTGTCCTTGATTCTGCATCTTGATTCTGCGTTGTCTGACTCCCCAGTTTTGACCCTTGGCCTCTTATATGGATTGTTTACTGCCTGCTCTGACTCTCTGCCTGTTTTTCAGCTGTGTTTTGATTGCCCCTGCAAAAGTTCAATTTACAAAACTGAAAAAATGAAACCATTGCCCTGGCCTTTTATGATGACCACCAGATCAGTTCAGGCACAATGCCTTGATCATGATCCTCTCAACTTCACCATAGAAACTGGATCCAAAAATGTGAACTTTAATATACCCAGCACTAGTGTAAGGATTTACCATTGTAATCACTGCACCAGACTGATACAATATACAAAATTCGGGGGGTTGTGGAAGCACTCTTAAGGCTAAATTAAAGTATATTTAAGTATAATGGAAGTGCTACTTACAATGAACTTCCCTGGTCCCCTGTCTCATAAGTAGTTCAGTATAAATGCAAGTGCATGTGTTTTACAAAGCAGGGGTTTTTTAGTTACAAAGTTATGATCATAATGTTGAAAAGCCACCATTCCACATCAAGGTAAACCCCATATGGCGGTCCCTAACTTATTTATCTAAGGTCATATTATAAAAAGACTTAGTTCTCTGCATAATAGCATTACCTGTATTCAGTGTGTGTTGAACATTGGTTTCAGTCTGAAGGTTGAATCCTCCCCTGCCAGTAAGGGCTTTTAAGAGAGAGGGATTGCCAAAACCAACGCCCATATTTAAAAGCTAGTTAGGGACCGCCATATGGGGTTTACCTTGACGTGGTATGGTGGCTTTTCAACTTTATCATCATAACTTTGTAACTAAAAACCCCTGTTTTGTAAACACATGCACTTGCATTTATACTGAATTACTTATGAGACATACCATGCCAGGGCTCTGCTAGATTCTGGGTGTATTTAAAAGCTGACCATATGGTTATCAAATTCTGGCCTGTTTTCTGGTTAGTTCTGGCCCTTGTGCCTGCACTGTGAATGGGGTTCTGCTAAACCCTCCTGATACCTTCCCTGTTCCTCTGTTCTAGATGGCTCCTTAGTCCCTACTACCTGGACCTAAAAGCCTTGTAGGACTGACAAAGGTATATCTTTAATGACACCCCTAAAGAAAATGCGAAAATAAACCAGTTTTCAGTTCGTCATTTTGATATAAATGATTTAGAAGTCCAGCATTGTTGAAAGCCAGAAAATTTGGAATTGTGCTGAAGTTCACCTCTCTTCTCTAACAAGATAATGGACTCTTTAAGTGCATTAAAATCTCACAAAAGTTTAAAACGTCTGCTCTGGTAAAGCTGATGGATAGGCCCGAATCATCAAAGCTCAAACAAGTTAAGTTCCATCACCATGATTGATACCTACTATTATGACTCTATGAGCAAACCAAGTCACTCATTTGTATACAAATGCTTAAATGTTGATCTTTTATCCCCCATTAAAAAGTAGATTGATTGTAGAATTGTTTCACTGCTGTACAATGCAAAAAGCCAATATCCATATCTTTGTAATTATCACTGACCATGACCTCTTCATTAGTTGTGCTCTTTATGTTAGACTGAATTAATTTTAGTTAACAGAGTGGAAAATTGATGTTTTCATTAAGAAGCATGCTTATACATGAAATTATCAAATTATACACGAAGCCTAATTATACTTTCAGAGTGCGTCCTTATGTGCTCCTATATTTTTTTTTCTTAAAGCAGATCTCATAAGCAGGTCTTCATAGAGTATATGTTAGAATTGAGCAAAATTGCGCATGCAGATGCCCATATGCTGCCCTTACATGGCAGGCATAAGTAGTGTCTACTTTCATTCCATTCATACATAATTCCAGAGGTGGTCACAGTCTCCTTTACTAAATGGACCCAATTGTGCTTTTTCCCTTCTTTCCAGATCTATTAATTAATATAAGAATCTTAGGGGCTGATCTAGGCTGACCCTATATGCATAAGAACAGGATTCCTCCTATTTTTTCTTTCAGTTTTTAAAAACTTTTCTGCCTAAAAATGGGGAAAATATCAAACTAATTGGAATCATTCTGCATTACCCAGTTCGATATTTAATAAATGTTTCACAATTTTATTTGCCTTAAAATGCCTGCAGTTGATGCTAACCATTATATGCTGTAGAAAGTTTCTAGTGATCTATAGAAAATTTGCACTGTAAGAAAAAGAAAAATACTATGAAGAAAGATTGGTTAAGCCTCAGGTTTGTTAAACCTCTACTAAAAGCTACATTTGTACTGTACTGGAACTGTTCTCTTTAATTTCAGAGCAATTTTTTGTCACTAAATATATAGTATGAAAAAAAAATCCACTTTTGTTTGCAGACTTCGATAACTATGCCCAAAAAATATAAAGCGAGATAATGTGAATCCATTTGTAAAAGTATTTGTGGGGCATTTGTGCATTTTTAGTTGCATATTTTTAATTGCATTGAACCCGCACAGGAAAGTTTCAGTCCAGGAAATATACTCTAATCTAGAGTTATTTAAAGGGAGCTAAAAATATTTGTCTCTCATATTTTGTGCTCAGTTCAGATTTAGATGGATCATTAGTAGTCTTATTAATGTATATTTTGTTATGATTATGAAATGTTACATTTTATTTGAATCCCACAATTAACAAAGCTTCGCCACCTGGTTATCATAAAGTGGCAGATTTTGACTATGCATTCTTTCTAGAGACAGAGAGGCTTTATATTCCCTATACACTAATGGGCATGTTTAATATTTAAGGGTTATTTATTAAGGCTCAGGTTGTGTTTTGCAAGAAAATTTGCGTTTTGGAAATTTTGTTTTGGTCAAAAAAAAATTTGAGTTAAAAAAACCTAAAATTTTTAAAGTTTTTTAAATAAAACTTACATTTTTTGAGTTTTTTAATTAAAACCCAATTTTTTTGAGCTTTATTAAATCCTGACCCTGGAAATAGCTTGAATCCAAAAATACAACATCTAAAACCAGTTGAGGTTATGTAGAAGTCAATGTTAGATGCCCCTTCAATTATTTGAAGATGCTAATAGCCTATGCAATGTTCAAGTTAACCCCAAACTTGCTGAATCGAGTTTTTTCCATTTGAGGTTTTTCATGAATTAGAAACTGTTCAAGTAATGAGTTTATTTGAGTTAATTTGAGTTATAAAAAAAACTATAAAATTTGACCTTTGATAAAAAAAAACCCATAATGAATGAGTAATATTTCCATTATAAAATCCACTTAACATTAAAAAATGTTTAATAAATTTGATTCACAAATAGTTATGTTATATACACAGATAACTGAACAAAATGTATTTATAGAAAATAGAAGAAATTATCAGATCTGATAGACTACAGGGACAAAACCTTATATTAATATAATAACAGTTGAACTCTACAAGCATTAATTTTAGTCACTTTTGGAATACAAATTACTTATGCACACACACATACGTATGTTCACAATTTCTCACAATCATCTACACTGACTAATTCCCAAAATGTCATCTCACTGAAGAATTTATTATAAAAAATCTAGTCTTCATTCAAACCATTTGGCATAATTTGACACTTGAGCTGTGTAATGTGGAGAGAAAAATTAAGAAGATTCTTTTTAATCTACTTGATAAATATATTCTTTAAAGGAGACTAAAAGGTAGAATCCCCAGAAAAGTTCCTAGGAACCATAACATTTTTACAAGAATGGGAGCATTGGACCATGGAAAGAAATGAGCTATTAGAAACAGTGGGGGGGGGTATCTAGCAACTTGGTATCTCCCAGTAATTTTACCTTTTATTCCCCTTTACTCACACTTACTTAGATACTTCCTCTTTTCATTCACATTCACCTTTTTATAACCACATAATCAGTATCCTTGCATTTCAGGTCAATTTAGTAGAAGGGGAAAAAAATGTGCCGAAAGATTTGAAAACCATTAGAGTAAAGTAAAAGATGAAATTTGTGTGAGAATATACAATTTGCTCTGGATTCAGTTTAATGTTATAAAAAAACATTAACCTTAATGCGATTGCTAATGATAAACACATTGGGACAGATTTATTAAGGTTCGAGTTTTCAAGTTTTATTGTTGGGTTAAAAAAAACTTACATTTTTAGATTTTTTTTAAAATACATTTTTTTGAGATTTATTATACCCAGGCCCTAGAAATAGCTCAAATTGAAAACACTAAACCTAAAACCTGTCTAGGTCATGTTAAGGTAGCCTTTATTGTAATCACATATATGCTATATCTTATTTATAACTGTATACCACTTTAAGCTAAGTCTCTTTCTTAAATCATATTCTATAATATTCTAGGTCAGCATGACATGAGTAGAAAGTTCCCAAACTTCCATCATGCTTATCATTAGTAAGCATCCCCTAGTTAATGATATCCCAATTCAAGCTTTAAAACCATTAGACAGAACTAGGTGAGCGGTCATTCAATACTTGTTTTTTCTTAAACTAAATAGTCTTCTCTACTTGGTTATGGTGGGAAACCACCCTAACCCACCTTAAAGCATTATCATTAACTAATTCTGTATGTACTCGACCTATAAATAAATGGTCTGTCCACCAATATGGTAGAACAGAACAAATAGATAGACCCGTGTCTTGCTTTCTGGTCTCAGCAATATATTGCTTCTCTTCCTGTAGTCGACAATCCATTTTGTACCTGGCACTGACCTCGACAGTCAGGTTGGAGTTAGTGGCAGAGGTCCCTTGAAGTATTTGAAGATGTTAACAGTCTGCATGATGTTTAAGTTTTTTTCAGAGGGTTTTGCTCAAAAACTCAAATAATTCGAGTTTTTCCCACGGAAAACTGGATTAATTCGAGTTTTCAAGTTTCGGGACTTGAATTTGCAGAATCTGTTTTTTCCCATTAAAGTTTTTTCTAAAATTAGATACCATTCGAGTTGTGAATTCATTCTAGTTTATTCAAGTTTATTTGAGGTATACAAAAACTCTAACACTCGACCTTTGATAAATAAACCCCATTTTATATGTGTTCAGTTGTATCCCCTGTATGTGATTGATTTACTTTACTAAAAAAAACAAATCTCATTAAACAACTAAAGCAAAAACATGAGCACAGCAGTTCATGCATCATGAACCTCACAAAAATACTCCTATTTGATACACATGTAAATGTGAACTGTAAATGTGAGTGAGAATTTAATCACTGGCAATTTACACTTATGTGGTGTATGTGCATATATTACATGGAGGAGGAGCAATGATCACAGTTATCTCACAAAGAACAGAAGGCCTACTGTTATGCTACTGTCAATACAAATATTAGTTGTTTTTGTATAGCAGTGGGTAACTCAAGGCTGTCTTGATGATTTTGTAGGTCAGTTAATTATGTGTGTTTTTTATTGTGTGTGTTTATTTTTCATAAACCAGGCAGTACAGTATATATATTTGAATATTTGATGGGAAATGATGGAGAGGACCTAATGTCACATGGCACAAAAGGGAAAATACACTATAAAAAGTTTTTCAAAATAGTTGTTGGCCTACACAAGTACCATGTCCTCTCCATTGGACATTGGACAGTACCATTGTTGATATCAGTATACTTCATACTGCATTAACTACACTGGCTTCTTCTAGCAGCAGTATCCTGACAATGATGCAATTATTTAGACAATTATAAACAAATAAGAATGGGAAAAATGTGTTTTACATCCCATGCATGTTTAGTCTCAGTCTTATTAAAAGTTTTGGTTAGGAAAACTTTCCTTGAATTTAGGAATTGGTTTAGTGATCGAATTTGAGAAAAAATAGCACAGTTTTAGCCAATTAGAGACAAAGAAATTTGACTGATAAAACTGCAGAATACTTTCTGCTGCAAACCAGTGTAGAAAGGGAAAATGCTTTGATATATGAGCAAATTAATAATTTTCCAGAATGTCAGCAAAAGTTTAGTAAATTATTCAGATTTTAATTTCTGCCTAAATGCCAGGCAAGTGATAGGAATCTCTAATTCAACCTTCTTAACAAATATATAGTACTATTCTTAAGTCTGTTATTAACAGTCAGCTTCTTATTTAATATAAACATCCTTGTTTGGGAAAAATATTACACTAATTTAGTTTTATTCAGCTAAAATAAGCTCTATCTTTATGGTGAAAGGAAACTAATCTAAAATGGTCACTTAGAAGGACCTGTTTTTCATATTGATCACAGAGAAAGTATTACGACCTCACCTGGACTCAGCTGTCTTTTACTGCTCATCAATTAAGAAATAAGGGAGGGGGAAATGCCCAAGCTGTATCCATTTTTATGTGGTAGAATTTAGAACTGAACTTCAGAAATGTGATGAAAGTGGCCAGCAATGATGGAGTTAAGACTTAGTTCTAATATATCCTATTTACCAATGCCCCTAGCAAACCTTCTGTTTTATTTCACAAGACAGGTTTAGAAAACAAAGGAGCAGCTTTAGCTAAACAACAAAACCATGACCAGTGTTCTACAATGTCCCCATCAGAGCATCAAGCGGAATCCAAGGAGGTGGTGGCTCATGCAGTGCACATCAAGGAAACATACCTACTCTCCAGTAACCACACAAGAAACTGCTGAGTATGTTTTTCAAATGCAAAAATAGACTGACAGTTGCTATTTTGCAATATCTTCAGTGATCTCTACAAAAGTCAAAGATACAGAGACATCTTAGACTCAGGGGAGCACACAGACAGACCTGCAATGTACATAGATGACATAGTTTCAAAATTACCAAACACGGAGGAACTAAATGACACACAAATAAGTCACTGAGACAAGAACTAAAATTTAATACAAGCTGAATTTTGGGCCCACTGGTCATTAGGTCTAAAATTACAAAATCCAGAGACACCCCAATATACTTGATGGGGTTACCTTTTAAAGTTAGTGCTGAACTATGAAGATAAACTCTATATTCCACAACACAACCTTTCTGGTTTCTCGGAGAGAAGTTCATAAATACTTGAATTCATTATATTTCTGATTACTAATGTAACATATATCTGTGGGCTTAGTCAGGTTGCAAGGACATCTATGAAACAGATCAATTTATAGGTTGTAAAAATATACATCCTGGCTTTAAAAAATGCTATGAACAAATAACATGTACATTTAGGAGACAATTTACTAGTACAGGCAATTTTAGAGATGAGCAAATCTATTGTTTATCCCACACTATAAAGGGTCCATTTAACCAAAAACAAAATCTAGGCATCTAGAGCATTTGTGCTGAGGAGCAAATAGTGCTGTGGTGTTTGATGAGCAACTAAATTGTATGGTATCCCTTATCCAGAAAGCTCCAAATTTCAGGAAGACCATCTGCCATAGAGTCCATTCTAATTTTTAAAAATTATTTTTCTCTGTAATAATTAAACAGTTGCTTGCACTTACTTCCAACTAGGTTGCATGAAGTCAACACAACCAAGTGACCTAACCCCTAGATGGCTCTTTTGAGGTCCAATGCTAAAGCTATGTTGCTTTCAGAATGCTTAGAAGTGACTTTGCTTTATGGGTTATTTTTTTTTTTATTCTTTAACTATTTTTATTAAACATATTTTTTGGTATACAATTTCTCTAAGTTTTACATCAGGTATCATACAAAGTTATAATATGTATCATATTATGACACAGAGTAGTCGAGTACCCTATATTAAGCAGTGGTTTATCGATAATCAACAAGATTGAGTACAGTAAAAACGCTTATGTGTATTAAAAGTATTGAATATACAATATAAAAAAAATAAAGACGTAAAAATTAAGATGTAATGAGTCCAACCTGTGTCCTCAGAAGTAGACATTAAGGGGGGGTTTGGAGCAAAAAGAATAACAGTGTCTAGGGTAACAATGATGTATCTTACATCAAAGAGTCCTGAAGTTGCTTAAGTTGGGATCATCATTGTGGAGAAGGACCCAAAGTTAGGAGAGCCTTGAGAGTATTGAGGCTTTGGTGATACGGTGGAGAAGACCTAGGACATGGTGATAGTGGAACTTTTGGAGGAGACTTTTTTTTCATCCAGCCTGAACTGCAATAATAGTTGAGGGGCATTGCCATTCATCTTTGGTCACTGTTAACTGAAATGGAAAGCCCCACCTATATGGTAGGTGGTGTTCTCTGACCTTCTGTGTGTAATCAGCCGTAGCAGTCTTCTTTAAGCAAGAGTTGCTAATGAGAGATCTGTATTGTAGCTCTTTGGTGGAAGAGTTGCTGTTTCGTATGCAGTTTTTGTATGATGGAGTCTTTACTCTTAAAGTATGCAGTCTCACCACAATATCTTTGGGTAAATTAGAGGTGTTAGTCCCTAGGGCTCTATGGACCCCATCCATTTCGATGCTTCCAGAGGCAATTCTGGATTAATGAATGAGAAAAGGTTCCTGAGATAAGTGTGTTAATCAGGTGTTAGAATGGTCTGGTATGGTAATCCGAATTACATAAAGAGCTATTATCCAGAGAACTCCAGGTCCCAAGCATTCCGGATATAATAAATCTTGAGAAATAGCAAAATTTAAATTAGTCCTTTTAGTGTGAAATGCATAATGAGCAGTTATAAAACCTTCCACATACAAAAACAGAATGATCTACTCGAAAAAAGCAGATTCAAGTAGAAACAGCACAGAAGCAATTATCCAATTTTTCTAGGGGTACTACCAAAGCTCAACACAATGCACCTTTAAATGATTTGGATTCGTAAGGGCAACACTATTTTTTTTCTTGGGTTGTTTACAATACATTTGGCATTGTTCAGTACTTGTCATGTCAACTTGTTTCTGAGCTTAACTGCTCTACCTTCTTATGGTTGAAAAAAGATCTAGATTTGCCGGCCTGTCAGTTTTTTAGTGTCTGTGAAATGCAGTCTCTGGCACTTAGAGAGTGCAACACTGCCAGCCTGTGACTTTCAATTACATTGAGATACTTACTTTGTCCCTGCAGACTCTTGGTAATAGCAGTTTGTCTCCCACTTGAGATTTTTGATACCCATGGCTTTTCTTTCTTATTATTAAAAAGACTTTACTTTAAACGTGAAACATAGTGGAGAAGAAAAACTAAACTTTCCAGCAACTGGAATAACATGTTTGAAATGTTTATCAGGAATCCAATGTATTGCAGTTGGATCAGCTATTAATCTGAGCTAGCTCAGCAGTCTGCTCATTATTATAAATAGAACCGTCACACTGACTATAAATTATTGACTTCATTCTGGGGCATCTTTGCAAGTGATACCCCAAGCTTACTTTTTATTAAAAAACCTTTCAGAGTATCTGTTGTAATGCATATCTGTAGTGCTGCATAGTGCATACTATAACAACGGAAACCTCAAGCAATGTAACAAGAATATTCATAGTCATTGCCAGTTTGTTGAGGACACAAAGATTTGCAAAAATGAATAGAATCCAGTGAACCCAGCACTAGTGTAACTGGTCAGCTGTTTGTACCTTTTATAAGCCTTTGCTACTTTCCAGCTTGTGAAATCGCACCATGCACCAAATGTTTATATAGAAGGTCCTATGTACACAATGTACAGTTCTTGTCAAATATTTTCTCAGTCTTTAGATGTCATGTAAATGGTTGCACTCCCTTCACTCCCTTCATGTCCTAAATCTAATATTTAAAAATACATTTGAAATTTAGAAAGTTAAAATACTGTATTTAGCTTGACAAAACCACAAGCTTAGTCTAGACCTCAAGAAAACAGAACATATGTGTTACCACATTGGTTAAAGATCTTAACCAAATTTAACTGAAATCAAACAATACATTTAGTTAACCATACATGTCCGAGCTAACGTACATTCACCAACAATCACATATAGAACACAATCGCAGTGTGAAAAACGTGTTTTTGTCTTGGCAGGGGTATAAGAGTTTCTTTATAACAGGAACAGCACACTTTTTTTACTTCATATTCTTTAACCATAACAAGAAAAGACATAACAGTGATCTACCGAAAGACATGAATATAATGTTTAATTTAACTTTACAGAACAAACCCAATAAGCATTTATTAAGATAAGTTCAAAAAGGAGATAACCAAATCATTTGTATATAAGGCCTAGAATCCTTCACACTACTAGTTTCTGACATTATGGTGCTCCTCATGCCCAGCTAGCTTATCCAAATTCCCAAAAATAAAAAAGATACCTTCCCTTACCTCTTTGATGCCTGTCAAATCACCTTCACTTTGTTTTCCAAGTAAACCATAGCAAAGATTTTGTGCTCCTCTTCTATAGGATTAATCGGCCCTTTTCACAATTGTCTGTGGTTAGCGAGACAACATTTTCAGAAGGATCTAAAAACACTGAAAAGAATTGAAATGCTTTTACAAGTTTATTTTCTTTCTTCATTGATATGCATATTTAGTGGTTCTTCCCTGGCGGTCAGTATATGCAATAAGTAGAAGGCAAATATGCAAGAAACATCCAAATGCAGGTAAAAGCTCAAAAATGTTTAGGATGGGAATATATTTCAGATGCTAGTCGACCTTTCTCCAAAGCTCAGAGCTGAAGCTTTGGAATAAAAAGAAAAGTAAGAAATAGCACCTTATTGAGAGGGGCTGTATGCAAATTCTAGCTGAACTAACAGAGACTGATGAAATACCTGAATATATTAGCACAGTGCTGTGAGAGTATATGGAAAACTCTTTTATAGTACATAAACTATATAGCAATCTTTTTCGTATTCAGAGATAAATGCAGGGACAAATCAGCTACATTTGAATACATAAGAAGATACATTGAATAGTTTGTTTAATTTAATGTAAAAACTCTTCTTTTGTATAGAATGCATTTTAGTTTCCACCCAGGTCAATTTAGTACAGAGAATGTAATGCATTTAAATCTATTGTTTAGGCAATTGAAATAAAAGATTGTTAGTACAGGAAACTTTAGTTTTGAAATCAGTATATACTATACTACTACTACCCAGATAGCTTTATTACCAAACAGAGGACTTCATACTATTGCCCCAGATGCAAGTGCAAGGGTAAGTGCAAGTGTGAAATACTGTGCCAATAAGGGTCCATTCACAGGGCCAGTGTATCCCGGGCAATGACTGCCACCCTGCACCTAGTGTTGGATTACAAATACTGCCCAAGGTGAAGTTAGCAGTGTCAATGGGGAAAAGTAGCCTTGTACTTTTGTGCCTTTGGAGCAAGACAGGAGCAGAGGTAACAGAGCACTGTGTTTAATGCCAACCAAAGGCAAGTGATAAGCACAGGGCTACCAAGTATCTGTGAACGGTGCAGAGCACACCTTTCATCTCTCAGTAGTGCAATCCAAAGTGCTAAATTCTGCACTCTTTAGAGTTCGAATATTTTTGTCTGTACTATTACTAAATGGGTCCTCCTTTGTGCAGATATTTTAAAATAGACGGGATGCTGTGAGATGTGGAATTCATTTGAAGATTTAGATGACATATATGAAAGTGTTAGTGTACAAAAACACTTTTGTTTTAAAATAACAGTAGTTCTGTGAAGAAAAAAACATTGTAACAAATGCTAAACCTGTTCCTGACATGTTTGCTTCTAGTTTTTTGCTGTAAAATACAGCAGTGATTGTACTCTATACAGTACGTATGATTTTCTTTTCCCTGTATTAATGCTTGAATTAATACCCAGTGGGGCTAATTTACTGAGGCACAAATTCCAATTTAAGTTTAAGGATTTATACATTTTGGTGATTTATTTTACAGCTTTAAAATGCAACTGAAACTACTGTACTCTGAACAAGATAATAATGCGTTTAAAAAAGACACATAGCTTGAACAGAGTGTGAAATAATCCTTTTATTTTAAACAATGCAGGATCTCAGCCATCATGGTTCAGAAAGGTAAGGTCACTCGTGCTTAATGCTGGTCTGCTATATTTATTATAGAGGTTTCCCTTTAGTGTTATTGCACAGAATAAACAAATTGCTTGTGTTTTAATGTTGTTGCAGTTCATAAAGAACATCAATCGAATAAATCATTCCTAACCTTTTCTTGGTTTGATGCAAAAGTAACTTAGGCTATAAAGAAAATGTTAATGCTTTCTTATATTTATTTGTTATTCCTTGATGGGAGTGTGAAATGCAGCTCTAGACTCACACAGCTGGGAGAACAGTTGGGAAATGCTGTACCAGGTCTAGGCCTAGACAGATTGTGATTACATAGGACAAACATTATCCTGTTTTGTTCTATGACACCATGAACACTACAACCAAATATTGTTTAGTCTTCCCATGTTAATAAATTATTTGGAAGGACTTGACAATGGGATTCCTCAATTGACCCTTTAATAAACCTAAGATTAAGGAAAGGTCATTACTTCTCAAATTTTACTTAAGCTGGCCATAGACGCAAAGGTCTGATCATACGAATCATTGTACGATCGGACTTCCCCATCTCCTGACCTGCGACTAACCATTCCGATCAAATAAAGTAGAAAAGAAAAGATCAGCCAATGTTCTGCACCTGAAGGCAATCGTACGAAAGTTAAGTCCGACAAAAGCTAGTCTCCCACTGAAAATCATACGATCGCCAATACATGCAGAGACATTATCGGCAGCCGACAGAAATCTTTTAACCTGTCCATCGACCAAACGACCAATCTCCGCCGGACGAAAAATGTCTGGACTCTCCACACACGTTCCGAAAAGCCTTGATTCGTACAATCAGATCTTTGCGTCTATGGCCAGCTTTACACAACAAAGGGACCTTAGGTAGATAAATGTGTTATGAAGTCATGGGTGTATATTTATCAAAGAGTGAAGTTAGAGGTCACCACAGTCCTCTAGAGTGAAATTCAACCACTCTCTCATTCATTTCTATGGGATTTTTAAAAGAGCATTTATCAATGGGGGAAAGTGAAAGTTCATCCTTTGATAAATACGTCTTTCAAAATCCCATAGAAATGAACGGAGAGTGGTGGAATTTCACTGTAGTGGTGGAATTTCACTGTTGAGGACTGTGGTGATCTCTAACTTCACTCTTTGATAAATATATCCCATGGTGTAGATATGTTTATGTAAAACAGAATGAAACTAATAAATTCATTATGACAACACTGGGGACTATATGAAGACTTTATGGGTAGAGACTTCATACTGCAAGGAAAATGCCAGCAAGATCTGCAAATGTCAATATCCAGTGCTTATACACCAACCTACAGATAGCACACACAGAACAGGAATAACAGGGTTATTGCCAAGGCCTTCATTCAAATATCCATAAGTAGGGGAGATCCTTCAGATATTTGGCCTCGGACAGAGAAGATTTGGCCTTGGACAGAGATTTATCACCTGGGTTAAACTTAACTCTATAATACCCCAACTGCATGAACTAGAGGCAATAATATCACCCCATCTCCCTTGACATGAGATACCAGACAGGTGTCTACTTTCACTCCTTCTTTTTGCCATAGCATTTGAACCACTAGCTATACTCATTTGCAATTTGCAAACAAAATGTGTTTGTTATCTTTTCCAATCTCCTTACTTACCTGGCTGATGCTGATAACACACTGTCTGTCCTCTTACAAAAGATAAACCAATTTGGCCACTTTTCAAGGTTACAAAGTAACCTGGACAAATCTCTACTTTACTCTATGGATAACTACCCCCTCTGCTGCCAAATACCCCCTCAAGTAGGTTTTCTTCTTTAAGCACCTTGGCATTACAATTATCAGTAACTCAGGCCAGTTGTATGTACAAACATAAAAAAAACCTACTACAACTATACAGATACTATACAGCTCTGACATAAATGACATTGCTCAGTTCTCCTCTGACATCAAACCTAACTTCTTTCACTATAGAACATATACCATATAACATAACCAAACACCACTAAGTTAGTCTCTCAATATACCGTATAGTTCTCTACATGGGCCCTAAAACATCAGAAATGGCTACAGCCCATTGACTTGCTGGTATTCCTCAAATTATCCAAGAGGACTGGGAGGAAGTTATGGAAAACTACTACAATCATATCATCATGATATCAACTGGGGCTCGAGTTGTGCAATAGAAAATAATGCACCAATAAGGCTCCATGATATGGAGAGAGAACCTGAACGCTCCTGTCCTCTGAGTAACACCCCTCAACAATTTTATATCATTTGATGTGGTTTAGATCTGCCATAACCAGATATTGGTCCAAGCTTATTACCATACTGACAAATAACTTTCCCAATTTTATTTCTCTATTTATTTGTCTCCTGGGAGCCTTAGATACCTGTACAATGTCCAAATATACTAGGAACAGATTCTATTCACTGTACTGTTCTCTGAAAGGAAAGCATTCCCACGAACTGGATGGGTAATCACCAACCTATAGTATTATAACAACTAGTCATTAAAACAATTCCATTAATCAAAAAGGGATGCATTTGAAACAAAACAAAATCTAGACTTTGTGGTGTGAAGTAAGATTAGAATAGTTTACTGCATATTGCATAACATTGACTAAAACTGTGCCATGCACTAATGCTTTAATCTTTATTGTTTTAAAGGGCACCTATCACTGCCAAAATCAAACACATATTAACAATATGACCAGTACAACCTAAACAAGTTTAATCAAACTACATATACAGTATTTTGAAAAAATCCCTTACTTTGTCAAATGTGTTCTTTCACTGAGGGAGTCCATACTGTGACTATAACATGCAAATGTGCATCATGAGCATGCTCAGATTGTAGGGCTGCCCTGAGTATTCTACCAAGAATTCCTAGCTTTAGTAAACTCCTCCACTAGAAGTATAATGAGATTTCTCTATCTTGTTCCCTGCTGGTGATGTCATTATGCAGTGCTGCCTTCCAGACAGGAGGCAGCACTACTGAACAGCAGCCAACACAGAAGTTTGGCTGATTTGAAAATAGATTAGAAGGTTTTCTAAGGAACCAAGGAATTTCAACTGAGCATGTGCGAGATTTCAGAGCTGCAGTTGGCTGTGAAGATATAGGTAGGAGGAGGCAGTGAAATCCAAGATACCTGCCTCAACTAGAACTGCAGTGGAGATAGGGGAGATTTTGCAGAAGGTATAGTGAGCTGATAATTTACATTATACAAACAATTCTAATTGTTTTAAAAATCAGATTTCTTGAACTTTCACATAGTGTATTTGCTTAGTAAATGATATAATTATGATTGGTGCCCTTTAATGATGATCTTGACATAATGTTATGTCTTGTTTATTAAAAACCTAACATAATTTACCTTTAAAAATAAGTATACAGTATACATCTCCATTCCTGCCCCAACAAGCCAATTAAAAGCAAGGTTAGAATTGAGACTGGTAAGAATAATAGGTGCTGATCCATCTGAGACTTTTATGAAGTACAAGAAAGAAAATTAAGCTATTATTTTTACTGAGGCGTGTAAAATAAAGCATAAATTAACACTGAAATGTATAAATATTATAAAAATCAAGCAGGGCCTAATCCGATGAGAAAGTTCATTGGTATCGGAGCTAGTTAATGTGGTTGATATAAACAGAGCTGTTAAATTGCTTGTTTCTATTTACATGAAACACTGAAACAGTTAATGAAGGCTTCCCTTTTAATAGACCCAGTTTAATAAATCTAAGTATAGGTGAATGGTTGACTTGGGAGGAAGAGAATAGAACATGAAATTAAATAAAGGTCCAGGATGTCCTTGTATTCACCCCAGGGTACCAAAAAATCTGAACTCTATGGTTGCCAAACTAGTTTACTTTATCTTTCATGATTCTTTGATGTCTGGTCTGGTACCAAGAGATTAGCAAATTACTACTGCGGTGCCATTATTCAAAATGGGATTCTGTTCTCAGCCTGATAATGTAAGCCCTGTTAGTTTAAAGGAATAAAGTTGGATTCTGGCTGTTTTATTAGACATCTGTTCACTCCAGCCTTTATACATTACATTTTTGGCTAACTAACTATATTAGAAACATTTTTTATTTTGCACAGCCTATCTATTTACACAGTTTTTATTTTCACACTGAACTGTTCCTATAAGTAAAGAGCTCCATAGAACCTTGAGCCCATTGCCACTTCCTAATAATGAACAAGCTAGAGGGTGTTGATGCTCACCTACCATCCCCAGCAGACCCTGCAGTGTTGTATTCATTGGAGACCTGTGCTTTGAACATGAAGCAAAGGTCGGGTGGAGAATTAAAAAACATGGATGTTGGCTTCTGTTTTTTACACATTGCTCCCTTCCCCACAATTTGTAAATCAGTCCTTGTCGAAAATTAACTATTTATAATCAAATAGTAAAGATAACCACATCACTGCCAAGAAACTCAAGGTGACCCACCATGCAGGACACCCGATGCAGCCAAACTCAATGGCAAAGGACCAATACACAAGGAGGCACAAGGACTAAATTGAAATGAGCCACTGCTAATACTGTATCATGAAAACTGAAAAGACTATAAAAATAATATAAATTGCAAAAGTACTCAGATGAGCACACTTTTTCATTCAGTTTCTTTGGGTGTTTAGCTAACTGCATAACAAATTTTATTCCTGTAATGAAAGCATACAGTGTACATTGTAAATTCATTTTTATGCATCTCTTGTGTTCCTGTATATCCACTATAATAAATATTTAGCTCACTTAATCGTTTTGCTATCATTATTGTCTGCGTTTTTACAAGGACGATCCTTACTAATTAGTTAAAGCTTAAAGAGATTATGTAAGTGCAATTTTTATTTACATTCATCAATCACATATATCAAAGTAAATTAAAATAAATAGCTTTTTAAGCAAAAACAAATGGCCATTCACACTCATATGCACAATCAGCCTTACAGAATGTCCAAAAGGTTTATATATTTGTATGGTGCATATAATGAGGATGCAATCACAATTAGCTGGACAAAAAGAAGTAACATTGCAGTCTCCTTCATGTCATTTTTTTTTACTTTTACTTTTTAAGGTATATGCATGCTTTTTATAACGCCAACCCTCAGTGATTGAAAATAATATTTTCCGAATTTTATATGACTAATGCCTCTGCACTTTAATTTTATATAAACACACTACTCATTTTAGATACTAAGTGAGAAAGAAGCAGATTCAAAGTGAAAGAAGCTGAAAACTAGAAGAACTTGGGTAATGTTCTACTACAGAACAGTAGGGTCAACTTTATTTATAGATATCACATCAGAATCAAGTTCCTGCAGGACTTTCATTTTCAGGAAACAACAGTAATGTAATGTTAAGCATGAATGTAAGCATAATTCCAAGAAACAATTGTAAAATATGTATCTTCCTCTATAGGTATCCACTATAGCTGATCAGCAGCCAGAGTGTCAGCAGCAAGGAACAGCAAGGTAAGTATCTGCAAAACATGGCATTGTGGCAGTGAATGGGCTTGGTTTCCTTTGCAAGGTTTACACAACATCAGTAAGTAGGGTGGATGAAGGTACGGGCTGGAAGAAAGAGTCTATACTTCAGTATGACAATCCAAATGGAGATAAAAAGGGCAATACCAGGACTCAAAGCAAAATATAGAAGGACTTGCCAAGAGGAGAAAATGGAAATCAGACAAATTAGAGGTTCATGGCAGTGCCAGGAATTTAGTCTGGTCAAAGTAGGAGAAAAAGTGTCCTATGTATAAGCTTGTTTTGAATTAAGGGGGCCCTGACCAAAGTTAGACCTCTGAGGAAGGCTTGAACAAAAATAGATAACCACTGCCTTACAATCTCTTATACTTGAACTCTTTTACAATTTTAATTTAATTGACATTGTAAACTATTGTCAACTGTTAAAAGAAAAGCACAAGTGAAGAAAAGAAGAATTGCGTAAAAAAATTTTTTAATAGACTTTAATGGCTGTCAGCGACATTTTGCCATCAGCGAATTTTTGGCGAAACTAAATGGGTCAAATTCGCCAATCCCTACTGGAGACACCATATTTCAAAGTGTCTTGTACTTGTACTTTTACAGATCTTTTGGTTCTATAGTATCAACTGTAAAAACTACCTTTGCAAGTTTTTTTGGTAATTTAAGACTTGATCATGTTAGCCTGTGGAATTTATGCTGCATAAATTGCTATACGTAACAGTTATCTTTAATTCTTCCAAATACAATAGTTATCCCCCTAACATTCTGGGTAGACCATTATGAATGACACCCAAAATGTAAAGGGTCTGTGATACAAGAGTTCAATGAAGAGTGTCTCCGCTACCTTTTCTAACCCGATCACCAAGTTAAGTGATAGATGCTGGTAATCCATAAAAAGCAGAAGTTTTATGTTATACACCAAAGTCAAGAGGAATAGGCAGGGGCGCTGCACCAATGACGCGAATTGAGAAACTCACCTCAGGCTGCAGCATCCCACTAGATGTCATGAGCTTTTTTAGACATCAGATTAACTCAAATGAACTGACAACTCAAATGGTTTCCAATTTAAGAAAAAACTCAAATGTAAAAAACTCTAAGGGGCAAATTTACTAAAGGGTGAAATGACTAACGTTGGTGAAAATTCACCAGCATGACGTAATTCCGGGACTTCGCCAATTTACTAACGGGCGCTGGCGTAAATTCACTAGCGAAGGAGATAGTCTGTGACGCTACTTCAAACTCTAATGCCAGGCGAATTTTCGCTCTGGCGAATGGACGTAACTGCGCAAAGTCACTAAGTTGTGGATTTTAATGAACGTGACCTCTTGCACCATACTTGCCTTCGCCACCTCAGAGCAGGCGAAGTGAAATAGAGTAGATAGGAATTCCTCAAAAAAGAAATTTACAATTTTTATAAGTCCCAAAAAACACCGGCGACTTTTCAATTTTCAGGGTGATAGGCTGCAAAAGATCGTACATTTTTTTAGGGTACTCGGCTTCCCCCCTACATTTCCTAACATATGGCACATAAACTATACACTGGGCACATGTGTAGGGTATTATAACAACTCTATTTTCTTTTATCAAGGTTTCCTGGGCTTGTGCAGTATAATGCATTGGTGCAACATATATGTCCATTGAAATTTAACTTCCCATCGTATGCAAATTAGCCAACACTAGCGCAATTTTGCTTTGCTTGCCGAATTAACACTAGCAAAACTTCGCCATCGGTCGGCTCCCTGGACGCAATTTTGCATTTTAGTGAATAAGCGTTGTCCTGGCAAATTTTTGCCTGGCAATATGTGGCCAGGCGCGCTCCAGGTTGTTTTGCCGCCTGAGGCAGCGTTTAAAATGCCGCCCCCCCTGCCCGTCGTACTTACCTTAAAATCGCCAACACGTGTCCAGGGGGGCCGCATTGCCAGCGCAGAGAGCGATATTGCGCTCTCTGCGCTAGAAAAGCCGAATTTCCGGTTTAGAAACCGGAAATTCAGATCTTAAAGTTACAAGGAGCGGCTTTTTGCCGCCCCTTGTAACTGCTGGGGAGATGCCGCCTGAGGCAAGGTACTCACCTTGCCTCATGGCAGAAACGCCCCTGTATGTGGCGATGTGAGTGAAGCCGTCGCTGGCAAATTTACGGAGGTTAGTGAATTTGCCCCTAAGTGTAGCTGGGGTGAAAAACTTGAATATTCGAATTGATCAAGTTTACTGTGAAAGAAGATTTGAATTGCTCGAATTGATTGAATTTTCGAAACCCACCAAAAAAACTTGAGCATCATGAAGGTTATAGTAATACTGTATATTGCAATTAAATCTGTGCTTTTGGAGTCCTTCTGCTTGTAGAAGGTTTGTTATTTATCAAACTCCGAATATAAAAATCACTAAAAATCAAGATTTTTTGTTTGACAAAAAAATCTGTTTTTTTCGGAATTTATTATACCCTGAGGCTGAAAAAAGTCAGAATCCGAAAATCCACCATCTCCAAGCTGTCGGGTCATGTAGAAATCAATGGCAAAGGTTCCATTTCAATCTCATGGTTCGCGCTGCATTTCGGCCAAAAAGACAATTTTTTTACATTTTGGCAGGAAAATCTGACTTTTTAGCAGGAAATCAGACTTTTGGAGCGAAAAAAAAAATTTCCTAGATGTTTTGGCCAAAACTGATTTTAGCAAGCTATTTCAAAGATAAATAATGTCCAATCGGCAATTCGGAGTTGCTAGGACTTTTTTAATAGAAATAATGAGATAAATTCAGACTTTTATTAATAACCCCCTAGAGTTAGAGGCGTTAATGTATGAGCAAACTGGTAT
Organism: Xenopus laevis; assembly: GCF_017654675.1. Classification (NCBI taxonomy): domain Eukaryota; kingdom Metazoa; phylum Chordata; class Amphibia; order Anura; family Pipidae; genus Xenopus; species Xenopus laevis. Next base: position 100,773,528 of record NC_054379.1, read on the forward strand.
TTCACATTCCCTGATAAATATAGGATGTTCATAATAAAAATCATTAATAATTTTGCATATTAAATTTCTCGCCTTCCTCTCCCTGAATTAAAGCACTCTGATGTGTAATATACAGTAGCTCTGACAAACTGGCTAGTGCAATAGGCCTGCTCTCAATCCTGTTTTCATTAAATCTTCCTATGTTTAGGTTTGCCATTTAAACTTCTAAAGGCTGGCTAAATATTGAAACCTCTTGCTATATGGCTATTAGATTTAATTATATGGATCCGTGTAAACAAATACAGCAATATTAATTCATACATAATGAGGTGCCATATTTATTCACGTTTTCAATAATAGGCATTGTTGGCCAAAAAGTTGTCAAGACAAAAAAATGTTAAGATGTCTAACGTGTATGCTTGAGGCATAGGATTCATACTGAATCTTTGGCAGTATGAACTCCAAACTTGAAACAGTTTTTATTCTCCCATGTTTCATATTGACAATGGTTTGCAATAGTATGCTGTTTTTCTGGTACTCCCAGAAAGAATAAATTCTGTATAATCATTAAGCTCAATTTCAACCAAACACCTACAGGTAAGTTGATTTTAAGAAAGCTGCTTTCAGTTATTGCAAAAATGGAACGAATTTGTAGTTACCAATGACAAGCAATGCACTGTAAAACGTAGTATGCTCTAGGCAACAATCATACATTGTCACAAAAGGACAGTATTTGAGGGTCAGAAGGCTCTGTAGCACTTTGTCCGAATTTAAGACTGAAGCTGATAAATTGTACCAAAGATTCAAATTGAGGGGGTATAGCCACAACTCCCTCAAGAAAGCGTACAAGAGAGCGCTCACGGCAGACAGAAGTCACCTTTTGGTTCCTAGAAAAACAGCAAATAGTGGACCAGCTAGTCCGAGTGAGGATCAGAAAGTGATAAGGTTCATTGGGAACTATAGTTCTGAACACAAGGAAATTCGCCAAATTCTAAGTAAACACTGGCACATTCTTGAGCAGGACAAAGATATATCAGGAGTCATTGGGAGTAATCCCACAATCACTTTTAGACGCAGTAGAAATCTACGTGACCAGTTGGTACATAGCCACCTTAGCAATGAGGCTAAACCAACATGGTTAGAAAATAAAACTAAAGGCTGCTATAAATGTGGTAGCTGTCAAGCCTGTCCCTTCATAGAGAAAGCGTCGACATGCCATGGTAGATTGGACATCCCTGATTACACCTTAAAGTTTTTTATGAATTGCAAAACATCAGGAGTAATATACCTGATGAATTGTGGGTGTGGGAAACGCTATGTGGGCAAAACAAAACGGGAATTTAGGAGAAGGATCCTTGAGCATGTTGGAGATGTGAGGCACAGGAGAAACACATCGGTAGCGAGACACATCAATGAAATACACAATGGCAATATTGAGATGTTAAAATTTACAGCAGTAGATCACATTAAACCTACAATGCGGGTTGGCGATATTGACAGGAAATTATTGCAGCGCGAGGCACAATGGATTTACTGGTTAAACACCAAAGTGCCATATGGCCTAAATGAGGGCTTTACTTTCTCTCCATTTTTGTAAATCGTAATAATTTTTCTTGATACAATAATAGACTAATAATTAACTGAGGAAGCTATCTATATGTAAAGTTTTTCTTTAAAAAGAATAGTATTGGTACTGTTCCTTTTGAATGACTTGTAGCGATCTCTAGCTCGCCACTATCCCAAGCACTAGTATCTTAAAACTTGGGGCCTGTTACTTTGTTTTTTGCATATAATCTTGCTGCACCTGGAATAGGTTACTAGCCATATACTTCGTAGCAACGAGTGTTCCATAGGGTACGCATGCGCAAGATACGAATGCATGAAGCGCATGTCATTACAATTGAGATAGCGCATGCCCTTTAGACTAATAAGGCGTCCACACTCATTTATTGCGTGCCAAACTTGAAGTGTGCACGAACCTTTAGTTATTTAATTATTTATTTTTTGTCAGATTGGAACAGCGCATGCGCAAAAAATATACTGCAAAGCGCCTGAAGGGACATAACATACACGCGATAGGTGAGGATGACATCATAGGAGGAGTTCGTGTGGGCAGCGCATGCGCATTAGGCATATTGAAGCGCCTAAGCGCTTTCTCTGCATGCGCGACCGGAAATGACGTCATTCTAAATGCGCCCTTTCAGACGGACGGCTAGAGACGGCTATTTAAACCGAATTTTGACACACACCCGGCACTTATGCCCCTGAGGAAGCCGCGCAAACGGCGAAACGCGTCGGGCTTTGGCATAGGTGGACGGTGGGCGACTAGCTCCCACTTGCTCCCTACGTAGCTAGGTAGAAAATTTTGGCCTGGGGAACTTGTGGAAGGGAGGGTTCTGGGATTGCGACTGGCATCCATCACTCCATACTGCTTATAACCAGCACACTGTCAATTGAGACAGTTGGATTTGTGCTTTGCACCGTTCTATCTATAGCCTGGTTTTAATGTGTTTTTAGGGACACTTTACCCAGACTTCATTACTAACACCATGGAGTCTTGTTGTTTTTACTCAGCACGTTGGTGGTGTGTGTTATGGTTTTAAAATATTTATTAAAAGTTATGTTTTAGCCAGTCACTTTTGTTAAGAGTGTCTGAACTGGTTAGCTTTCAGTCAACAGGGCTTTTAAAGGGATACTGTCATGGGAAAAAAACATTTTTTCCAAATGAATCAGTTAATAGTTCTGCTCCAGCAGAATTCTGCACTGAAATCCATTTCTCAAAAGAGCAAACAGATTTTTTTATATTCAATTTTGAAATCTGACATGGGGCTAGACATTTTGTCAATTTCCCAGCTGCCCCATGTCATGTGACTTGTGCCTGCACTTCAGGAGAGAAATGGTTTTTGGCAGGCTGCTGTTTTTCCTTCTCAATGTAACTGAATGTGTCCCAGTGGGACATGGGTTTTTACTATTGAGTGATGTTCTTAGATCTACCAGGCAGCTGTTATCTTATGTTAGGGAGCTGTTATCTGGTTACCTTCCCATTGTTCTGTTATTAAGCTGCTGGGGGGGAAAAGGGAGGGGGTGATATCCCTCCAACTTGCAGTACAGCAGTAAAGAGTGATTGAAGTTTATCAGAGCACAAGTCACATGACATGGGGCAGCTGGGAAATTGACAAAATGTCTAGCCCCATGTCAGATTTCAAAATTGAATATAAAAAAATCTGTTTGCTCTTTTGAGAAATGGATTTCAGTGCAGAATTCTGCTGGAGCAGCACTATTAACTGATTCATTTTGAAAAAAAAATTTTTTCCCATGACAGTATCCCTTTAAGGCTTCCTTGTCTGGCCCAGCGGACTGTACTTTAATTGGAAATGATGTTACACGTTCTTCAATGAACTCTAACCTGCAGACAAACCATACTTTGAATTGAATTGACTCTCTCAGCAGGGTGTTATTGTCACAAAAGGGCAATAAAATTTAAAAAGACTCAAAAAAGCAATCCGACCACATGATAAAGTGTGTGCTTTATGGTGTCCCTTTCTGGGTATACTAAAAGTTCTGTCCATTATTCAGGATGTTCAAGACAGTTTTGCAGAATGGAATATGATTTTTACTATTTGCTTTGGAGAAAGTGGTGTTTATCTTAATAAAATGCAGATTTCATGATACACACACACAAACACACACACACACACACATATATATATTTTTTTTTGTACTCCGTTTTTCTATTTAAATAACTGATATCTATACCTGCTTCTCAGTTTACAATAGCTATCCATGATAAAGTGTCCCTGGTTGCAAAGATTGCTAAAACAACAACTTATTGAAGTGCTCCCTAAAGACACTTTAGCAAAGATGGGGTATCCCACCCCCTGCTCAGTAGAGTTCAGACAAAAATATTGAAAAAAAAATCCAAAAACCTCTGAAAAGTCTGGAAACAAAAGGTCACTAGAATCAACTCAGCTCCCATTGACTTCTATTGGACAGTGACTGCTTTTACTTGCAGAAGTTTTATATTAGAGTTTTTCATGGTTTTTACACTAAAATTTGTGAATATTTAGAGTTTTAGAGAATTTTTTTTTAAAAGAAAATAAATTTTTAAGAGATAAAATGTGATTGGTGTGGTTGGTCATTTTCGGGTGTGAGACTGAGGTTTTATGGATGACAGGTAGTTTAGGAGGTGGTTAGAGATGACTGATGTCATAGAAGGGAGTACAGTTTGCTAAATTCACAGGCTGTGATTAAAAAGATGCTATGAGTATGCATTTAAAAACAATATAACTTTTTCAGAGCTTTTCTTTATAGTATAGTATAGTAAAGCAGTGGTTACTAAGGGGGGGTATTTATTAAAACTTAAATTTTTCTCATTATTTTAGAAATAAAAATTCGACCTAATTCCCAACTATGATTTGGCTTAATGTACTATAAAATTGTGTGTGCAGGAAAAGTCTCATAAAATCATGCAGCAATTCGAATCATATAACTTTTTTGAATTCTCCCCCGAAAACAACAACTTTCTTGTATTTCGTATTTGAACGAAAACCAGAGGCAAACAGTCGAAAACCCTCGAAAATCAAAGGCGAAAACATCTTCCAATTGCAAAAGGGACATCTGCCATTGACTTTTACATGACTTTGACGGGTTTTAGCTGGAGTATTTTTAGATTTCAGCAGCTTTGGAGCATAATAAATCTCGAAAAATTCAAGGTTTTTTTTTTTAAATCTAAAAATTCATATTTTAACCCATAAAAACTCGACCAGAAAAATGTGAGGCTTGATAAATAGGCCCCTATTAAAATATAATAATCCAAATTTACAGTAAGTACTGTATTGTGCTATTCTCATAATAAGATGGCCAACACAGTTTTCTGTTTTGTTTGGCTTCTCAGTGCCATTATCTCATCATTTTTGCACATACTGTATCAATAGAATCAAATATGCAGAAAACCAAGAGTAACCTTTATTGATATGTTTCACGAAATATATATAGGTATATAGATGTTTATTAAAACATTATGTATTTTCTCCTGAATAAAGATTATAACGGCATGTTGCTATATAAAATAATGCAAAGTTAGATTTCAAAATCTTTGCCATTTCAAAGCCATTTCATTCCATTAAATAAAAGCAACTTCCCATTGCCTGCCAAATTAATGTTTTAATGTCACTATTGCATTTATGACAAAGGCCATTAGTGTCAAGAATTTGCATGCCTGAATTCACAGGAATTCAACATGGACTTACTAGGGGTTTAGGGGGTGGATATTCTATGAACTAATAAGTGAAGTATCCCAAATGTAGCTGTCACACTGTACACAAATTAAAATCACAAGTGAACGATCAAAACGAATACATCTAATCTTGTTAATGAGAACAAATCAAATGAACGAGAAAATATTTTAAAATGACTGTTCTGTACCTGTTAGTGCTTTTAATGAAGTGTTTAATGAATTTATATTGAGTGCCATCAGTGCTATTATGACATATACATACTGTATTTAGCTGTATTTTTTTTTAACTGTTTCATTACACAAAAAACAAATTAGCAAAAGATCAATTACGAAAAATCCAAGAATTCCAAAAATGACATAAGCACATAAAAATAAAAAACAGTCAAGCTTATGCTCAAAAAAAAAGAAGAAAAAAGAAAATTCCTACTAATAATTTCTACACCATTCAGAAAATTATACCCTATTGTTATGCACCCCTTCTTAATTATTCAACGAATAGCTCCATTCTTCAAAAAATTGTTGTAATGGTCCTCTCATTTCATAAGTAGATTTATACAATGAGTACTCCTTCAACTAAATTTACCCATTGTAAAACAGTGAGAGGAGACTGTCTCATACAATCAATCTAATAAATTTTTGTATGAGCAAAAAACAAAATAAGCTTAAGAAAAGTTTTTTTACATCAGGAATGAGTCTCCTTATCATCTATTCCCAATAGACAAACCTCGGGGGCCTATGGGGTCTCTGACAGAAATCATTCCCTTATACATTGATTTTGTATTCGCCTCCCAAGTCCCTTTATCTAACAATGATACATAGGCCTGCCACTTAGTTAATAGTCTCCTAAACAACGAGTCTTGACATTTAATCAGGAATTTATATAAATGAGATACCACCTTATTTATGCTATGAAGAGATAGCATTCTTTCAAAATAAGCATCTTACACATGGGAGTGTATATCCATCCCAAACTGGACACTAATTGCATGCTTGAAATCTTCATTGCAGGGGAGTTTGATCGACAGATGGTAATCTTGACAGATGTTCAACTGTCACCACCCCCCTGGCAGTCCAATATACTGTAGAATTAAGATAAATATATGGACTAACAAGTTTAGATATCTTAACAGACTATTGCCAGGCCCAAAGCATAGTCTGTACTGTTAATGGCAAAGACCATACTTGTGGTAGTTTCCTATAAAGAATTGTTTTCAGTGCATCTCTGGAACCCATCAACTTGCTTAGGACCTGAATTAGTGGATCTTTAGCCTCAGCATGAAACCAGGAGTGCACAAAGGAAAGTTGGGAAGCAATATAAAATATACTCATATCTGGGGGACCCAGGCCACTTTCATCATTAACCCTAACCTGCACAACCATGGACTTATAAAGTAACTGGATTCAAGTAATAAATCTCAGTCCAAAGCCAAATGCTGAAGTATTCAATCATGTTGAAAGCTTTCAGAGTCCAGAGAAGGCAACAACCCTCCTACCAGGTTTTTCTTGCATATTAACATGCAGTCTTTTGAGATAAGATGTTGCTGATTTGCTGTTTGATCTGGAATAACAATTCCAGTAATTACTTTAGCCAGCCTTGTTGCCAAAATTTTACCTAATATTTTAGTATCCACATTTAAAAGAAAAATAGGCTGATACCTTACCTTCTTTAAGGATTAATTGTCAATGGAAGGCTACCCATAGTTAAATGATTATTCAAAAACTTTCAAAAGAATTGGAATTATATTTTCTACTGATCTATACCATTGCACCGGAAAACCATCCAGTCCAGGAGATTTCCCAGAAGGCAAACTAGATAAAGCCTGTCATATGTCTTCCACTCTAATAGGGCTCTCAAGGTCACTCATCCTTTCTGGGGTTAGTCTTGGTAAACCAATCTTAACCAGGTATTCATCCACCTGCTGATCAGTTTTAGTAAGGTATAATGTTTATAACCTTGCATAATAACTAACAAATTCCTCCTTGATCTTTTCAAGTTTATACAACATTATTCCCGCACTATTGGTTATACTAGAGATAACATTTTTCCATTTTTGGAGATTCAGAGTTAGACATATATGAATTTCCAACTGGTTTCACCTAATTCAAAATTTTGCTCTGAGTACTTAAAAATTGATGTATTAGCCACTTTAATTTTAACAAATTCTAACCCCTCTTGGCCTTAATCATTGCTAACAAATTTACTTCTGTAGAAATATTAACAAATTTCAAAGTAGGTCAATTCCGTATTTTCTATCTCTGTCTCAGCAAATTTCTTTGCAGAGCTTATAGCAAATTGCAGTATACATATTATTATAGCTTTTGACGCATCCTAATTTAGATGGTGTCCACATTTTCATTCCAATAACTTTGTAATGAAACTATCATCTAAAAGCCATGCCGGAGTTAGTCTCCACATCTTCCCAGATTGTATAACAGAATTTACTTTTACTAGCAAGGGGGCATGATCTAAAAAAATCCAAGGCAAATATTCCACCAATTCAACAAGTGGAAGAAAGTCAGAGGAAGCGAGCGCTAAATCACGTCTAGACATAGTTTTATAAGAAGCAGAAAAACATGAGAATTGTCTAGAATCTGGATTTTTCCATCTTCATATCTCTGTAAATCCCATACTTTCTACCATTAAAAGTCAACCTATCTAATATTTACTGTAGCTAAATTTAGTGTTTTTATTGGAATTCATTATTTGACATTACTCATCATTAAAGCAGGGGAGCACCAGGGGAAGGTAGGTGCTAGGGAGACCAGATATTACTGTCTGTTTGTGGTATTTATTAAGTAAAAGGTTTCTTGGTCCTCATTTGAGCTGTTCTCTGCATTTCATTTTCATTAGGCCTCAAGTCCATAAACTAGGAGCTGCAAAATAACTTAATACCTAATTGTGTCTTTAAAAAAAGCAAATACTTGGCCATATCCAAACTAAAGGAGGCATGAGAAAATGACAATTCTGAAAATCAGGGATCATTGTAACCTCCCATTTTGCCAAGTAATCCATAAATATGATTAATTACTATTAACTAAATGGTTTGAGGAGCTGAATAAATGATAGAGGTTATTGGTAACTGTCACACATTCTCCTACTCAAGTGATGACCAAATTGGTTGCCATTTCATAAATATCAAGAGGGGCTGGTAGATCATCATGGAGACTAGCTTTGTATATTTCCCCTGTTGTTGGAGAATCAAAGTTATGGTACAGGAAGGTCATCTGCCATAGACTCCATTTTAATCAAATAATTCAGTATTTTAAAACATATTTCCTTTTTCTCTGTAGTAATATAACAGCAACTTGAACTTGATCCCAGCTAAGATATAATTAATCCTTATTGGAGAAAAAACAATCCTATTGGGTTAAATTCATGTTTAAATAATTTAAATAATTTTTCTAGTAGACTTTGTTGAAAGTATATAAAGAAGTGATCGAGCAGTAAACAAGATATGTATTTGTATGTCATATTGTCGTCATGATAATAATAAGAAAATTCAATGCATCTGGCAATTTTCACCTTAGCTCCTAAACAATCTGACATATGGCTGTAAATATGGGAAGCAACAAAGTGCATTCAGTCCAAAGTACATTTCCCTCATAAATGTTATACTAATTGGCTCATATAAAGAATTTAACTCTCTTACAGCCAGAGATGCCCTTATGGTCCCTCAGAGCTGAGAGCTGCATAGTTAAATTGTACTATAAACTATGTAATATCATGTTGGAGCTGAAGTGCCCTCAACACCAATGTACCTCTTTTTATTCATTCCTGGCCTGGCAACCATTATATCTGTGTAATATATTGTAGTCTATGTATTAATTTTTATTTATCTTGCTTGAAGAAAATGTTTTTTTTCCACACCATGAAACACAGAGGGGAATGGGAGAATATATGTATATGTACTAGTGATGTGTGGGTCGAGAATTTCTCGACCTGCACCGACCCTAACCCGGCCAATCCCAATACTCACCCGGCCCAGCCTGCTGCTGCCCATCTATTTATAGACCCGTGCCTCATCACAAAAGGGGTGGGTGCAAGTCTATAAATTTCGGTGCCGGAAGCCAGAAGTGCTAAGTCATGGGCGGGGAGAGCAGAAGAAGACCTCTACATGGACCCGCCCGCGACCCGAAGATTTTGTGCAGGAGTCAGTGGGTTTCAAGCTGGCCCGCATATCACTAATATGTACCAACAAGGGCAAATAAAGCCACCATTAATTAACGTTTGCAATAAAGCCTCTTTGCATCACCCTTTTGCAAGCAGCAGGAACCATTCCTGTACATTGTGCATTTTGCTACTTGCATGATTGCTAGCTTGCAAGCTAGTGGGAGAACACTCAAAAGTACCTCTCTGTTGACTATTTTGGTAACTGTGGTTACTATGCTAGTTCAATATTGGGTCGAGAGATTATCCCTTGAAAATACATACCGTTATGAGATCCGTTATCTGGAAACCCATTATCCAGAAAGCTCCGAATTATGGAATGGCACACAGCATGCAGCGTCTGCATCCGACAGTCGGATCGCGTTGGATCAATGCTGCGACACTATGCGACAATTCTATCTCTTGCCTTATTTTTGTTGCATATAACAATTCGCATCCGTTTTGTCGCAGCGCGTCGGATCGCGACAAAATTGCTCATGGAGTCCTACCCTAATGCTTACAGCATAGAGCAATCACACAGGCCAATAAATTAAGTACTTTTTGTCTGACATTCTCTTCCTTACCTCATCAAATACATAGCACGTTCTTTAAAGATAAGAACGTGGTCCATCATTCTGCATCATATCCAAGATGCTGACATGCAGATTGCCTGGATTACTGGTCAGTGCCAGAGGATATGAAAACATATTTCATTATGACTACAAACCCTACAGGATATAACAAAGTCTGTGTCTTGTTATACACCAAGAGAAATATATTTTTCTGCTGCTATTGATTTGTCTAATGCATTTTGTTACATTCTGAAGTATGTAATGGGCAGTCTTTGATTGCTCTCTGTTTTGTGACTCGTATTGTATCAGTCCAAGAGGTTACATCCATAGAATATAGCTGGATGACTTCATACAACAAAAATGTATTTGAAGGGTTCATCGACATATAACTTCAAAGAAAGAGCTGTACGTCCTCTGTTATGTGCAAATAAATATGAAGAGAGCAGGTGTATTGCTTTTAGATATTTAAATAAGCCATAGTACTGGATCCTGTGGTTCTTTAGGAGCTCTGCAAAGGTTTTAATGGCACTAATTATTATAATTACTATTATTATTAATAATGTCTGAACAGGTATGCCGTTTTCACGTCCACATTTTAAATAAGATATTCACAAGTCTCTGGATTTTATGCAATGCAAGGTTCTTCTTTTTATAAAGAAAATGTGGTTATGCTTCTTAGTTACTTACAAAAGGAGTAACATATATATATTATGTATATATATATGTTACTCCTTTTGTAAGTAAGTATATATATATATACATATATATATATATATATATATATATATATATATATATATATATATATATATATATATATATATATATATAATTTTTTAAAACTAAACAAGCTCAAATGCCGCTCCTCACCTTTCTTATTGGGTGCACGTGGGCAAGGCTTAATTTACATACTAAACAAGTTAGCCCCAGCACTCTCAATATATAACCCTCTAAATAAAGAGAAAAGCAGGTATGGTCTTATGGAGTTACGCTGGCAATACACTGACTTGGTCCTCCCCTGCACAACATGAAAAGAAAGGGACTGTTTTTTTCTGAAACCATGGTTACTTTGCATTTTGTTGGACAGGTAGCTTCAAAATGACCCTCTCTGCCACAATACAGACAGCCAAGGAAATTGGTCCCCTGATGAACCCTAGCAGCATTGGTTTCTCTGATGATGCAGACTGATAAGCGGCATTCCTCCAGGGAACAGAGATTTAATAAGTTGTCTGGTGCTCCCAACTACTCCTTCTGTCTTTCTAGAAAGCAATCAATTTTAATACAGACTTTAATAAAATCATCAAAACTCTCTGGTTATCTACTTTGGCCAATTAATCTGTAATATTCTTAGCCAAGCTCATCCTAAAAAATTGATTTCTGAGCAGCCTCATTCCAGGCAGTATCAGCCACCCGCCTTCTAAATAAGGTAACGTTCCACCGCAACCATTTTACTTTGCACAAGGTTTAAAAGAGTAGTTTCCGCTGTTACACAGCAATTAGAATAATCAAATAGAACATAGCAGCCAGACATTCTATAGAATCATTTAATAAAGGGCGTCTCTGCTCAATTAAAGGCATTTCTCAGAACCAGGTTTAAAATGAATCCATCCTTTAAAGCATCATTAGAGCAACATGAACACCCTTGCTCTAAACTACAGAACCAGTTTGTTCAAGCAATGAGCTAACAGGGGGTAAGATCTATAAAAAGCCTCCTTCCACAGCTGATTGGAGAAAACCAGCAGGTGATTTAACCCGATACTTGCTGAAACTGAATCCTAACAGCAACCAAATATGATTAAGAGCTGTATGTTCTGTATTTGGTTGAGACAACTTAGAATTTTTTGTTTAGTACAAAGTATAAACATAAAGTATTTACCCAATTCTTTAGAATTTTTAAGGGCTTAAAATGTTATATTGAAAAGTCTTTCTTTATTAGCAGCGGAAGCAATTACAGGGTTAGTTTCTTCTGTGTTATATTGATAAAGCTTCAGTTCTGCTCCAGCTTTAGCTCTTCACATAATACTGTACTTTTAATCTATATAGTTTAAAAGTTATCTTTTGCTGAAACATTTCCTGTAGCGGTAGTTTTCTTCTTTAGTATGCTTAGCGTTTTTTGTGGTTATTTTAAGTTATATATAGGTATATATTGGCTATTAGGTATAGTATCTTTTTGTACGGCTATGGTAGCAAATGTTAGCTGAAATGATTGTTGAACACAACTATACAGTGTGACTAACGGCACTGCTGGTGGCTAAATATGTAAAATTGTGAGTGTATTAAAGCAATAGCAATACGGTACTTCTAAACTTCACATCAGAGCAACAAGTAGTATGCAATGCAATGCATAGTATCTAAAAATGTTCTCAGCAATACATAAATGACATTTTATAGAACAATTTACATGTGTGTATACAAATAAAAGGCAATAGGTTAAATTAATAGACCTCCTGAAAATGAAGTTCTCATTGGTGCTGGCTTGTAAATAAATGGATTCATTCATCTTTTCACTTAACGGATTGGTTTTTATCCTGCCTTATTTACTTTGTTTACTTCAGAACGTATGATGGTAGTTTACACAACAGAGTAATGTCAGGGCATTCTAAATCATTTGGCTCAGCAGCTTATACACCTATATGAAATGTTAACCCATTTGGCTTTTACAGCAAAAAATACACGTATAAAACAAAAAGGTCTACATATGCCATTACCATTTTTGTATGCATGTCATTTGTTTATGTCAGGAATTAATCTGAGATTTAAATTTGCCAGAAGTAAGAGGCTTGATCATGTAACTGGGAGAAACAATTAGGACCTTTTTGTGCCTATTAATAGCATTGCCTTATCACAGTTGCGCAGTGGCTTTTTTTAACTTTTAAATTTTATAGCCCATGCTTGAGTATAAATTATAGGGATGTGAAAAAAAACAAATTAATCACTGTTAAGACTAACAACAAGCTCTATATGTCAAGAACATTAAACTGAGCTATGGTTTCCGCAATTTGGAATCATTTTATAATCACCCAATTGCCCAAAAGTTATATTGGCATGAGCTACTCTAGTATGGAAACTGCAGATTTCCCTGTTGTGCACCCATAGGCCAGGGTGCCCCCACGCATACACCCCGCTAGTACACTCGTAACCACACCCACCCACTCTCAACCTGCTCCTAGTGGACCCCAGTGCCTGGCCTGGGTACAAGCACCTCTAGGCCCATACCCTTTTGGCCTTCCCATAATTCCAGGTCTGAGTATGAATGCAAAATATACACTGCCTTGCAAAGTATTCACCCACTTGGCCTTTTACATATTTTGTTACATTCCAACCTGTAATCTTAGTTTATGTGATGGATCTGCACAAAATATTCTAAGTTGGTGAAGTGAAATGAGAAAAATATATTTAAAAAAGAATTAAAAAAAAAAAAATATGAAAATCGGCATGTGCAGATGTATTCACCCCCTTTGCCATGAAGCCCCTAAAAAATCCTGGTGCAACCAATTACCTTCAAAAGTCACATAATTAGTGAAATGAAGTCCTCCTGTGTGCAATTTAAGTGTCACATGATCTGTCAGTATAAACACACCTTTTCCACATCAATGGTACCACAACAAACCTGCCAAGAGAGGGCCGCCCACCAAAACTCACAGACTGGGCAAGGACGGCATAAGTCAGAGAGGCAGCACAGTGACAAAGGTAACCCTGAAGGAGTTGCAGAGTTCCACAACAGAGACAGGAGTATCTGTCCATAGGACCACAATAAGCTGTACATTCCATAGAGCTGGGCTTTATGGAAGAGTGGCCAGAAAAAAGCCATTACTTAAAGCGATACTGACACTAAGAAACTAGTTTTTAAAATATGAATGTACATTAAAAGTTACCTATAGGTCACGTCGATCGTTTTTTTACTGAAAGGTTAGTTTTTGTAAGAAATTGTTAGTTGACGTTTCTAAACCTGAATGTTTTGCCAACCTGACTGTCCCATCTCAGTCTGTCAGTTAAAGTTTCTAATACTAACGGACTCCTGCTGCACAAATATGGCAGCCCCCTCATACAGGAACATGGGGCATCATCAGACAGGTAATGTAAAAGCATCTGGCAAATACTTTATGTAGAGTTATAAGTAACTTTCAAAGGCAATATTATGATATATATAAAAAAAGAGTTTATTTTATGGTGTCAGTATCTCTTTAAAGTTAAAAATAAGAAGGCACGTTTTGAGTTTGCCAAAAAGCATGTGGACGACTCCCCAAATGCATGGAGGAAGGAGCTCTGGTCAGATGAGACCAAAATTTTACTTTTCGGCCACCAAGGAAAATGCTATGTCATCACATCCCATCACCCCAAGAACACCTTTGCCACAGTGAAACATGGTGGTGGCAGCATCATGCTGTGGGGATGTTTTTCAGCAGAAGAGACTGGAAAACTGGTCTGAGTTGAGGGAAAGATGGGTGGTGCTAAATACAGGGATATTCTTGAGTAAAACCTGTGTCAGTCTGCCTATGATTTGAGACTGGGACGGAGGTTCACCTTCCAGCAGGACAATGAGCCGAAGTATACTGCTAAAGCAACACTTGAGTGGTTTCAGGGGAAACATTTAAATGTGTTGGAATGGTCTAGTCTAAGTCCAGACCTCTATCCAACTGAGAATCTGTGGTCAGACTTGAAAATTGCTGTTCACAAGCAAAAACTATCCAACATGAAGGAGCTGGAGCAGTTTTGCCTTGAGAAATAGGCAAATATCCCAGTGGCAAGATATGGCAAGCTCATAGAGACTTATAAAAAGCAACTTGTAGCTGTAATTGTTGCAAACAATTCATTTTAATTCCAGGTTGTGAGGCAACAAAACATAGAAAATGCCAAGAGAGGTGAAGACTGTACACTGTACAAGAGGACATCTACCATAAATGCACCTTAGGCAGGCATTAAATATATGGCTCATGTAGAGCATTGTAAGGAGCATGCTGGGGAAGCCCATTTCCCACCCTCATGCAACCTCTTACTTGGCAGGGCGTAATTTAAGACGAAATACTTGCTATTCATTATCTGGAAAAAAAGGACCCCATATACTAAGACTTACATTATAAATGACAGAGCAATCAGAATATTGCAGTTACTAAGTCTGAATCTATGAGGCATGTTTATAAACAAGTTTGTGTAATGTAAAATAAATTGCTTATAAAGCTGTGAATTAAGTGACTAAAAAATGGCAAAGAAGGTGGTGTTTAAGACCTGTTCTTCTGAGACTTTTTCAAGTAAACACCTCTGATCTTTACACTCTGCTGCATGTACGCATAAAATCATCATACAGATTTATAAATACTTAGGGTATTACACATGGCACTGAAGTCATAATGTGGCAGTTTATGGAGTGTTTCAATGGCTTTTTTTTTTACACATGGGGGCACATTTACTCAGTTCGAGTGAAGGAATAGAAAAACTTCGAATTTCAAATGTTTTTTTTTGGCTACTTCGTCCATCGAATTGGCTACTTCGACCTTCGACTACGACTTCAACTTTGATTCGAACTAAAAATCGTTTGACTATTCGACCATTCAATAGTCGAAGTACTGTCTCTTTAAAAAAAACTTCAACCCCCTACTTCGCCATCTAAAACCTACCGAACCTCAATGATAGCCCATGGGGAAGGTCCCCATTGGCTTAGCAAGCTTTTTTTTGGTCGAAGAAAAATCGTTCGATCAAACTATTTGAGGTAAATCCTTTGATTTTGATATTCGTAGTCGAAGGATTTACATTCGGCAGTTGATTATCGAGTGTTAATTAACCCTCGATATTCGAACATATGTAAATCTGCCCCATGGTGTTTAGAATTTTGCTATTATGGGAAGCAGACGTACTTATGTTTGCAAGAATGAAAAAATAGATTTGTTAATTTCAATATTTTAGACTGATCCAGCTATTTCAACATCATCATTATAAAGCAAATAGCAGAATGATAAATATTGTATAAAGGAATACAATATTGCTCTAAAGTGGCAATACTCTGTCTTTTATATATTTTTGTTCCTAATCACAGTCTTTAATGCTATTTCCACTCTGCCACACCGCACAGATGCGAGTAACCTGGCTCAGCTCACTGGTTGGCTTGCCAATCTCATGCCAGCGGGACTAACTATAAAGCAGAACTTATGCAGATTGATGTGCACGTATCAAGTCAATCATCAGCTGTGTATATTAAAGTTCAAATTAGCTAGTTGGAAGTTAACTACTGAAGCTAAAAATTGAAAATTGAAAGTTACAGCTTACTCTTTTTATCAATGCTTTTACTAGTTTTCAAGCTTTAAAATATTAATGAATATTTAAAACATTAATGCTTTTTAAAATATTAATAGTAATATATACATATATACATATACAGTTTTACTGAACCCTGTATTTATACTGTATTTTTGGTAGTTTGATTGTGAAATTAAAAAACTGCAGTTTAGAATATTACTTGTTTTAAAGGGACCCCTATAAAAAAAGGTGATTACATTACAGGAGACATTAGATTATACAGGGGACCAGAAAAAAATAGTGTAAAATCCAGGAATATGTAAAATCAGGGAAATATATTATGCATAACAACAATGTAAAATGAGGGAAAACTTAAAATCAGGGGATGTAAAATTAAGGATTCACTGTATTATATAAAACAAGATTGCGTTTCTATGACAATTTAAAAAAGGAATCATGTTTCATGAAAAGAAGCTAACTTTTACCACTTGCGGAATCATCCCAACCAATTATTCTTTGCCAAATCTGAGCTGCCTGTGTGTCTTCTAAAGACCCACAACACATTTTCTCTGCGGGCATACTTCAATGGGAACTGCATGACACAGCTAATACCAGGAGGTAATTTTTAGCCTGAAAATAAAAACATTATCATGCCAAAAAGCAGTACTAAAGTAAAGGAATCAGGTATTTCCTATTGAAGTCAATGGGCAGAAGGAGTTGTGGTTTCAGGCACTTTTGGGCCTATTGAAATCTACCTGCAGAGAAAAAGCTCAATTTTCTAAGAGTACCATCCTACATTTCTATGTTGCTTTTTCAGGTCCACTGAATCATTGATTCCCTTCATTTTCAGTATAATAAATCCACATCTGCTGGATTTATATTACAAAATAACAGATTGAGTCACCCTTTAACATTTTCTATAATTTAGTAAATGAGTGTCTGAAACCCAATACCAGTAAGTTTTGAATTGACAATGAGGAAATCGCATGATAGCATGATCGTCACTGAAAGTTAAAGAGATAACTGGTCCCTTTATGTCGCATATGTTTGTATCTTTCCTGTATTTTCAATTTGGCGGTGCTTCAGGAAATGAAAACTAGTTCAAAACATATTACTTGCCAGATTTCTTTTCAATGTATTACAATGTATTTTGGCATTTGCCAATAACAAGTGCAAAGTTAATTTGTTCAGGTACAATGTGGTTCTGTTTGCCAACTTGCTGCAAACCTTTGCAGTTTTCTAAATGAATTATATATATATATATATATATATATATATATATATATATATATATATATATATATATATATATATATATATATAAATAGAGGTGACCTTATTTGCTTTAAGTCACTTAATTTACATTTGATTGACAAGTAGAATTTGCTTGTAACAATATAATTTTGCTTATGAAAGCAAAATCACAGTAACTTGCTTGTCAAATGTAAGTTTTAGAGGAAACACTGTAAAAATAATAGAGGAATCTATTTTGAAATGTTATAAAATGTTACATAAGTCACAAAATATTATTGTAAGGATAGTCTTCTTATAAACTGTGTTATAGGGAATAATGTGCCTATTGTAAAATAATAAGCATATTACAATGTGCCAAGAAGTTGGACATTTGGAAAGTTATTGTCTGATAATCTCCTATCATTTATATTTTCATACATCAGAATTTTCAGATTCTCTTCACATCACACACAAAAATCACAAAGAACTTGAAAAAATAGATAGAAGGTGTAAACAGGGTTGACACTTAAGTGATTCTGTATCCCCTCCAGTGGAAGCATCTCAGGGATAAACGATAGACTCGGCCCCTTCACTAAGTGGGTAATTTATCAAGAAAATTTGAGTTTTTTTACTGTAAAATCAGAATTCATCCTACCCGAGGATGTCAAAAGTCTGAATTCGAAAATCCGGCATCTCAGACCTGCCAAGGTTGTAGATAAATCAATGGGAGATGTCCCAAAGATATCCTGATCTGTGCTGGGTTTCATGCAATAATCCAAAGATTTCATGGTTTTCAGGTAAAAATCCAAAGAAAATCTGATTTTTTGGGTGGAAAATCTGAAAATTTATGTGCGATTCAAGTTTTTGGACCGTTTTCACAATTTTTTCAAGTTTTTTCCAGAACTGGAATTTTTCGAGGAAATGTATTGATAAATGAGGGGAAATAACCCTTGCTGATTTGGTCAGAGTATATTTCAGAAAATAATGAGATAAATTCAGATTTGATAAATAATCTCCTAGGTGTGTTATCTTGTGGTTACTAACCCCACACTCTTTCTCCTTGGTGGACCACAGAACTCTTGATAACTGGCTCTGTCAGTCTAACAATCTAGAGTGTTCTGCCACAGGACCTAGTCTTTCACTTGCTACGCCTCATTTAGGGGGGCCCTGCATCCCAGAGTACACTGAGGTGATGGTTTCCTTAGGGGTTTATGTGGTTAATAATAAACACATTAAGGTCATATTTATTATGCTGTGTAAAACGAAAAAACTGAGTAACCTAAATGGTGAATTTATCAAGGTGTGTATAATTTTACGCCATGCGAACACCAGATTTGCAGCTGTTATTTTGCATTGCTTCCAGCAGAAGTCACTCTAAGAAAAAAGGCATAACCTTTACCCCATTTTTTTACACGGCAAAGCCTGCTGATGTGTGGTGTATTATACTGCTGTTTTTTTTACACATCATAATTCAATATGTCCCTATGTTTTCCCAGGTTCACCAACCCATAGCAACCAATCAACAAGTAGCATTTACTGGTCACTTTTTTAAAAGTAAACATATATTTAGCACTCTAGAGCCCCTGCCTAGGGCAACAGCTTTAGGGGGCGGCCCCAGATGCCTTTATGGTAAATTAACCTTTTTCCACAGAGCATGGGCTGCAATGCTGGGACTTAGTAATAGGAATAGCTATAGTTTTTTTTTTCCTTGAAGATATTTCACCAGTCATCCAACTGGCTTACTCAATTCAAAATAACTTCTAAATCTTCCTTCAAGAATATATATTCTCTGGAATGTTGCTCCAATCAGCATAATCTGACACACGGACACACGTTTGAAGACTGCCAAATCCAGATTCTAGACCAGGAGAGCGACTGGTTTAAAAGAATTGTTAAAGAAGCCATATTTGTAAAAACTGAAAAACCAAGTCTGAATAGAGGTGGGGGGTGCTCAACATCTATTGTCTGCAACATACAATGCTTTTTTGGCACCTCTCCCTGGAAGGTAGAGTCCTGTGCGGGTCCATTTTTTGGGACCCGTACCCGACCCATACACGCAACCTGCAATCCACAACCCAGACCCGCAACCCGCATCCTTACCCGTTTGGAACCGCCACCCGACCCTACACGCAAGTACCGTATCCGCAACCCGGACCAGCGGCCCGCTGACCATCAAGAATCAGGAAGTGCTGTCATTGTAAACCGAAAGTGACATCATCGTAAGTAGACGTGATCAGAAAAAAAGGAGTAAAATAGGAAGTGCTGTCATTGTAAACTGGAAGTGATGTAATCGGAAGTAGCCGTGACAAGAAAAAAGTAGTAAATATCGCTATTGAGAAGACTCGCGACCTGCGTCTTTACCCGCACCCAGAACTTCTCCCATCAACCCGCAAGGTATCCCAGGTTTTGCGGGTACCCGACCCGCTTCAGGACACTACTAGAAGGTTTAAATCTTTGCATCTATGGCCAGCTTTATTTCTATAGATATACCATGACCTGGATGAATGAGAATCTTCACAAATATTAATAGGGGAAAACAATTACACATCCCAAATAATAATATTATGAAGTGCAATATATAAGAAAGTATTTTGGTACATATATTCATTATAAAATATAGAAGAGGTATTGTTTTAAAATAACCCTGGAAAACAACACACTGATTACCATATATACTCGAGTATAAGCAGAGTTTTTCAGCACCAAAATGTCTAAGATTAACACTGACTGCAATATCACACAGTGCCCTCTGTTGGTTATATGAAAGATTAACAGTGATGGCAATATCACACAGAGCCCTCTGTTGGTTATATGAAAGATTAACAGTGTGCCCTCTGTTGGTTATATGAAAGATTAACAGTGATGGCAATATCACACAGTGCCCTCTGTTGGTTATATGAAAGAATAACAGTGACTGCAATATCACACAACGCTCTCTGTTGGTTATATGAAAGAATAACAGTGATGGCAATATCACACAGTGCCATCTGTTGGTTATATAAAAGATTAACAGTAATGGCAATATCACACAGCACCCTCTGTTGGTTATATGAAAGATTAACAGTGCGCCCTCTGTTGATTATATGAAAGATTAACAGTGATGACAATATCACACAGCACCCTCTGCACATGGTAGTGGGACAGTGGGACAATGCACACAGTAATCCGTTTGGCAATTCTCTGTCACCATCAACTTTGCAAAGAAGTCCAGTTGATCGCTGGGGGGGTCGCTTTGGCGGAATGTGCGCTGCTGGGAGACAGGGCTGTAGTTGTGTCTAGGCTTATATTTGAGTCAATAAGTTTTCCCAGTTTTCGTAGGTAAAATTAGGTACCTCGGCTTATACTCAGGTCGGCTTATACTCGAGTATATACGGTAGATATTTGGTCCTTTAATGATTGTTTGTATTTTTATTGTTGTTTATTGCAGTGTTGGTATATTTTATTAAAACATTTAGTAGAATAGGAAGGAGACCAACCTTGGCATACAAATAATGGCCAGTTTAAAAGAACCAAAAACCTAAAACCTAATCAGTTTAGGGCTTCATTTTTGGGAGGATTTGAGATGATATCATAGATTACTTCTTACTGCCTAGTGTATCACTTGCAAGCAACCATCTGATGGAGCAGGAACATCAATATTCATGTATGACTGCTACCATGGATAATTAACTAAAACAGAAGAAAACTGAAAATAATTGGTATTTAAACATTGTTTTCCACTGTAATAATCCTTATACTTGAATACTGTTCTTTGAATACATTTACCTAGTGGAGAAGCATAGCAAATACCAATCCTCATTATTATCCTGCACCATTCGTATTTAACCTATATTGGTTTCTTACGAACCGAGGACTGGAACATTACTACAGTGGAAAACTCTTATCGCAATGCAGATAATTAGAAAGCGGGCCATTTTCTTTCAGTTTCCCTGACTGGCCATGTTTAGCTTGTCAGTATTTCATAAAAGCTGCCTGTAGGATAAAGCTACCATTTTCTTTATTTAATTATTTTTTTTTAAGGTTCAATCATGTGCTACATGTGTGAAATGCTAAATTCCATTACTTTATAATACTATGTGATAATGCAAACTGGATGCTCCTTGTTGTTTCAAATATAAAACCAGTCCAAAGGTATTTACCCAGTTTCATATATACACTGAAAAGTTCCTTTAAGTAAATGAAAGGGTGGATATTCTATTGCAACAAATGCTTACTCTTCTGCAGGGGACAGCAGTTGGTGAATAGTTAGGTAACCATACCCAATGTTTTTAATTCTCCCAATTAGGTACAGGTGCTTCAAGTTATAATTTGTATCTAAGATAGCCATATCCCCTACATACTAATAGGCAATTGATATGGGTTATATACGAATGTGATAAAAGGTGTAAGTTGTATGAAACCAATTAGCACATTCCATTGGCTTTTTACCTTCATACAGGGCATGCTTTATCTATAACTGTGCAAAGCTGCTGCCTATAAAAAGCAGCACATGAGCTCTTTGATATAATAACCAGAATTGTGTAGAGCAGGCACTCGAACAAAGGCAACTTTCCACCAGGCAGTAGATATAAGTAAAAATATTTATTATGTCACATGTATAGCCTTATGCGTTTCATGTTACAAACACTTAGTCATAGCCTATGATGAAATGCGTAAGGCTATACATGTGACATAATTAGGGTTGCTAGCTGGATGGTATTTTACTGGCCTGGCCGGTAAAAATGATGGTTGATCCCAATGTTATTAATAGG
This sequence comes from Xenopus laevis, assembly GCF_017654675.1. NCBI lineage: Eukaryota > Metazoa > Chordata > Amphibia > Anura > Pipidae > Xenopus > Xenopus laevis. Next base: position 100,795,677 of record NC_054379.1, read on the forward strand.
GGAAAACGATAAATATATAGGAAGGCTGGTGTTTTTTTTCCAGAAAATGAGGCATGATAAATATATTTACTTATATCTGCTGCCTGCGGGGGAGCACAGGAATAGACGCATTACATTTTTTCCAATGGGGCTGTACTCACACAGGTGCGTGTAGGCGCCGAACACGGGTTGAGACGCAACATGCTGCATTTTTCCTGCGTTCGGCGCCTACACGCGCCTGTGTGAGTACAGCCCCATTGGAAAAAATGTAATGCGTCTATTCCTGCGCTCCCCTGCGGCTGAACGCAGAAAAACGGAACGCAGGGGAGTGCAGTTAAAAACGCTCGTCAGTAAGAGCCCTTTCTAGGTGATACAGGACTTCCTTATTTGTATAAATGTTTAGATATACCTTTGTTTGATTTAGTTGCCCTTTAAAGGAGAACTAAAGCCTTACTAAAGAAGTAGGCTAGAAATATTGTACATTATATTTTGGGCTTCTATGCCAGCCCAAGGCAAACACAGCCCTTTAGTTATATGCCCCAGTAGTAGCTCTCTTTCTTCTTTTCTACTGATTCACTTCTGTGCTGCTGTCACTTACTGACCTAAGGTCCCACTCACAATATACAGTACACATAGCATATAAATGTCACAATATAAGACTGATTAGTAATTAATACAGATAATTACTACATGGCAGCGCAGAAACCAGTACAATTAGCACCAGAGTTTAATAATCAGCTTTGTAGAGTCAGTTTAAATTACAGGCCAATCTAATTTTCTGCTTGATAATTTGTGACAACCCCTAAACTCAGCTGCTCAGAGCCCACTGAGCATGTGAATGTCACAGACACTTTCCAAGATGGTGACCCCCTGTGAGAAGTTTGAAGTCCTGGATCATTGCTGCTATTGACAAGCTGAAACTTTAGGCTGGTGCAATAAGTTCAGTATATAAAACATGGCATTCTCTTGATGATATCATAGGAGCACATGAAAGTGTGATTGAAATAATACTGGTATCTGTCAAAAGTACATGCCTTCTGTGTTAATTGATATAATAATCTATGTAATAGATTTCAGGACTGCTTAAAAAGCAACCATTAACTAGAAAGGTATTTACAGTCCAGCTCATAAAATTTATCTGTATTTAGCAAAAGCTGTACCGTGATGAATTCCCATTAAGTCGCACTGAATTCAGGATTGTGAGTAATTATAGTTTTGTACAGTCTCCTCATTATGCTTTAAATTTAGCTTATGATTATATGCAATTATACAGGGTACAGGCAAGTAGAAATGTCAGATACAGTATATAAATTAGGAAGATGTACGTTATAACACAATTAAAATAGAAAAATGGGCATTATTTGAATATCAGCAAATTAGGACATACAAATGAAGCCCTTGTGTGTTAAAATACATTTGAATAGACAAATAGCAATTGCAGCCATCATAAAGGTATGGGACCTGTAATCTGTAAACCTGTTATCCAGAAAGCCCCGAATTACAGAAAGGCCATCTCCCACAGACTTCATTTTATCCAAATTTATAAAAATTATTTCCTTTTTTTATGTAATAATAAAACAGTAGCTTGCACGTAAGATACATTATACTATTAATCCTTATTGGAAGCAAATCTAGCCTATTGGGTATATTAAGGAATAGAAGAAAAAAATACTTTGAATTTCGAATGTTTTTTTTTTTTTTGGCTACTCGACCATCGAATTGGCTACTTCAACCTTCGACTACGACTTCGAACTAAAAATTGCTTGACTATTCGACCATTCAATAGTCAAAGTACTGTCTCTCTTTAAAAAAAACTTCGACCCCCTACTTCGCCAACTAAAACCTACCAAGGTCCCCATAGGCTTTCTAGCAATTTTCTGATCGAAGGAATTTCATTCGATTCAAGGATTTAATCGTTCGATCAAAAGTATTTGCGGTAAATCCTTCGACTACGACATTCGAAGCCGAAGGATTTTACTTCGACGGTCGAATATCGAGGGTTAATTAACCTTCGATATTTGACCCTAAGTAAATGTGTCCCTTGATGTTAATGTGATTTTCTAGTAGACTTAAGGTATGAACATCCAAATAAAAGATCTGTTATTGGGAAAACCCCAGGTCCCGAGCATTCTGGATGACAGGTCCCATACATTTACTGGGTTTCACATATGAACAGTAAGTTTTAACCTGACTGGCAATGCTTACCTTGAATTGGTCTATTTATTTCATAATTTCTTTTATTGTTTTTCTTAATTTTGTAAGGAATACAGTTAATGTTTTACATATAATTAAGAGTGCAAGTATATATGCTCAATAACAAAAACACATATACAGTGGATGCTTTGCAGACAAAAACATAACTTCAGACGACATTCATTCCGAATGGCCCACAATATGAACATACTTTATACCATACCTTCAGCCCATTAATAAAATGACACTAACATTTGAATTCTTGTTTTATTAAGCCACACCTTGGTGAGTGTACCTTTATTAATTATCCTGTCTCAGCAAGGTCTTATCTTATGTTATTATTCTTTTGCTATTAATATTTCATCTTACTATTTATATTTCAGCCTCATCTCCGTCTCTGCATGCGCTTGTATGAATTGTTTCTATATACCAAGCTTTTACATATAGATGGCTAAATATTAAATACTTAATAATTATTCACTTGCAGAGGGCATATTTATGGGTACAAAATATGGGGGAATGGTCAGCAAAACTGTACAATAAATTGGATCCTCCACAGCAGGAATGACACCCTACATTTGTAATAGCCTATGCAGCTATATGCCAGACAAATGAACCAATTTAAACATTATCACTTACTGTGCACAATCTCAATTATTAGGGTAGAGGGGTCCTTTAAGGACAAACTAATATTGCCTTGTATCATCACAGCAGGAATCAAAATAGTTGACTAAATTTGGAGCTATTATTGAACGCATCACATTTTGTCCCACAGAGCATTCTTTAATATATTTGCAATGAAATAGTTTTGTATTGCTTGTTGAGATTAATAAAATACATCAGCAAACATATAATGAATTCACTAACACATTCAAGCTACAAATTATGAATCTTTTAGCTTATCGAACAGAAACATTACTGTAGAACAATATCTCAGTTTATCCGTTCAGTCATAAACATTTCAATGGAGTGTGACTTCCATAAAGAATTAAGGCTTGGAAATGTGATTATATAGCTTGTGTTGTTAAATGAGACAACTGAATATAAAGAAATCTTTATCTTTACTTCCAGTGTGTTTACTCACTCTATTCCAAGAAGCCTTGACTATTCTTATCGCTTCCCCCACTGTGTGTATTCTGATTTCAGGCATGACAGTATTTCAAATTATGTGTATTGTTTTTGTATAAATTCACCCTCTGAATAAAGTGATTTTGTCTAATGAATGCATGTTACACTATAACCCAAACAATTCTATTGTTCCAGTGACGTCACCAGCCTTACGCGTTTCGTCTGTGACTTCCTCAGAGGCTGGTGACGTAAGGGTGACATCACTGGAGGGCACCCCATCGATCAACACAAGGAAAAGAACGCTGCTAGGAGTTCTAAAAGCCATTTCGAGCGCTCTGGCCAAAAAACTCTGTGAGGACATTACATTGGGGGACGGTTCTCAACAGGACAACACATAGATATGCATTCAAATTGAGTGCATTTTAAAAATGTTTTTTAAAATAAGGTAATTTTACACTATTGCTGCTGCATCTATCCTACAGCCCGCATTGGGAGACGCGCTTCGAGTTTGAAGAGATTTATATACATGCATTTGAACAAAATCTGTTTGTGCGTACCCATCTAGACAGTTTAATATAAGGAGAGTTTTTAAACAAATCCTTGTTATATCCACTTAAGGGCAGATTTACTTAGCTCGAGTGAATGAATAGAATAAAAAATACTTCGAATTTCGAAGTATTTTTTTGGCTACTTCGACCATCGAATTGGCTACTTCGACCTTCAACTACGACTTCGAAACGAACGATTCGAACTAAAAATTGTTGGACTATTCAACCATTCGATAGGCGAAGTACTGTCTCTTAAAAAAAAACTTTGACCCCCTACTTTGCCAACTAAAACCTACCGAACATCAATGTTAGCCTATGGGGAAGGTCCACATGGGCTTTCCTGTCAATTTGGGATCGAAGGAAAATCGTTAGATTGATGGATTAAAATCCGTCAAATCGTTCGATTTGAAGGATTTAATGGTTCGATCGAATGATTTTTCCTTTGATCGATCGAATGAAATGCGGTAAATCCTTCTACTTTGATATTTGAAGTCGAAGGATTTTACTTCGACGGTCGAATATCAAGGGTTAATTAACCCTCGATATTCGACCCATAGTAAATGTGCCCCCTCGTGTGGTGATTATAATTAACATCCTTCGAGCACAAAAGAAAAGGGTTCACTTATTCCAAACAATATTGCACTATGCTTGTTTGTTTTGTCCTGTGCCTTTAGCGCTGGCTTCTGTTATAGGTATTACATTGTGGCCACCTACATAGTCTTCTATTGCCTGACATTTAAAAGGAGCAAAAATAGGACATGCAGGTACAATAGGCTGTAACAGATATAACAGGTTCACTGATTTCAAGTGCACAGATGTATGGTCATTTGGAAACAAGTCTTTTCGCACCTAGCACCTGTGACTTTTAATGAATGAGCCATTCAGTTGTCAGCCTAAAGCTTTAGTGAGAAGAGGTAGTAGTTATAATCTAAAATGTACTTTGTAACAATAACTATATTATTTTATTCTGCTCAGACCCTTGAAGTTGTCCAATCTGTTCAGTACTTCTTTATTAAAAGTAGTGGTCCTCAGTGGCTTGTGAGCATAATGTTGCTCACTGACCCCTTGGATGTGTTCCACAGTGGTCTTAAAGCAGGTGCTTATTTTTGAATTTCAAACTTGGAGACAAGTTTTAGTTGCATAAACACCAGATGTACTGTCAAACAGAACATCTTGTAGGCTGCCAGTCCACATACAAGCTACCAATAGCCAATCACAGCCCATGTTTGGCACCCCCTGGAACTTTTTGCATGTTTATGTTGCTCATTCACTTTTTTTTATACATTTCAATGTGGCTCATGGGTAAAAAAGTTTGGGGACCACTGGTTTAATGTTTTAGTTATATGGCTAACCATTGTTGTTAAATCTACTGTATGGGCCAGAAATGAGTACTATTGTCTTCATGTAACCATTGTTTTACTGTGAAGTGGCTATAAGGGTTATATTGGCACTAAACCTAACCCATATTATATAAAGCTCATTTATTTACACAAGGTCAGGTGTAAAGTGCAACTTTGGGAGTGACTTATAAATGTTCAAATTTTTTCAGTTATTCAATTTTTTTTTTGCACAGAAACTCCCAAATTTAAATGATGGTTTACAAAACTGGTGGATATTTATTAAGCAAAAAATAATCTGTGCTCCAGTCTCCGGTGTCAAATGCATTTATTACAATTATGCCTGTATAATGTGCAGATCTCAATAAAGGCATGGAAAACACAATTCATAAAATGTACTTTTTTGTTTTTAGAAAATACACACACTAGCCTACACAGTGTGCAATATAGATCAGATAAAACAAATATTTCCTGTAATTGCAAAGAAGCCAAATAAACCTTAACCCCATGGAAAAGCCAGAGACTTCTATTTGCCTTTCACTAAATTTAATTTGACATCTTAAGCTGTATACTGTATCTAAATCAACAGAACTGACCTTTACCACCTTGAACAGTGTTTTTTTTAAAAATCCTTTTAAACGGATATCTGCAAGGTTTAAGATGCTACAGAGTAGTTGTCAACACTCACTGATGACTTTATTGAGTAATCATTGTTATTAGTGGGGAAGGTCCCCATAGGCTTTCTAAGTATTTTTTGGTCGAAGAAAAATCTTTCTATAGATGGATTAAATTCCTTCGAATCAAACTTCTTCAATTTTTCATTCGATCGAACGAATTGCGGTAAATCCTTCTACTTCAATATTCGAAGTCGACTTCAGTATTCGAAGTCGAAGGATTTCAATTCGGCAGTCGAATATCGAGGGTTAATTAACCCTCGATATTCGACCTTAAGTAAATTTGGCCCTAGATGTGCCTTTTCAGGATTCCTAGAACTCTATCTATTGTCTATTTAAATCACATTCTGGCCTTCAGAGCTAATTTAAAACAAAATATACTGTATCATTTGTGGTAAATCCTATGTCAACGATATAGGGCAGATATAGCACAATGTGAAACTACATTTTTCTATCATTCCATTAAACTGCAGCCAAAAATGCAATGTTTTTAAGATTTATCAAATAAAAGATTTTCAAAAGTTAAAATGAAAAACATCAGTAACTGTAAGCTGCTGAGTTTATAAATAAGTCAATGGGAAGTATATCTGAAACGTTCAAGAAAGTTGATGATTGATTTTATTTTAAAGTTCATAAGAACACTGGAGATTATACAACCTCATTGAAAATGAAAGGAACAGTGTTCGCGATCAATGTTTTCCCTTGATTTACTGCAATGACGTTTACCCCATTTGTATTTGAAATAATTTTTTCCTTGAACTTAAAAGGTTGCATTTATGTGAGCAATAAAGCACAATATGGATTCATTATATATTAGTTTGGATCAAGTACAAGGTACTGTTTTATCATTATAAAGAAAAAGGAAATCATTTTTGAAAATGTGAATTATTTCATTATAATGGAGTCTATGGAGATGGCCTTTTTGTAATTCAGAGCTTTCTGGATATTGAGTTTCTGGATAACGGATCCTATACTGAAATGGGTTACTGAGAGCAGTAAACACCAGCGAGTGATACTGTATGTGTGTATGTGTGTGTGGTATTCAAATAGAATATAACAATTATAGAAATTCAGAATTCAAGAGTTTTAGCAATTACGTTTAGGGGTTTACTTACGTTCTGTTGGTGCTGCCCAGATTGACATTTTAACAATAATAACAGTAAGCAGTGAAAGTTCATAAAATGTTTTTAATAATCCCACAAAATTTCCAAGCCAATTATAAACAACACTGAACCAGGCTCCTTGTATTTGCATTGCATAAAATCATTTATGCCTACAGCTGAACAAAGCTTGTATATCTCATGTTTGCTTACACTGAAGCACATAGTGGTTTGAAAGGCAGTATTGAATGAGGCTGATTAAATCCATTGAAGAACACATATTGTGCATAGGAAAGTTTAGTGATTTAAACAGCGTCTCATTTGTTTAGTTGCTGAGCTTATTGGCTCATACTGTAAATGTGAATGAAGTTTAAAATTAACAGAATAATACTTTATTTTTTTATTATTAAGGGGCAGATTTATCAAGGGTCAAATTTTCTAATTTTTTTATGGTCTAAACTGTCAAATTTGACTAGTGAATTATCCAAACTTCAAATTTTTTTAAAAAATTTTGAGATTTATCAAACTCTGGCCCTTTAAGAATTCGAATTTGCCTCCTAAAAAGATTTTAGTAGACTTCTTGTTTGAAAAAACTCGATTCGAGTTTTCGGGACGGTAAATTAGTCCAAGTTTTTAGATATTTGATTTTTTGAATAAGTAACCCCCCAATCCAATTTCGAGTAAAATCTAGTTCATTAGAGTTTAAAAAAAAACATGAATTTGAAATTCGACCCTTGATAAATCTGCCTCCCCGTGTGCAGTTGCATACAGCTAATTAATATAACACAAGTAACATGCTGGATCTTTATAATTTTATCAGAAATTAACTAAATATCTGCCGGATTTTATAATGTAGTAGAAAATTTGGGCTTGGTTACAATGCATGTAGCCTAAGGTATGACCCCTATACAAAGATATAAACTATTATCCGCAATGCTTGGGACATGGGGTTTTTGTGTTTTTCCTGAATTTGGATCACCATACCTTAAGTCTGCTAAAAATCATTTAAACATTAAATAAACCCAACAATTATATTTTGCCACTAATATGGATTCATAGCTTAGTTACCATCAAGTACACGCTACTATTTTGTGAAATGAATTGTAAGATAAATTGAATACTTGTAGCTTATTCGTGTTATTTTCCATGTACAGTATAAGAAATCTGGAAATATCAATGGAATACAACTATATAATTTTGCTGTGAAAATCATGTGACTGACCCCTATATTAGTAAGTATTAGTCTATAAAAGTACCATTCTAATAACCACAGACAACATTCCTATGCACCCCAAATACCCAGGGCTGGATTTTAAATGTATGTGCCCATTGGTGGCCTGTGGTCCCATTCTAACTTATCCCCCACCCCCATTGTATGTGTGCGAGAACTGCTAGGGAGCCTTGCCCTTCTCCTCTTAACCCGCACATCGCTGCATAGGAGAAACAGGGGTCACACTGGGGAAAGGAGATTTGAAAGCAGGTGTAATAGTTGGCAGAGTCCCCCTATAAATGCAGCTAGTGGGCGGCATGTTGCCCCTGAAACTTTGTAGCCCGGGCCTTTATGGCCTTCGCACAAATCTGGGCCTACTTATACTGTAATTCTTACCAATAGAGTGCCAGTTTGTTTGCTGCCCGGTCCCCTAATTGGATAGTGTTCACGTCCAGCATGGTGCATGTATATTTGATTAATATAGACTCTAGTTTCAAATTAATCAATGAAGAGGGTTACCAGGCTTATAGCACAAAGGATGTTTATTACATTACTCCATCATGTTTCAGTGCTGGTTTCATGGAGCTTTATGGGTTTTAGAAAGAATATAGGATGTGAAGTGGGTGCAACTGTTGTTGAATACAAGGATACTACTTCAAACCCTCCTACCAAGATTTAATTCCATTGCCATACTATGGTGGCTGTAACACAGCGGAGACATATGTATAATTAGGGGCACACTACGTCATGGATAGCAAGTAGATAGCAATGCAATATGTTTATTTTTCTCAGCAGTGCACCACATTCTCCAATGGCCATTCTTCACTGGTACACAAGTGTAGGACAGGCTATGTGGCCTGAAACTTTTGCATTTAAAGCATTTTAACTTATACTTATTATTCATGGGGCAGTTCCAGTAAGGAGCTTTTAACATAACTTCATAAAACCATTTGATATATTTTGCAGCAATTGAAATGTTTCAGGGCCTAAAATATAAAATTATGGAATTAGCACAAAATAAATATTAGGAGCGGGCTTTTGTCACTGTGGGTCTCTATTCCACTACAGGCATACCTGACAAGACAATGCAAATTTTAACCAAATTAATTAAATTTTTAAATGTGCTGATTTGAGTCTACAAAGGGACTTTGATTAAACTTACTCTGCAGTGATACACAGCATGAAAAGGAATAACTAATTTGTATGATTTCCTGTCCAAATTGACCTTTTTTAATATGCTGACATTTATTGTGCTATTAATAGCCTTCAAAGTTGTGAACAGTCCCAATGAACAAAGTGCTGAGCATCCAGCAACTGAATTTAATTATTTTTTAATTTTTAATAACGGTGGCTTGTTCACTCATTTCTATGATATTTCTGTTCTATTCAAATGTCAGTTTGTTCTTCTTTTTAATTACATTTTTTTGTATCCATTGAGAATAAGACAGCAGAATTTGCCTGATAAAGTAATCGAAAATATTTCAATTATTTTGTGACTCCTCAGATCTGCCACAACAAATGTTGGTGTAAAAAGTGTTGGTGCTAAATGCTGTACTTTATCATTTTTCTAATCAAGCTAACATTATTTTTTACAACAGAATTTTACACTCAGCTACACATATCCCAAAATTCATTAAGCCATGGTGTTAAAGTTGCCATGCTTGGAAAATTTAAAATTCCCTTTTTTTAAGCACCTTTATAAATTCAGTATATTCCTTAAAGTCAGTTCTGGTCTAAAAAATACCAGTAATTGTGTGGTTTCATGTTTTGTGAAACTGAAGTGCAATTCATAAACCAGCCTTTCTAAAAGGAATTAAGGGAGTCTGCCGTCACATCACAGCATCACCCTACAAGTCATTCTACAGCCTCACTGCCTTAACATGGAATAACCGTTGGCATTGCTTTAGGTGACATTCCATGTGTACACTTGTCCTTCTGGCTCCCTATATCTATAATAATGTGTCTATAATATCCTGCAATGTATTTGTAAAGAGTAATTACTGTAGGTCCACTCACAAGAGCCTTTCCAAGATAACAACCCCAACATTAAAAGTCTTTTGTCAAAGTTTCATTGATCTATTCCTTTTAGCATTCCTTTTACCAGTTTTGTTGCATGTCTCTGCACGATTTCCAGCTCAATAATATCAATATTTAGGGCTGAGAACCAAACCACTGAATACTCAATGTGAAGCCTTAGGGGGATGCATAAAGAGGCAATATTACATTTTCCTCTAGTCAATGCAATAGCATCTTTTAATCCCTAAACAAACTGTACACACTATATGGCATGCTTGTGGGTGGTTCATGACTTCCATATCCATGGATCTTATGGTACCCTTAGGACCATAGTTATTATTGCTAAAGCCTCTTGTTAAAAAAATAAATCATGGTTGTTTCATTTGAAATCTGGTCATCAGCAAGCCAAAGTGATTGATTATAGAAAACACAAATAACATTAGGAACAGTTTTTATAACCAATTGCTCGCAATAATAAATAAGACCCCTAAAGCATTCTATTAAACCACTAGAGAGGATACATTTTCAACAAATCCCTATTTTCTAATGGTGAACACAAGTATATATTGGATATTTAATGGCCTATCTGTGAGTCTGTAAAGACAATTCTGAAAGATTAATTATGCAGAGTTGTTTAATTAGAACAGGACATTTTCCTGCTAGTAAATATTAGGGCACTGAGCCAATTTCATCAGCAAAATGGAAGATGAAACTCAACAGATAAAAGTAAAATGATGCACCCAGACAGCACTAATAAGCATGCTGCTTGCTAATTAAATTGAGTAAACTGTGGGAAATCACAGATGGAGAAAGATTAAGCAAAACTTATGAAACAATGCAGATAGCATGGAAGGTAACGGCACAATTGAAGACAACAGCCAATAAATATATAGATACAGTATATTAAAATAAAGGAAAATGAAGATGAATTTTCATTTGATATACTCTGTTCATTACTAATAAACATGAGCAAACTGTCTGCTATATATTTTCTCAATCAAAAGTTTTGTTTTTAATTCACAAATCGGTTCTATTAGGAAGTGCTTGTTTCCTGGTTGTTTTGTAAAGGCAGTATACTGTATATTTCAATTTACCTCCTTCCCAATAAAATTACAAAGTGTTTTCCAAATCAGGATACTCCACTTCCTTTCTACATTGCACAGCTTATTATTATGGTTATGGCTTGCTGCTGAATGGACCTGAGCAATTGCACAAATTTGGGTTGGTATGGGGCTGAGGTAGGGATAAGATGCATATTTGTGGAATGTTTCAATTCCAGGAATCTGCAGCAAGCTGTCAAGAAAATGTGGACCTCTCACTCTGTGACAAGTCATTTTATATTCACATCCTTTGTTGCTAGACATGGTAACTCAAACACTTATAATTGCTATCATGGATCAGACTCGGTCAACTGATTCATAAAATGTATTTCTTCAACCAGTTTTGCAGGCAAAAAGGCACATCAGACACTGAAATTCACATTTCAACCCAATCTGACCTGTCTTCCGATAAACCGTACATTTCAAGATAGTACATTCTCTAGTAGAGACATAACCTTTCATCTTTCTAGAATTTATTAGGCTCCAGTTCAGGAATTATTCCATTCCTTTCTCTAACTTACTGCCTTTTGTGTATTAAAAAATAATTCATACATAAAGTATGTGGTATTTCTGAATCTGCTATTTAGGATGAGAACATTGACAAATAAAGAAATATACATACATTCAAACTATTTCATTCAACGTTTTATATATTTTCTTTATACTTGGATTTAGGAATTTTTATTTCATTTTAAAAAGTCTTCTGGAATATAAAAATGTGCCGCATGAAGGATGTACTCACTGTTAATTCATACATAAAGTATGTGGTATTTCTGAATCTGCTATTTAGAATGGGGACATTGACAATTTAATAAAGAAACACGCATGCATTCAAAATGTTTCCTTCAACCTTTTATATATACTGTATACATTTTGTTTAAATGCCTTCTATAATATAGACATTTTCGGCAAAAATGATTATTATTATTATTAACATGTATTTATATAGTGCCAACATGTACTCACTCTGTTAAGAAATCTAGTCATGTTAGAAATAATAGCTTGGATTAATCAGCATTAATTCAAAGACTAAAATACACACCCTTTTCCCACTGAGATACATGATGTGTACCAGTAATGTCTAATCCATCTTAAGTGTACCTCTATCTATATACTTACTTAATGAAAGTAAATATTACAATTAAGTGCTTATTTGTTGTACTTCATCCCCTCTTCTGAAAGATTTGGCCTTTTTTTAATAACAGCGCTCTTTCATTCCAATTAGAAGGCAGCTTTGTCATTGCCGTTATTTCCTATTTCTGCATTCCATGAACTTGCATGCACATCTATAGGCAGGGCAGAAAGGGTCAGCAATGGGAACAATGGGAGCAATTGGAATTATGAAATGGGCATATGCGTGTCCTTTTTTTAAAATTTACTTGTAGTGAATAGTTCACAGGACAGAATTCTTGCTTTCTGCTCCTAGTTACAATGTAGAGCTGTGTGTTTTTGGTAAGGATCTAACCTAAAACACCCATCACTTTAAAGTATTAGTATTTTTTCACTTTCATTCTCATGACAGTAAGCTACCTTTGCTACTCATACCTTTGGATAAGAAATAACTTTAGCTACAGTTGGTGCTCTAATCATTACTATTGTACAGGTAGGGGACCTGCAATTTTCCCTCTAAGATGTACGCCAGTGCAAACATTGAGGCCAGCACACACATCAAATTATGGTGTGCACTTTCTGTAATTACACATTTTATATTTATTCTAACCTGAGGATATAGTTTTTAAAAATGTGCCCATAACTTTAAAATGTGCCCACAAAATAATTTTTGGGCACATAGCCAAGAAGTAATTAAAGGGAACACTGTGGACCTGTTATCCAGAATGCTTGTGACATGGGGGTATCTGGATCAGGTGTATTTCTGCAATTTAGATCTCCATTTAAGTCTACTAAAGATCATTTAAACATGAAATAAACCCAACAGAATTGTTCTGCCCACAATAAGGATCAATTATATCTTAGTTAGAATCAAGTACAAACTACTGTTTTATTAGTACAGAAAAAAAGGAAATCATTTACATTTTTAATTTTAAATGTGGATTATTTGATTATAATGGGGGGGGGGTTCCTGTAATTCTGAGCTTTGTAATTCTGAGCTTTCTGTATAACTGATCCTATACCTATGCCTATACTAAGATATAATTAAAGATACTCATAAGACTCCTCCATAAAGAGTATGCTCCTTACAGGAAAAATGAAGCTGCTCCATGTTTGGTCCTTGTGTGAGGTAGATAATTTGATTACCAATGCACATATAATCCCCTTGCGATAATGGACTCCTGCTTTCAAAACAGCCACACAAAGGGGGAAGTAAAGGGTTATTAGACGAAATGTTAGATGCCATTTGTATGTTTAGTATTTAAAGCACCCGTAAGTGTGACACAACCTGACATAGCAAAACACTAGAAGAATAACTACACAAAGATTAAGGGACTGGATAATATACAAAGTTCTGCTATCTGTCAAAAGCATGATCTTATCCTTCAAAGAGAAAAAAATAAGTATAAAGGGGAGAACAACAATCCCACAGGTCAAGTCTGAAGGATTAGTGTGACTCAGAAACTGAAAGTAACCCAATGACACAGGACACAGCCTAGGGAAGCAGGGCATGACAGAGCCCGAGATACAGAAGCCCCTCCTAGTTGTTATGTGATCGGGCAGCTAGATGAGGGGATCAGGGTGACGTGGTAGGGTTAAAAGGTAAGGGACTAGGTTGCCACCCCCACTCCATTTTGTTGCAGCAGCGGGAAACAAAAGGCATGATTGTTATATTTTCTTAAAGGGCTTGGAGGAAGGGGGGCTGTTGGTTATTGAGTAAGGGCTGGGATAGTTACCGAAGTTGCCTCTGTCATGCAAATGGATGTATCACCACAGCCTGAACCTAGGGTGATAGAAAACTATTTATATCACTTATCATGCATGATATTTATATTGCAGGACATTTTCTGGTCAACATACTCTAACAGTGCATGGTGTTTGGGTGCATCGTGTTGTGTCAGATACAAGGCTGCAGTTTGCTTCCTGTTTTGACCATTTGTCATGTTACTTAAGGAAGTTTTATTTGGGATTCTGCAGTATATTCACAATTACATAAAGAATATTTTATTCAATGTAAGTGAATATTTTTAATCACACCCAATTAATATGGGACAAGAAAGGGATAATTGAATAATAACTTTGCAACAGAGGAAAATCATGTTGGTTGTAAAATGTATTAACCACTGGATGAAAAGAGATATTAAAATTACATATAATTTTAAAATTGGTGTTCAAATTGGTGTTCAACAACCCATGCCAGCCAGCTGATTTCCCATCCTTGCATTTAGACATTTACATTAAATCAGATGTAAAACATTGCTGCACTGTACTTTTTTTCCAGAAAAGAGTAGCTACTGTCCAAATGTTTCTTTAACAAGTCATAAAGAGCAAATTGCTGGCCTGAAACTTGCTAAATTATACAGTTTAGCACAGATTCTTCAAATTACAGGTACAGTAATGATTCAGAATGCCTTTTATTTAGTAACTACGTGGAACAAAAAGAATATAACTGAGAAAAATGCAAAATTATTATTTTCTAGTAGAGCTTCTTCACATTATAATTACATTCCATATTCTTCACTGACTGAGAGTTGTGGATTTGAACTTTATAACATCTGCTTGGCTAAGAAGTCAAACTATCCCAGCAAATAAAGGGGTAAGTATAGAAAGAATTCAAGTGTTCCATTACAATCGTGTGTCAGGGGAGATTTGATAGATGGCTAATCATTATATCCAGGGAAAAAATAAGGCAATGGTACAACCAAAACATTGCATTGCACCCAATAAATTGACAGTCTACAGTACTGGACAAAGTGTTTATGTCCAGAATTGGTGCCTAGTACATACTGTAACAGGCCTCATTAGCCAATAGTCATCTTATAATTAACTTAAATTCCTGGGGTGAGTAAGTAAATATGGTATGAGTTTAATTTTTTTTGGGAACTTGTTTGAGGATTTAACCACAAAGGGTATAAATGTTAGGTCCCCCCAAATGAGCATAAATAACACAATTTTTCTTCGGGCTGGTGCCCGTGTTCTATTAAAAAACAATCAGCACTTACCCATCAGCATTGCCATTTTTCTTTAGCCCCTTTGTATCTTCACATTAGCCTGGGACAAAAGGCTAGAATTTTTACTTATTTCATGGGTGTTATTTAAAGCTGTCTCGTTACAAAGGAAATTATGTTACCCTTATTGTATTATATTATTGTATTACAATTCTGCAACATGTTCATCAACATCTTCATAAAAGCAAAATGACAATAATTACACACTTTATTACTAATATTGCCAGTGGACTTACACAAATAGAACATTCAAAATAAAGATAAATTGGCCATTTAAAGGAAATTTGCCACCATACATACATTATTGTATAATATAGTTGCACATGGTTGAATTTATTGTTCTGGAAATAGATATATTTAGCCTGGAAGCTAACTAGTACATCAGGATAATTGTAAATGTACTGTAGAGCAGAGTATAAAGTACATCTGCTGTGAGCCTGCAGGATTTTGATTACAGACATAAAAACACCATGGTTTTACACTACACAATTCAGTGTTCTCTGAATGCAAAAAAGATTTAAAAAAAAATCACTGATGAAAAGCTGCATACAAAAGAAAGAACTACTCGTCTTAAGTGAGAAAACCACCTTTGTTGGAGCCATAGGTATATCCATTCTACAAGTAAGCCAAAGTCAGTGCAACAGTATGCGGTTCTACTGCAGGCACTAATGCTCTTTATTGTGGCTTATTAGTCACAATTACCCATTATCCATTTGCTAAGAATGTTTGGGGTTGAAAGGACTAAACATGGGCATTTTTATCTTTCCTCAAGAAGTGTGGCAAACAAAAGCAGACAAGTGAGTTCTTGAACTCGTTCTTACTTTCTGATAAAAAATGAATGAACAGAGATAAAACCAGCAACAGATTATTTAAATAAAACATCTCTTGTTGAAGCAAGAATGGTTAAAAAACATATAAAAAACATTTCTTAATATTTTTACCTAAATATAATAACATTTGAATGAAAAATGTGCCCTAATGTGACAATGTTACCTAAAAACATCTAAACTATTTCTGGTTGATTAATACATAGCTAATTAAGTCCCAGTCAACAAAAGTCTCCATCTATTTCATTAAAGCTGAAAGTGCTTTTCCCTTGCATATTTAAAAGAGCACTATGATCTAAAAAAAGCAGAGATGGGGCAGAAAACAGTGGGCGAGATTCAGTTCAGTGAGAAAAGGGTTTAAATGAAAACTCATGGGCAAGATTCAATTTGGGTTGCAATTAAATTTAGAAAAAATTATCTTACTTTTTATCATGTGAAAACTGTATTGAAGTCTATGGGAAAAAACTGGAGCTGAATTTGTAGAAGTTTTTTCTCCTCTAATTGAATCTCGTTCATGAGTTTTCATGTAATAAACCATGAGATAACTTTATCTCACTGAATTGTTGCAAGACTCGCCGGGAGATCTTCTGACATCCTTACCTCCCGGTGCGTCTCTTCTAGCATGAGGGGGGCGTAGGCACGTCCAGCGCTGACCTGACGTCCTGAGTCATCGTCGAGCGGCATGACAATCATCATTTGGAGTGGAATTTACATTTGTTGTGCCAAATACCCTTTAAAAGGCCAATCCTCCATTTTGATAGTGCCCAAGCTGGCTTCTGTTTACAGGTTCTGCCAAAGCGTTTATTCTGTGTTTTAATTCCTGGTTTTGGACTCCTGCCTGTTTATTGACTTTGATTCCTGCCGCCTGCCTTGACCTTTTCTCCTGATCTTCGACTATGTTTTGCCTAATCCTTGCCGGTACCTCGTTTTGGACTTGTTGCTAATATACGCACTACTCGTAGGTTCCGCAGCAGAAAGCCTGGGCCCCAAAAGGGAGTTGGTGAACACTGGAATCCACAGGGGTGCCCTGTGCATCTGAGTGTACAGACAAGTACGTTACAATTGAATCGGGCCTAGTGTGTGAAACTTTAGTTAAAAAAAAAAAAAAAGTATATAATAAATTTCTAAAAATTCAAGTTTTTTTTTCCCTCGACCAGATTAATTTGAGGTTTAATAAATGGGCTTCTAAGTTTGCTAAGATATTGAAACATTAAATATCCTAATAGGGCTGATTTGCTTCCAATAAGGATTAATTATATCTTAGTTGGGATCAAGTATAGTGACGGGCAAACAAATTCGGCAGACACAAATTTGCTATAAATTTACACTTTTCGCCGCAAGCAAATTAATTTGAAACTGTGGCGACAATTCGCACGTGAAAAATCCACTGCATCAAAAAAATTAGTTGCGCATCAAAAATGGGGCGCGCATAAAAATTGTTGCGCGTCAAAATTATTCAGACACCCATTGACTTTAATGCATTTGAACCAAATAGTCGCGCATATAAAAAATTACGCTTGCTTCAAAATTATTTTGCCACCCGCTGACTTGCATTTCACTAATGCATTTCACTGATTTTTCGCCATTTCATAAATTGCGATAACGGCACAGATTCAACATCACTAATCAAGTACAATGCTCTGTTTTACTATTACAGAGAAAAAGGACATCATTTTAAAAATTAGAAAAAGGACATCATTTAAAAAATTAGAATTTGCTTAAAGGGATCCTGTCATCGGAAAACATGTTTTTTTCAAAATGCATCAGTTAATAGTGCTACTTCAGCAGAATTCTGCACTGAAATACATTTCTCAAAAGAGCAAACTGATTTTTTTATATTCAATTTTGAAATCTGACATGGGGCTAGACATTTTGTCAATTTCCCAGCAACCCCCAGTCATGTGACTTGTGCCTGAACTTTAGGAGAGAAATGCTTTCTGGCAGGCTGCTGTTTTTCCCTTCTCAATGTAACTGAATGTGTCTCAGTGGGACATGGGTTTTTACTATTTAGTGCTGTTCTTAGATCTACCAGGCAGCCGTTATCATTGTTCTTTTGTTTGGCTGTGGGGGGGGGAAAGGGAGGGGGTGATATCACTCTAAAGGTGGTCATACATGGATAGATCCGCTCGTTTGGCGATGTCGCCACTAAACGAGCCGATCTCCCTCCAATATGCCCACCTTGAGGTGGGCAATATCGGGCTGATCCGATCGTGGGCCCTAGCGCCCAACGATCGGATCCTATCGTTCGTAAACAGGCGGTCGGATAGCGGGACCGCATCAACGAACAGAAGCGGCCGCGATCTGACGGGATTTTTAATCCCATCCGATCGAGATCTGGACGACTTTCGGACAGATCTCGATCGGGGAAGCCCGTCGGGGGCCCCATACACGGGCCAATAAGCTGCCGACTCGGTCTGTCGGCAGCTTTTATCGGCCCGTGTATGGCCACCTTAACTTGGCCCCATGTCAGATTTCAAAATTGAATATAAAAAAAACTGTTTGCTCTGCTCTGCTGGTGCAGCACTATGATTCATTTTGGAAAAAAAAAATTCCCATGACGGTATCCCTTTAAACTTGTGTCTATGGGAGATGACCTTCCTGTGATTCAGAGCTTTCTGGATAACTAGTTTCTGGATAACAGATCCCATTACTCTATATGCAACAAAATAGTCTGTGTAATAGAATCTGACCAACCAGTCTTTAGATTTAAATTTATCAAGCAAAACAAGCGTGTTACCCTGCTCTATAAACACCCTGCTCATACTGTAACTGGAATCAGTTCCTAACTATCTAGTTGTCTTCTTATGACAGCTTGCTTTTCTGTATGAGTGCTAATAGGTCTCATCTGGCTACTGACCAAAAATGTCTCAGCTCTGACCCAAAAGAGAAATCTGTAAAAAATGTAAAATGAGTTGTTCACTTTCCAAACACTCTTTTTTTCAGTTCAGTTGATTTCAGACTTTCTGTCCCTGCCTTTGTCAAGAATCTTTTAAACATTGCAACATAATTCTAGCATGGAATTATGCTTACTGGAATGCACCCAGACTCTATCTCTTATATACAACTGCTTGCATTTTCTAAAACTGAAGTTTGTTTGAAATAGCTGAGACGAGCACAAAGCAAGTGCTAGATTCCATTTCTATTGATCCTTCCTAATAGACAAAACATCTTCCCTTGAGTTTATTATAAAGTATAATATTGCCACCAGCTAAAACTGGGAAAGTTCTTATAAGGCAAATTTCCAGAGCATAAATAAATATTGCTTAGCCCAAGAATGAACCTGGAAGTTCAGTATTTACTGTGTCAGTTATTCATATTAGTGGAAACTTCAGGGTGTCTAGCATTACTGCAAGCTGACAATATATTGTATAGTTTCTAATGTAATCTCTACCTGCACTTTTATCAGGAGTATACTAAACTTTATACTGCTTACTTATAATTTTCGTAATTTCACCTATAATAAATATCTGTTTCCATCCCTTTTTTTCAAATTTTTGGTAACATACCCATAGATATTTCTTGCAGAGTCACAGTATCCTTTTATTGTCTGTATGGGTGTTGTTCACTTCCACAGTCTAGCAGCTGCAATTTAACCAAGGAAGTGGACACCTTCTAAACATTGTACACGCTGGTTACCTTAAAAAATAAATAATGTTTTTTTTTGCTGCTAGAGCGGCAGCCTCAAGTTCATTACTTACGCTGTATTCCACGCACTCCAATGGGACAGAAGAATCTTCTGAAGAACTATCTCGTGGGTAAATCAGAGATGTAAATTGTAGGTTGCATATTTACAGCCTATTTATAAAATGTGAAAGCAAAATGAGTCAGAAACAAACTAGGGAAATATTTGCATAATTTGCCTATTTATAAAGGCATTTTTTTCTGGAAAAAGCTGGATATGTTTTAATTTCATTTAAATACTCTGGCATAAAGCCAATGCCAATGCAAGTAAAAAAGAACTATAGAGTTAAAACTAGCCATTTGCAAATACTAAGCAAGATGCAGAGGTAGAAGGCAGGAAAACATTTCTTGTCGAAAATCATTAAATCTTTAGATTTAATTACAAATGAATTGCAACAGTCCCAATAATCGTTCCTTCTTTACAGGCAGAACTCCACGGTCCGATGCGGTGCGAGGAAACGCAGGCGACCAGTAGGAGAGGTTGAATATAATGTAAGTTAATTAAACATCGTAGCTACAAAATACATGCATCCGACTGTCTGATGCGAACGCTGCATGCTGCATCTTCATCCAACAGTTGGATGCATGCAGTTTGTAGCTGTGATGTTTTGTTAAAGGGGAACTCCACAAAAACATAAGTTACACTAAAAAGTAAACATAATTTCAAGCAACTTTGCAGTATTCATCAACTAAATAATATGCAGACTTTTCATGATTTTTAATGGTTTCTGACAGTTCCCTAAGCCTAGCCTCCTGCTCTTCTGCTTATCTTTCTACTTTGCTGAGCTGTCTGACTACTGTTACTTTATAATAACAGCCAGCTGTCCTCCAAACCCCACAATTCCCTGCTCATGTGATTTCAATAAGGAACAGAACATCCCAGTGCAATGCATTGTGGGTTATGTAGTTGCTGCATGCTGTCTGTAAGCTGTGGAGAAGTTGTTACAATTTGTAACATCAGTGTTTTAGTCCCTCCTTCCCTGCCAGGATTTCAAATGATGCAGAAAGAGAAGAACTGTTAAACAGCTTGGTTGCAGCATAGAAAATGGCATTTATTCATACTTTTTGAAGAAACCGGTAACTGCGATGGGTATATTAGGGGTTTCTGTGTTATGTGGGCCCCTTTATCACATTTTGGTTTGGAAGCTGGAGTTCCCCTTAAATTTACATTTAAGTTAATTGACACAAATGTCAGGTAATTTGTTGTTTGTTATTAAATGTATTTAGTAGTACATCAAAAGGATATTATCCATCCAAATTGGCTTGTGTTAGTATAAATACAAGTGCTTTGTTACTTCCTCTAATATTCAAAGATCAGACATTGTGCTATTCATTGCTTTCCAAATTATTCAGCCCTTGACCAATTTTCCAATTTGTGCAATAATAAATGCTACAATGGAATGTTACTTCTTGGAGTGTCCTGTTTGATTTTGTCTGTCCATTATTTCAGGGGCATTTCCTCTAGGTTATTCAGGTATCTGGATAATGATTGTACACTTCCATTTTTAAAAGAGTCACAAATTCTTGATTGAGAAATGACTGTGCTATTTTAGGATGGTGACTTTTGTTGTTCTTGAACCACTTCAGTGTTACCCAGTCCCTTCTGAAACAGCAGCGAACAGCATGTGTTTCTGAAGATATTTTTTCTTAGGGTAACATATGGATGTGAAAGTCCAGCAATTGAACCATAGAAAGTCATGTTCAGAAAATATTGTTGGGTTTTGTAAGCAAACTGTTTAAAAAAATTTAAGCTTCATGATCTCTTTTGTTAGTGATACTGATAAATCCTATTATTGTCAAGGTTTCTGTTTTGACATTAATACTGCAGAAGTTCCTACGGCTGTGTATGTGTCTTTCTTCCTCGAGCTTAGCCATTTAAAGATTTTAATCTCTAAGTAGGGATGCACAGAATCCACTTTTGGACGATTCCTGCGGAAAAAGCCTGAATTGGAAGAAGGCGAAGGAGGGGGGAGTAGGGGTGGAGATTGCATGGAAGTTTTCTAGGTTTTCTTGTTGCTGGAGATTCTAGGGTTCCATATTTTCTCTGGCCAAGTATGTTAGTTTGTAAAGTTCCAGTTGAGAGTTTATTAGCTTTATCCATTTGCTGAGAGTAGGGGTGAAGGCCCCATTCAATGTACTGTAGGTGCACAGTCTTCTTTGCGTAAAACAACCGAGCTCTCATAAGTGATCTGGATGCTGTCTTGGGTAGTAAGGAGTTCACCAGGCCCAAAAGGCATGTGATTGGGTTTAGAAATTGGGGTCATGAAAGTTCATCTGATAAGAATCTCATGACTTGTTGCCAAAATCTCTGGATATCTGGGCAGTTCTAAAGTAGGTGGATGAATTCAGCTTCAGTTTCGTTGCAGCGAAGGCATCTGGAGTGTTTCGAGCGACCCATTAGATACAGTTACTTAGGTGTTAAATAGGTTTGGTGTATAATTTTAAATTGTATTAGTCTATCTCTCGTGCTTATCAAGGTGGCATAGAGATTTTCCTCCACCTCCTCCCAGTCATCTGGATCCAGGTGGAGACCACTTGCTTCCCACTTAAGTTTAACTCTGATTCAAGTATCATACTTTGGGTTGTGAGTGCTGCATATGTTTTGGAGAGAATTTTCAGCTTATCTGGGGCAGAAATTATGGTCTCCACTCCTGTGTATTGTATGAGAGATGGGTACCTTTCTGAAACTCTATATACTGTATACTGTGATAGAGGTGTCTAATTTGCATGTAACTGAACACAGACAGGGAGCACAATGTATTTAGATAGTTGGTTAATAAAGCTATGTTGTGCTGTGCTACACTATGCTTAGACTTCCACTCTTGTGGATAGTGGTTCATATGAGGGTACAACACACGACCAATTATTATTGGCCAGTAGTATCCTCTCATGCATTCCCTAAACTAGTTATACTGGAGGTCACAGAAAAGGAAATGGATTATGTATATTTTTAGATCTCAAATTAAAATCAAACACTAATTTGTCAATATCCATCAAGTCAAATACCTCTGAGGCCCTTATAGTTGCTGATTAATCAATGCTGGAGCAAAGCCACGCAACATCCATTTTCATGGATCAATAACCAGATCAATATTAGTAGTACTAGGAGGATGACAGCTTCTAAAAAGCATAGTGGTATTTGATAATGTAGGTGCTCCATCCAAAATTAGACATAAGAAGTCTTTATTAATGTAAAGCCTGGCTCCAATAGCTGGCCTTTTCAAATTAACCATAAATCTCTATGACTCAAGATAGTCTACCCTCAAGACAAGCACATATTTAATGTATAATATATATATTATAACTAAGGTTTATGATTTGCTTTATGTATTTATTATTCTTTATTTAGAAAGCAGCAAATTGTGCACCATCCATGTCAAAACCAACACTTGTATGGCGTTGTACGTCAAAAAAATGTTGACGCCCATAGTCTTTAATGGGCGTCGGCGTCATTTCGCCGGTGGCAAATTTTTGGCGAAACTAAATGGCTCAAATTTGCCCAAGCCTACTCAGTAGTTGTGTAATAATATATTGACTCTAACCAGCTGTTTAAATATTGACTTAGGTGATATTAATATGCTGTAGTTGCCCATGACAGTAACCAGGCCTAAGAAACAACCCTCAAGGTAGGTTTCATTTCAACAGCCAGTCCTGATAGGATATATAATCTGTATGGTTGCTTATAAATGCATATCCTGGATCAAACACTTACACTGAGGTGCTACTGCAAAATGTAGATGGTCAATGTTGTCTACATATGTCTATGGACAGAGTCATTCTATATTTAAACTTTCATTTAAACAGAAATTGTTCTCCTCTTATATTGTTAAAGGTTAACTCTACTACTTAAGTATTGGCTACTTGTTAATATATACAAACTAGAGGGCTGAACGACTAACATAGGTGCTTAATTGCTTAAAGACTGTTAGCTAGTGATGGGTGAATCCGTCCTGTTTTGCTTCACCATTAAATTTGTGCATCTTTTTTTTTCTTGTTGCTCTCATCTTTTTTGTCGTGAACTACATTAGAGTCTATGGAGTTTTTTTCGTGACAGTTTGTTTCTGCTTTAGGAGGGCAAAATCACATGCATTTTTCGCTCAGTTTACTGCTACACACATACCTTACATTGTTAGAGGACCTCCTATCCACTATGCTACAACTGCTTTTTCAATTGAAAAAAGGTTCCCGTGTTGCCAATTTCTTAAAAACATGCCTGTGATTTTTTACATTACCTCTGGTCAATAATGGTATCTACTACTACACTATATTAACAACTAGTAATTTATCTGATGACTGATAGATAATATCTTGGAGCTTTGTATCCCACATTAGCATGAATAAACTATATACTTATGTGTATGTCCTTGTATAGGCAGTGGGATGGTTCAGATCCCTCCATTTGATGTGGAAGGAGAGGAGAAGGATAAAGTGATGTATGTGTTTGTCGCATGGCTTTTTTTTGTTGCATGTCATTTTTGTTTTGTAGTGCAAAGCAATATGAGTAGTGGGGAGAATTTTTTACACAGTTTCGCAAAAGGTTTTGCCACCTGTGAAACATGGAAGTTCACAGCAAATCAAAAATGCCAAAAGGTTTTGTTCATCATTACTGTTTGCAATCAACCAATCAGGTCTTGGTTTTCATTTTTAAACTTGTAGTAGACCATTAACAACTGATGACTGATTGGCTGATATTGGCAACTCCGTTTGAGCAATTTAACACCTTTAAGGTTAATATAATAAAATGTCTTTGACTACATCTAATAATCCTAGCAACCAATCAAATATTTGTTTCGAAGTAGCTGACCAGTAAATACTACTTGCTGATAGTTTGTTATGGGTGACTAGACAAGTAGCATACATGAGAAAGGAAAAGATCAGGTGTTGACGTGAAAAACTGCTGGAAGCAATGGCCTGTAGCAAGCTGCAGTGTATGCAAGGCATGCTTGTGTTTAAGTACATGGGCAGTGGAATCTATTACTAGATACAATTCAAAGCAAGACTGCTTTATCAAGATAATTTTTTCTTTCTTGCTTTTTACCAGTAAAGAGATTTTTTAAGTAATGTATAATGGTCTCAGCACTGTTGGTTTAAACTCTTTTATATGTCACCATCAAACCTAACCTGCAGTCAGAGACACAAATTTAGGATGGCACTGTCATTGCATCGCTTGCAGGGAGAGTTCTAAAGAAACATCAGTTTTCAGGCAAATCACAGTACACTAACAAATACACTACAACTGTTTCAAGTGCTTACAATGTTGATCCCACTGTGATACTGCCTTTCTCTCCTGAAGAGAGCTCTTTACCCCTCTAGCAACAGTTATTTTGCAAGGGATGCATATCTGTCACAGTATTAGGTTGTTTTACTTTTTTCTTGTTCTTCTTAAAGCACTACTCTTCAATATGTATTGAAATCTTGCAGGGTACTGAATGGTAATATAAACATGTATATATTATGCTCAGTCATGTTATTTTCCTGAGGCTTTTACTAAAACAGGACACATTTGCTCCTGGGCAGTAACCCATGACAACCAAATTTTTACTTTCATCATTCTTCAAGCAGCTGGCTGAGCAAATCTAATAAGTAGCTGCTATGGGTTACTGCCCACGTTCAAATTTGTGTTAGTAAATGAGCCTGGGGTTCTGTACATGTGCATCAATAACAGGTACGTTTCTCTAGTTTTAATTTACCAATATACAGCAAATGGAAGGTTTTATCACCTATGTTGGTTTAGTCCAGGACAAGTCATAACACTGACTAATACAGTTTATCATTGACACATTACATTACAGATATTAATATATTAATTGCATAACTGATACCATTTGTATTCATAAAGTTACTTCCAATTAACTGTATTTACTGTGTCTAAATGAGTTCTTCCGTTTCATTTTACTTTGATGAACTGGCTCATCAAACCTGGTACATTTTCATATTGTGCACTTTTATAAAAATCTACAGGGTATACAGTACATATATATTAAAGGGCAAACTGGCAATACATCTTTTAATTGGCTAAAAATACTCATTTTTTCTGACTTTCATTTATTAAGCTGTCAAGAATCATTTTGACAAGTACACTGTATATGCTGGTGCCTTTTATTATTAATATTTTGTGGTGGGGGATACTTATTTCGGCAGACCCACCATGTATAGAGGGGCAGGGGAAAGCTATTGGAAGGGCCAGTAGATTAGGGGATATATAAAACCCTTCATTCTTATCATGTGCTGTCTTTGAGGGGAAATGTTTAACTTTACAAAATGATGGGGATGTAATACCCAAGTATGCTGGGAAGGATTTACTCTACACACATAATGGTGGATTTAAGAATTCATCTCAGTGCCGTAACTAGAGGGGGGCGGGCCCTGGTGTGTGATGCACAGCCGGGCCCCCGCCCCCCTCCATACACGGCGGATTCCAGTGGCGAGTGGACTGCCGGGGGGCCCTGAGGGGGTGTGGGCCCTGGTCAGCTCGCACCCCCTGCTCCCCCTGGTAGTTCCGCCACTAATTCATCTGAACCTACACCCCAATAATTTACACTCCCAGGGAGGGAATTCTATAAATTTGTAGTGTCTCTAGGCATTCCTAGGCTCACCAACACTCTACCCACCATTACCAAGCTTACATAGTTAATTATATCTTTAATATATAAAAATATACTGTGGATAAATAATGCAGGAAGGAACTGAACTGCCTAATACAGAGATTGTTACTCTATAGGTAGGGTCTGTATCGTTTTAGGTCGGATAACCATGATCCCACTGAATACTGGTTTAATAAATACAGTACATTCTTTGGTATATTTGTTAATATATAACCTCTTCCTTGTTTCAGTTACTCTATATGCCTGGTAGGACACTGAGAAAAACAACTGTATAAAGCAGATATGTTTAAATATATCCAAAAAAAAATCACAATCCGCAGAAAAGTTTCACAACAAATTCATTACACAGCACAATACAATCAAATCTGTTTTCAAAAAATTACATTTGCTCTTTTGTTGGGTCATACAAAAATATAGACCTAGAGTTGTGCTAGATTTATTTCTTTTGGTGACAGTCTCATTTTTAGAGCTTAAGGAGACTCTCCATAATGAATAATTTAAAGAGTACAGATGTTCTTGTTTAGTATTTGCTGTCAACATATTAATTTGATTTGCATCTCTATTAATGCTGTGAGCGAAATTAATCATGTTCTTTTTTAGATTACAAACAATATTCTGCATGTCAAGAGCTGGTATTGTGAATGTCCATTTAATTAGAAATAGTTCTGAAACTCACACACTGCATATAATGTTCTGCATTGCACCAAAATACTATTCAATGCTAAAACAAATTCTTTTATGGCAAATACAGATGCCCAAGTAAGAATCAGTTATATAATACAGTTTATACAAATGAAGAAAATGTAAAATATGGCAGTGTTTCCTAAATTAAAATAACCCCTACTTGTTGTTCAGCTATAATTCCCATCATTGACATCCAACCATCATATTTGTCTAACAGTCTTGCTGGAATTTATATTTCAAGGGCTGGTAGCCATATGTTGGGCATTTCTGTTGCAGCACATTAGGTGATATGTTAAAACATCTCATAATGAACTGTGTTGTAACTATGAGGGCTACATTTAGTAGCTTATCTTGAAGACTGATCACCATCAGTTAAGCACACTTCAGTTCCTACTCGTTCTCAGGTTAATTAACCTTCTACCCTTTGCTGAAATAGTAGAAAATATAGAGCTATTAATTCACAATAAAATGTACTAGAACAGGACATGCAAAATTGTATTGAAAATCTAATAATAAAGATAGCAAGACATCCTACCATTTAAAGATCATTTATACATAATTCATTACTATATTAGAACACTGATGGTATTTTATGGGATTATCTGAAGTTCTAGAGATATTACAAATTTTAGAACAGTAGAGTGACATCAGTCTTATGGTTGTGAGCATGACTGCAGCGATAATTTACAATGATTTAAACATTGCCATTAAAACAGTGTTCCAATATGTGTGACAGACACTATCCATCATACCTTAACAATACAAAGGGTCTAAACTCCTTCTTAGAATACATTTATGACAGGTAATATAATTTAGATAGTATATACATTTCATGGCAACATAACAATGATAATATAGCTTAGGATATCTTTAATACATTGCATATCCTGTAATACATTGCATATCCTGTAATAGGAAAACATGCTTAATGGAAACAAATGTATTTGGAAAATTATAAATCTGTATTTTGATGTGTCCTCTTCTTGATTCTCACCTGAAAAAAATGAGAATGTAAATTCAAATTAGCGTGAATACAGGATATGCTTGTATCTTTGTAATTAAATGGATTAGGATAACAGTGTCACACCTAAATAATCTAATAATGATATGATGTAGCAATGCTTGTATTGTAGTATTGTACAATAAAGAAGGGCTGAAAGATGGAATGGTCTGCAAACTTTACAATCCTTGAGAATTCAGAACAATAAAGAAAGAAATCATATGCTAGTTAAATAGATACTATGGGGCACATTTACTATGGGTCGAATATCGAGGGTTAATTAACCCTCGATATTCGACCATCGAGGTTAAATCCTTCGACTTCGAATATCGAAGTCGAAGGATTTACGGCAACTCGTTTGATGGAACGATCGAAGGAAAAATCATTCGATCGAACGATTTTAATTCATCGATCGAACGATTTTCCTTCAATCACAAATTGCTAGGAAAGCCTATGGGGACCTTCCCCATAGGCTAACATTGGTGCTCGGTAGGTTTTAGGTGGCGAAGTAGGTGGTTGAAGTTTTCTTTAAAGAGACAGTACTTCGACTATCGAATGGTCGAATAGTCGAACGTTTTTTAGCTCGATTTGAAGTCGTACTCGAAGTAGCCAATTTGATGGTCGAAGTAGCCAAAAAAATACTTCGAAATTCAAAGTATTTTTCCTTCTAATCATTCACTCGAGCTAAGTAAATGTCCCCTATGTGTTAATGGCCTCTGGAATACAGTAGATCAAGTTAAAGATAGAAGCAGCTGCCCAATTATGAGTCAAAGTGCCACAAGTGCATTGGCGCAGGCGATTTTTCATTTTAGCAGGCAGATGGCAGGGGAAAGGTGGTTCTGGGAGATTGTCGCCCTGCAGAAGAGGCGATTAGTTGCCAGGCTACTAAATCGTCCCGGTGCCAGTGTACCCCTGCCCTTAGGGTAATTAATTTGACATCACCAAAATATGCATTTGTATCTTCTCTGAGCCACTGAAATCTTTTCCTGCTGAATTGTTCTTAGTGTATGTTTATACCTTTAATACCATCATGTTTTGGTTCTTCGCTGTACAGGTTATGAGCATGCCCAAGTCATGCCCATTATAAATACATAGTTAAATTGGGTTGAAAAAAGACAAAGTCTATCAATTTCAACTCCTCCAAATGAAACCCAGCATCCATACACACTCCTTCATACCCTCACATAAATTATATATATATATATATATAGGTGCAGGGTGGGACAGCACTCCAAGGATTTGAAGACAAGGATATAATGTCAAGAAAGTGAGCAGGTTTATTCAATCCAAATTGGATTGAATAAACCTGCTCACTTTCTTGACATTATATCCTTGTCTTCAAATCCTTGGAGTGCTGTCCCACCCTGCACCTGTATCCATTTATCTTTTGGATCAGCACCCAGGTCTTTTGCCACTTATGGTGTGCGGAACATCTGCATCTCTATATATATATATATATATATCCATATCTATACTAACTATAGAGTTTAGTATTACAATAGCCTTTGATATTATGCCAAAAAATTATCCAAGCCACTTTTAAAAGCATTAACAGAATCAGCCATCACAACTGTTGCCCAAGCTGGAGGAGATAAACAAAACATCCCATGTGCCATTGCCGTTACTGTGTTCATTAGCAATTAACAAGTGACAAGAAAGTTATTGAACTCACCCCATAACATAAGCCGTGTTGGGCATTTTTTTCACTAAGAGCAATTTTGCCAGATTGTTGTAGAGATTAGGCGAGGAGGTGTACAGTAGTAATGATGGGGAGCAATGGGTATATTACAATCACATTTCGAATTTAATGAATATCATCCATCTAGTGAATTGTGTTCTGTGATGGTTCTTTTTCTCACAAGAGGCTTCCTTTGTTCCCATATATAAGGTTTTTGATACAAGCAGTTTTATTTAGCATTAAAGCAAGAGAAATGAGTGATCTGATTTTCAAAAAGATTCCATATTCTGTCAGCTAAAACTGTAACATAAAATCATAAAAGTTCTTTTTTTCAAGAGCTGAACACAAGTACAAGCCACTTGTCATTTTGAAAATGCATTCTGGCTTTTTATTCAGAACAAAAGACCAAACATAATACATGTATAGTATAGCATCAAAATCCACTGTAGATATTTAGGTACATATCCTGAGCAGAGGATTTTCTACTGCTAAAAATGTCCATATTCCTACAGATCCAGCTCCTCCGTTGACCGTGATATATTTTTCTCTTTGTAGCATCAGATTATGATTAATCACGGTGTCAGAATAATCTTGAATTGCATATGAATGTATGTACTGTAGCATTAGATGTTGCCTGCCAATGATAGCAGGACAATTTTCCACTTTCCAAGTTCACCATTGCTAGCAGTCCTATTCTGCATTTTTACCAAATATATTTTGCATAGTATAAAATGAATGAATGAACCTTTTTTTTTGAAATTCTGAATTCTTGTGAATCACAGTCAATTTTATTTAGTATCCACTTTGAACATTTCAAATTATCTCAAGGGTATAATTATGGACCATTTATGCCACAGACCAGGGGAGGAAACAAGAAAATGTGTTCCCATCCTTAAAACCAGTTCGAGTACAATTGAAGAAGAATTGTTATTTGGTAGAAAATCTTTAGCAATGACCTGTACAAGTGTTGGGCCAGAAAAAGGGATCTTGAACCCGGGATGTAAGGAAACCACTGCCTGGGTATTGTCTTAATTTGCTGGTCAGCCACCAATGCTGCACTCCCCCCCCCCATGATCTTTGGTGGTTGTCCAGTATCCCCTGCCTGCATGCACACTGGTGAGTGGTAAACACACGCACAAATACACACATTTTTTGTACACACACTTCTATATGTTTAATGGGGTGAGGAATTTTGCACTCTACTTGTTGCTTTTTTATGCCATAAAATATTTATTGCACAGCAAGACTAGAATTTTGACCACTAACCTCACTGTACAATAGTTTAATAGTTTAATTGTGATTTTTTTTATTGTCTTTTAGCTTTATTGTATTCTGCATTGTTCTTAATTATTGCTTTTGTCATAAAAAGTATATTGGGTATCAAAATGTTCAGAAGACCCTTTGTGTTCATAATTTTGTTTCCCACATTATCTAATGACTTATGGGATAAAGGATGCTGTAAAATGTACGCTCTGAGCAATGCTAAATTCATCATTGTTTTGGAGTTTGGTAACTGAAAAGCATGATTAGATTAGTCATCTACTTCTACTTCCACTTTTAGACACCCTTTTCAAACATAAAAACGAAGGCTGCGTGTTAGTTTTGCAGTAGGCAAGGCGAATTTTCGCGGCAGTTTCGCAAATGTATTCGTCTGCGGCAAATCGTGGGAATTTGCCGCAAATTTGCGCCTTGCGAATAAATTCGCCCATCACTAACTATAAAGACATATTTACCCATTTTACATTTTTCACAATGTGTACTTATGGTATATATATATATATATATATATATATATATATATATATATATATATATATATATATATATATATATATATATATATATATGGTTTTCTGGGGTAAAAATATTTAGTGTGACTTCTTACCACACATAAACAGAGAGTGTGTTAAATTCATATGAATGGTTCACATTCAGTTCATGCCACATACTTTGTTAATCCTGTGTAGAATTGGCATCACAATGTTTCATGGTCACAAGACCATATATTTAGGATGTGTTACATTAGTACATTGGGGACATGTAGGGAATAGGATGCTGTTATATGAGGGTTTGAAAAATTTCATAAACAACAATCCATTTAGAAAACTTTTGAGTTTGATATTTTGGAGTAGAAAGACATATTTATCCATTCAGAGAATGTTTATTGCAGTTAACTTACTCTTGCATTAGCTGAAATGTCAGCCGTAAAAATTATATTTTACCTAGATACCCAGGAAATGTCCCTTATGAAGAAAAACACAATTGTGAACCTTAATGCTAATGAAATGCTTTTTCTCCGGTGTAAACAATCCTATTTTGACCATCTTATTTGTAACTGAGATCCATGCCCTTTGCCATTCATTTAAAGGATTTCCCTGTCTGAACAAATGTCTCATTGAAGAACTAGAGAACAACAATGCGCTGAAATTCATAAACTCTTTTTACATTTTGAAATTACATCAGTTTTCCTTCAATTCAAAATTACATACTAAATGAGTAGTGATGGGTGAATCTGTCCCGTTCTGATTCGCTGAAAAATTAGCAAAACGCCGAAATGCATTGATGTCAATGGGTGTCAAAATAATTTTGACGCAAGCATTAATTTTTATACGCGAGACTATTTTGCCGAAATGCATTAAAGTCAATGGGCGTCAGAATAATTTTGATGCACGACAATTTTTATACGCGTGACTAATTGATATTTTGCCACAGTTTGCAAAACCATTTGCGGGCAGCGAAACGTGGAAATTTGCCGAGAATACATGCTTGGAAAACAAATTCACCCATCACTTGAGATGAGCTTTGAGTATACTGCATATTTTGTTTGGTTGAAGGTTCTTGAGGGGAGGGGTGTGAAAAAAAAAAAAACAGCAGCAAAAGATGAGAACATTTTGGCATCATCTGGTTTTTTTTCCTCTACATTATTTACAGAAAAACGTGAATGAATATTTGCAGTTGTGTTTTTTTCCAGAAATCACATTGTTCTATTAATTTCAATGAGGCTGAAAAACACAAATGATTTAATAAACTAGGGGAATAAAGAAATAAATACATTTGTAAGAGACAATCTCCCATTCTGGCAACTTTTCCCATTTTATTTAAGAATTCAAGGTTTATTCACAGTTTTTTTTTTTCACTGTGTTTTTTCTTGAATCAAACAAAAATGCAAACCTGATTTTTGATAAATAACCGCCTTAGTGAATGAGGGGAAAAAATACACGTACACGAAAAAAAAAATATAAAAATGAATAAATATATATATATATGCACCAACCATGACATCCTACTGCTTTATTCAATTTTTTTTGTGCTGTAAATATATTCGTTTATGTATTAGTTGTTTGTGCTGTGTTTAGGAGGTGTGGTTCACTTCATCGTTCTTTTTCAGTGATTGAAAAAGTGTAAAATAAAATAATATCAAATATTTCAGTGCATTTCACGCATACAGTTTGAGAAACATTATCTGAAGTATTCATCTCTCAGCCTATACTTACTTCTGGAAACACTGTCATATTTATATGAAATATTACATTGTAGGAGGCATGTAATAATATCACTCTGATTCCCAGTTTTATCTCCTGGCACCTGTTGTGAGAGATGTGACTGTACACTAGTGTCAGTACATTTCATTTTACTACTTGTTATTTATTACTATATTTTATACACGAGAACTACATTTCTAAGCAATTTAATAAAAATTCCATACAGAATTACTCTCTATGTAAAGAATCAAACTCTATTTATGGTGGCAACAAGCTAGCAGGGTTGGACTGGGGCCTAATCTACCGGCCCCAAAACTAAACGGTGTGCGGCGCTAAACAGTGTTTGTGCATGCACGGCACATGCCGGCATTTGATGCATGAGTGCAGGGGAGGCCCTGGGAAGTTTGGAGCCCAGTGGGCCCCCAGTGCTCCAGTCCGAACCTGCAAGATAGACACACTATGGGGCAATTATTTACAAGATGCAGTGTGGAAAGGGCAAAGGGTGCAAATTGTCACAATGTAGCATTATTTCCAAGAATTCAAGTGTTTTTTGGTTGCACCTGCCATTACTGTACCTGATGCTTACAAAGTAATACCATTCAAGTGCATATTAGCCATTTAATATGTGCTAACAAATTTTCCCGTGTTTAAAGTTTGAAATGGACCAGGTAAATAGAGGTAAATAGGTAAACGGAGATCGAATGTGAGCAAAGGCAGTCATCAAATGATACTTATAAAGGAAGTCCAACCAAAAAATATTTTTTGCACAATGAGAAAAACTGACATTCTAAGCCTCTTTCCAATAACTGGAATAATATAAATGTAATTGCTATTAAAGGACATTGTGCAAGTTGGAAGGGATATATCATGGATGGCAGATATATACATAGCCCCATTCTTTAGGTTTTGAGACATCCCTTTAAGAGTCATCCCTTAAAGAGACACCACAGGGTTAAGCAGGCAGAGGTGTGAACTGGACATCCAATGGGTGTTTTAAGGAAAAGCAGCAGGTGAATGTGTGTGAGAATAGGAGCTATACGTCTGAGCTGCTTTGCAAATCACCTGCTGAATTTACTGAGACCAGAGTGTTTGGGTCTGACAGAAAGGTGGGGACTTTTCTGCATTGTTATTCACCTGTGGGATTCCCGAAGAGACCAGCCTGTTTAGTCTCCATGTGTACTAGACTCTAGAACTACTAAAGTAATCAAATGTATGCTTTAGGGCTCTTAAACATGGCCATAGACGCAGTCAATTATTTTGAAGGGGGCTGTACTCACACAGATGCATGTATGCGCCGAACGCAGGTGAAATGCAACATGCTGCGTCCCAACCTGCGTTTGGCACTTACAGAGTGGAAGGTATTGAAGGCATTTCTGTGGGGGGTTATCATTTCCTTTCAAAGCAGCATTTGTCTGTTGAATCTCCTGCTCTCCCTGGCTGTAATTTCTTTGGTTCACACAAGCATTGCATACAGTAATGACAGCACAGACAGGAGATACAATCTTGATCACATCTCCTAATTGTGCTACCTTGGAGAATAGTTGCTGCACTTTTTCACTACAAATTCGTAAATTTTGCCATGGGTAAACTCTTAGCTATTGCTGCTAATTCGCCAGTGACAAGCTTTTTTACTAATCCCTATTTTTTATTTCATGATAATGTTAATGGCACAATGGCCAACCACTGCTTTTCATCGCAATTATTTATAAATAATTTTGGTAACAGAATTACATTTTCTTAAATTTTTCAGAAAAAAAAACCAACAAAAACATGCTCCGGACGTCATATAGAACATTTGAGATTTAAATGTTGTATCTGAATATTTCTTTACCTACCATTTCACCTACTGCAAAAAAACTGCTTTTTGTCAGTTGTGTCTTGCTAATTATTGACTTGAGCTGCAATCAGCCAGTCACACAGCATGACTGTGTTGCAGCAAGGTAATAAATTAAGGAACTCATGAATACATCTTTAAATATTTAAACAACGGTAAAAAAAGTAAAACATGTAAAATCATATTTTAAACATGTGGATCTTGTGTTGGCCCCATTTTAATACACACATAAAGCACCCCTGTTGGCAGCTTTGTTCATTTTGTACCCCTTTAATTATTTAAATAGTTTCACAAACAATAAATATGCTGAACTGAATTCTGGAGGAAAAAACAAGGTTTGAAAAAAACTATTATTATTAACAAGCAGTATTATGCCTATTTCATTAAAGGTTGGTTGGGCACTTTCAAAAATTGGAAACTGTATGGTTTCCGATTTTATATTCAGATAGCAAAGTGCCACCTGCCAAGTAAAATGTTATTAATCTTTCTACTGCATGTTAAAACTGTTAGCTCTAAACTGCTGATTCAGGCCCAATGAATAATTTGTTCTCAGTTAAAACTTTCATGCTAACTGTAGAAAATGTAAATGTGAGAGGGATGGAGTTGTCTGGACAAGCTTAGGGAATTGACAAGGACCACCCTTATAAAGCTGATATTTGCAGAGAATACACAGGTCTTGTGAGTTCAAGACCCTGCACCTTTTGGCTCTCATTCAGGGAACAGTGCCTACATTTTTGTGGATTGTGGACTGTGATAATATATTGTTAATAAAGGCTGATTAATAATTTAAATCTTATAGAATCAGGTCCATATTGCTGCAAACATGTTGGAATGTTGTATGGTGACCACTGTGCACCCCATGAATAAATAACAGTAGAGTGCTGACTATTAACTCTTAGTTAATATATCATAAATCACAACCTAACAAAGTCAATAAATGTTGCTATACCAGTAATGATATAATTGCAGCAGTGCAACAACATGGGTAAAAATAGTATGCCATTATCAGCATTCTGGATAACAAGTCCCATACCTGTACTTAATAAATAAGGACTGACTATGGTAAATATATGTCTTTATTATATGTTTTAGTATCGTACTATGGTATGCCATAAATACATCCAACAAACTGATTTTCTCAGATCACCTGATCAGATCAAGTCCACCTGTATGAGTAAAACAATTGTATGACATTTTGTTTAATAGCTAGTAGTCAGCACAGCTTCAACTCCCTTCTTTGGCTGGGTGCACGTCCTCCAATGGCCACTTTCCACTGGCAATACTGGCGAAAGAATTAGTCCAGCACCCACTGTTTGAAATAAAACGGCCTTTATTGGACCAAGGGCATTACAGCAACGTTTCAGACCAACTGGTCTTTTATCAAGCTGATAAAAGCTTGATAAAAGACCAGTTGGTCTGAAACGTTGCTGTAATGCCCTTGGTCCAATAAAGGCCGTTTTATTTCAAACAGTGGGTGCTGGACTAATTCTTTCGCTGACATTTTGTTTAAAACACATTTGTGTTTGGCATCCTGTGGACTTTCAAATGGTTATAGGGACACTCTTTATTGATGGTCTGCAACTTCAAGACATGAAGGCCCATTTATTCCAGATCTTGTATACCCAGTGACCTAAACATACATAGGACTTCATCCAAAGCCCTCACACCTAATAACTTACAGTATGTATGCACTAGAATAACAAGGGTTTAGGGAATGTGGTCACTCTAGTACCCCCAATACTACAAAACTATATTTACATTTTTTAGTAAAGTATGTTGTAGATATGTAGGGGCATAACAAAAGATTCCACTGAACGCAAGAAAGTACTTTTTATAAACATGTTTTTAAATTGTTTTTATAAGCAAGCTCTCTAACTAGTGCCTACACTAGCCATGAAAATGTTTTGATTCAACAACTGAAAATGTTGGAAAAGACTGTAGGCATCAACAGATTTAGAAGTTACTCAGCATTTGGTTCACATTGTTCAGAGTATTTGTGTTTTCACAGTTTGTCCATCGATTAAATCTCTGCAAAAAGGAATTCTGTCATGATTTTATGATGCAGTTTTTATTTCTGCATTACACAGTTTACATTGCAAATAATTAACTCTACAATATAAAATGTAATTCCTGAACCAGCAAGTGTATTTTTTAAGTTGTAATATTGGTGTGTAGGCAGCAATCTCTGGTCATTTTGCCTGTTCTTGTGCTTTCAGAAAGAGCCAGCACTTTAGGATGGAACTGCTTTCTGGCAGGCTGTTGTTTCTCCTGCTCAATGTAACGGAATGTGTCACAGTGGGACCTGAATTTTGCTATTGAGTGTTGTTCTTAGATCTTCCAGGGAGCTGATATCTTGTGTTAGGGAATTGTTATCTGGTTACCTTCCCATTGTTCTGCTGATGGGCTGCTGGGGTGAATAGGGAGGGGGGAGATTTCACTCTAACTTGCAGTACAGCAGTAAAGAGTGACTGAAGTTCATCAAAGCACAAGTCACATGACTGGGGGCAGCTGGGTAACTGATGATATGTCTAGTCCCATGTCAGATTTCAAAATCAAATAAAAAAACATCTGTTTGCTCTTTTGAGAAATGAATTCAGTGCAGAATTCTGCTGTTGGAAAAAAAAAAGATTTTTCCCATGACAGTATGCGTTTAACAAACACAGAAAGGAGTGTTATAGCAACTGTATTTTTTATTTGGTATTTAGACGTTAATCAGCTTCTTTATTTTTTTGGCATTCTTAAAATAGAAATAGTATATGCATAACAAAAATATCTTTGCAGGATTGGTGAAAAGCACATATTCCCCATGAAAAATAAAGCTAACAATCACAGTCCTGTAATGTGCTAGAATATGATTAAAACTACAAAGACAAACCAAGCAAATTATGGCCTCTATGAAGTAAAGGGTAGACATGTAAAAAAAACATACATATTGTATAGAGCTTATGTGATGTGAAATAGCAGAAAAGAAAAGAGAACCTCAAAACAAAATGTACAGTATTTCTAGTCTGTCTTTGTTAAGCTTTATTTCTCATTTAAAAGATGTATGTGTGCTTTATAAAGAGGTAAGTTTAAGCGCTGGTGTGCTAATGGGCCATTAGTTCACCATAGACATTTCACTCGCTCCCCTGATTTAACTGCCTTTACCCTTGCCTCGATGCAATTTATATGTGTACCTGGTGCAACACACAGAGATAGCACTGCTCTAGATTGCAAGATAACCCCATTTTTAGAGCCCTTGATAGACAATAAGTATATTACTTCTGAACCAGTAAGAATTCTAAAAGTATTAAAACATATTTGGGAAGATCCTTAACTATCCTTAACTCTTTGCCTTCAAAGAATTAATAATATATTATGATTAAGATCCTTCCTCCAATTTGCATCTGGGTTTTTTGGTTTGAATAACTGCTAGAATATAAAACAATGTAGTGACACCTAGGGTCTTATTTATCAAAATCCGAAAAAAATTTTTTTTTCGCAAACTAGATCCATAATTTGACCTTATTTATTTATAAAAAACATGATTTCATCGGATCTCTGACAAACTTGATCAAATCTAGTGAATCGTACAAATAGTTTTTTCCAGTATTACTGGAATCACTTTTTTCGCACTTTTTCCCAAAAAGCCAGAATTTTTCAGATTTTTGCTCGAAAACTCGTGGGACGTCTCCCACTGACTTATATGCAGGTCTGAGATTTTTGGAATCTGACTTTTTCCATTCTTTTCTGTCCATTCTGACTTTTTCCATGCATATAATAAATCTCAAAAAATGAAGTTTTTTTTGCCATTAACATGATTTAAATAAAACATCGAATTATTAATGTAGTTGTGTCTGATTATTTGGGTTCCGGAGCTATACCTAATAGCTTCTTGTAGTCATAGATTGTGTAAATGATGCAAAATATATTCTAAAGATAGAATATTTCCAATTCAGTATTGAAAGAGGGATTTGCGAGCTGCAGCCATTACTAGAAATAAATAATTATCTAACCTCTTTAACTTTTTTGGGATTGTCTTAATCTTTTTTGGTTCAAGAAAATTGTTTAAATCTAAGATTGTAAATTGAGGAGTTAGGACAGAGACAGATAAGAAATGTTCAAGATTTGACCGTATCAAACGCACATTACTTTCAATAAAATGTTCCTGACAGTCTGGGAAGGATTCTTAAATCCTAAACAGTTGTTGATCCAGTTGAAGCTGTGATAAATCAGCTCCACTGATTGTCTAGATATTAGTTTGATATTGGGACTGACAACCAAGTTACTTCTTCTTCATCAACATAGATTGCACATGTTATGGTGGCTTTTCTAGTCCTAGCACTATTGCTTAACTCTATTCTTCACTGATTTCCAGATTAGATAAACTAGTTTTGAAGCATTGTTCATTCAGGATCCATTTTTCATGATGATTGTGTTTGAACAAGTGATTGGCAGTTTAATTAAATAGCTTCAAATACATTTCAACTTGACGAACATTTGGAAATGGAATCTTTTTAATTTATGTGCATTTTTTTAACCTTTTATTTAGGGAAAGCTTTTGTACATGGTATTATCTTTGTAGAAGAAAATATGCACAAAATTACATTGACTGGCTGGTGATTAATATTTAAAACTATCAAAACCTTTTTTCACTGTCAATGCTGTTATTATATTGCTTTCAAATAATTTAAGAATATATTAAATGCACTTTGAGTTCAGACAGCTGTACAATCTCATGTAGTTTTTTAGAGAATCTGATGCTATTCTTAAACTTCATGCTGTTTCCTTTAAAACCTAATGCACATTGCTTTTTATTTGCAACAGCAGTTGCTCAAGCTGCTTAATCCTCTTGAAGAACCTTTTGTCCCTCCACTCCCTCTCAATTCTGCCCCCAGATTTAGCAACAAGTGAAGCTTGGGGTTTTTGTTTTTTTAAAGCATTTTTGTCTTTCTTTATTGGTACCTGAGTACTGCCCCTGTCACACTGCCACCCAAGCCACAAACTCTATATTGCCTATATTGAAAATACAGTCTGGATCTGGATAAGTTGCAAATTGCTTATTGCATTTCAGTTGTTTTTATGATTTACATTGTAATACATACATTTATTAGGGATGCACTGAATCCACTATTTTAGGATTTGGGCAAATCCCAAA
The DNA here is from genome assembly GCF_017654675.1 of Xenopus laevis. NCBI lineage: Eukaryota > Metazoa > Chordata > Amphibia > Anura > Pipidae > Xenopus > Xenopus laevis. The sequence continues at coordinate 100,835,948 of NC_054379.1, forward strand.
TCCTTTGTGAAAGATTCAGCTGAATACTGAACCAATCCGAACCCTAATTTGCATATGTAAATTAAGGAAATGAGGGGGAAAGGAGTAAAACATTTTTGAATTAATTGTTTGTGTGATGAAAAGTCACAAGATTATTTGGATTCAGAGTCGGTTCAGCCAGGCACTTGGATTCGGCCGAATCCTGCTGAAAAAGGCTGAATCTTGGCCAGATCCTGGTTTCGGTGCATGCCTAACATTTATATATAATATATTGAACTATTAATAGGATCAGAAACTTTTTGAGGTAAATGTGTAAGGGCCCGAAGGCTCATTATGGAGTGAGGACCAAGGAGGAGGCAAACGAAGTTCAAGGTACAAGAGGGTTAGGCAGTAGTCACAGAGCTGCGACCAGGAAGAACCTCGTGGACAGACTGGGTGCTGCCATCTTGGATCGAGGAATGGCGTCGGTAATAAGTTTCTCTTACAAAATGCTGCTCCTGAGTTTGTTTTGCCTTATATGGGGGCATGCTTTGGGCTTATTGCACCTTCAATTAACTAAACTATTTAATACTATTAGTACATTATGCCCTCCAGTGACCAATAATGCAGATCTGAGCCCAGAAAAAGAAGATAAGAATTCAATTTCTGGTACTGGGTAATATTCAGATTTTTTGGTGTTACTGTTCCTTTAAAAGAGCCTTATGGAAAGTAGTCTAAGTGTACTCGCACACTCTGTCCTTCACAGGAAACGACTCCCTGGTGCACAGCAATGGAGGAATCGGCTACCTCACTTCCTAATGGATCCAAGAAATTCACTGGCACACAGGTAATGCTAGCAGGATAAAGCTTGCTTCAAAAATTTTTAGCAAGGTTTATCCTGCTAGCATTACCTGTGTGCCAGTGAATTTCTTGGATCCTTCCAGATGGGAGAAATATTAATGCATGTTTAAGAAAAGCATCCTAGTGAGTGCCCTCTACAATAGGAGAGAATTTGTGATGTAGGTGACCAAGTTTGGGCACAAATATATGCAAAATAAGGGAGTGCCAGGCTTGTTCATTATGTGCATCAGATGTAGGGTGTAGGGTGTGTGATGTAGGATTTGTTAATGTGCCCCCAACCATACGTCACACACGTGCATAAAAAGCGAGCTAGGGCACATGCTCACACTCAAGCATGTGCGCCAACATGGCCTCCCAAACCTGGAGATCTCGATAGAAATCTATTGGTGAACACAATATATCAATGGGACAAAAACAAGGTCAATGAACAATAAGACAATATAAATACAGTAACACTGATTTTGTAACAAGTAAGAATTGGTATTTTTACCTTGTAAATCATTAATGTTCCAATAGGACATTACTGCAGCATATAGCCCATATAGTAGCCCAACACTTTTCTCAATGAAATTAATGGCATGCCATGTGCAGTGTTTATGACATATAAATCAGTAGATATTGCACTGTGTGTGTTAAGTGAAACATAACCAAGTTATAATGTACATTAACAATGGTCCCTGTGTGGTAGAATGATCACAGAAATGTGTCAAAAGGTACATTTTGGCAATTTCTCCCCCATAGGACATGTAAGTTGCAAGGGAAATGTTACTAAACAAAAAATGGCTCTGCTTAAAGGAAAAATCCACATAAATGTACTTCTTTTTGAAAAATAAACATAATTTCAAACAACTTTGCAATATACATCAATTAAAAAAATCCCTAATCCTAGCCCCCTACTCTTCTGCTGATCTGTCTGACTACTTTGCTGAGCTGGCTGACTACTTTTACTTTGTATCAGCAGCCAGCTGTCCTTAGCCTGCATCCTCCAAATCCAATAATTCCCTGCACACATGATTTCAATAAGGAACAAAACATCACAGTGCAATGCATTGTGGGTTATGTACTTGCTGCATGCTGTCTGTAAACTGTGGAGAAGTTGCTACAATTTGTAACATCAGTGTTTAGTCCCTCCTTCCCTGCCAGGATTTCAAATGATGCAAAGAGAGAAGAACTGTCAACAGCTAAATTTCAGCATAGAAAATGGCATTTATTCATACTTTTTGAAGAAACAGGTAACCGTGATGGGTATATTAGGGGTTTCTGTGTTATGTGAGCCTCTTTATCAAATTTTGGTGTGAAAGCGGGAGTTCCCCTGTAATGGATTTTGCCGTCTGGTCCTGGAAGCTATAGGGGCAAATTTACTAAAAGGCAAAGTGGCTAACGCTACCGAAAATTTGCCAGCAAGACGTCATTGTGGACCGACTCTAGCGCTACTTCACACCCTTACGCCAGGCGAAGTTGCACTATGGTGAAGGGACGAACTACGCTAATTCACTAAAGTGCTCATTTTACTGAACATTACCTCTGTGTGCCAGACTTGCCTTCGCCACCTCAGACCAGGCGAAGTGCAATAGAGTAGATTCTCTTGCTTCAAAAAAAGTCCCAAAAAATGCTGGCGTCTTTTACTTTTTTAAGGGGGAAAAAGATTGTACATTTTTTGGGGGTATCCTCCTTCCCCCCTACATTGCCTAACATATGGCACCTAAACTATACAGTGGGCACATGTGTAGGGCAAAATATCAACTCTATTTTATTTTATGAAGCTTTCCCAGCTTGTGTGGTGTAATGTATTTGATGCTACATATACGTCCATTGTACTTTAACTTGGCGCTGTATGCAAATTAGGCATCGCTAGCGTAACTTCGCTTTGCTTGACGAATTAACACTAGTGCTACCTTTCGACTCCCTGAGCGCAACTTCAGATTTTAGTGAATTAGCGGCGCCCTGGCGAAGTGCGGCGAAGGCGTCGCTAGCGCATTTTCTTTGCTTAGTGAAATTGCCCTATAGTGTTCTGGAAGGAACAGGCAAGCCAGAAAACCAATTCCAGTGGTCCAGATCTCATATTGGAGCTCACTTTCCACAGGAAGGCTTTGTGTGAACATTATATTGTGGGGCAATTATTAGTATAACTGGACAATTTATTACTAAGCTGCTTATCTGATTTGATAAACAGAGACTGCAAGCATTTGATATTTCTTGAGGTAGCATCGTTGATTGGAGTTAAGAACTATATTTCCTACAGGAAGTGCATTGAGAAGGCCAATAGCAGCCCCGCCAGAGAGAACCAGAAAGGAAGAGAAAGGGAGGACCCAGCTAGCAGTGGTGTGCTGTGCTGGAAGAGACTAGGAGTTTTTAGTTGCAGCCAGTTTAGTGACCAGACAGAGAGAGAGAGAGAGAGAGACTGCTACTAATCTGCAGAGTTATTTCCTGTTGTTCTTTGGAGGGAAAGTGTGCAAGGTCCCAGCAGGCAGTGTGATGGTTGCAGTCTACCAGCCATTTTGATCAGGAGAAAACGACTATGAAAGAAGAAGCAGAGTTCTTCTGAACTATAAGTCACCCTTAACTGCCTCGCCAGTTTGTGAGATTACTAGTCAGCCTTTATTGTATCTGTGAGACTGTGTGGTTTCTATGCACAGAGGTGCGCCCAAGTTGCAGCACTCAGAAAAGCATTGCATTTTTCACAAGTTGCCCCCAGCAGTACACATTATATCCAGCGTGTTGGGGGATTTAGGTATACAGACCAGGCTTATGCTTTGGCTATTCTTAGTGAATTGTTATAACAATATTAAGCTATTGACTAGAAATTGATCTGTGATTGTTGTCACTATCTAATCATTTCTTTCTTACAGCCTCAGCTGTTGCACTGCCATTCCTGTGTGCCTGATTATTGGATTCTAGGGGTGTCACCAAGGTGCATTGCAGGAGCATATCCATTAGCACAAATTCTAAGGCACACCTCAGGGTGGGCTACAATAGTAAAACTGTTAGGAAGTTCTCTCTGAGCAAGAAGGTTACCTGTCTGTGTTAGGAACTCCCAGAGTGGCTGGGGGTGCTGCCTGTCACTGCAAAGAGCAGAGGGAGATGTGACCAGGTGATTCTAAAGTGATCGAGGAAAGCCAGAAGGTGAGACAGACCAGAGGCTATTGAGCTGGTATCCCTGGAGGGGAGAGTAAGCACCGCTTAGTGTGAACTCCAGAGTGGGGAAAACTATTGAATGCATGCTGTTGACAACACTAATGAAGTGGGTTCATGTCATCTTTATGTTGGGAAAAGTTTGCCCAAATAAACCTGTGTTTTTGCCTGAATATATGGTGTCCCTGTCTTTTTGCTTCTGTTCCTACACTAAACTGCTAACCATAGCTAATTTCCCCTAAAAACTACATGTACAGGCAGCCAGCTTGTCATGCCTGATATTTTGATCACATTGGCCTGTTAATGCCAATTCAATTGATGTGGTTGCAGTTTACTACAATCCAAATTATGAGAAAAAAAATTTTGATTGTTTTTGTTTTCCTCTTTTTCTATGATCATTGATACTGATAGTCCAACATAAGATGAATCATGGATGCTTTTTCCTAGAAGAACAATTTGAATTAGATCAATTCTTATACTATATAAATGATTTGAATTTTGTTTCCTTCATTGTTTTGGGGTGTACAATTAAAGCATACAGTTCAATGCCATTTAATGGGAACTGGCAACCTTTACATTATTTCAAAATCTCATGCATGCACCAGAAAGGAGGACTTAATTCAAATGCCCATGCCCCGGCTACGTGGGCATTGGCATCAGAAGGGGAAGAGGAAGAGGAAGTGGTCCTATGAAGATGTCAGTGACAACAAGCAATTGCAGAAATCAAAGTAATTGCTGTGCCTCAAACATAGTTGTGGGGAAGGTAATATATGAGTGACAGCTGAAATATTTAAATCTATGTATAAAAGGTATGGGTGTTTTAATAAAAAGAGAAATTTCAGTTTCATGTTTAATCTGAAAAGGACTATTATTATACAACTCCTAAGTCTGTAAGACAGGTCCCCTTTAATAAATACATGAAACATAAATAAAGTTGCCAAAGCAGTACCTTATTATTGATCAAGATTTGCGGAGATCCCTTTAGACTGAATTTGTTATGTTTATAATATTGATAAAAATAACTTGTTATTTAGAAACATCTCTGAGAAAATAAAAAGTAGTTGAGAATGTTTTACTTTTTGTATAATATCTAAATCAATTACCTTGCTCAAATTGTGTAAAAGGAAACCTTGTTTGCTGGAGATTTAATTGGACTTGCAAAAAAAAACATCAAAGCAATTATAGTTAACAGTAAAAATCTTTGAAATCTTATCATTTGCATACTTAATCTAGATATTTTACAGTTCATGTTACAGTAGTTATAAAATCAGTGGGATGGAAAGAGAAAGATGCCAAATTCTGGATGACTAGTTCTTAACAGGCAACTCTCCAAATCTGTATCAGTCCAAAATCCATAGCAAGCAGAATAAACATACAATATAATGAAAGAGCCTAAATGTTCATTCACGTGTCACGAGATAGCATTTTCATACTGAGTGTCTGTTCCTTACTCATTCTCTATATAGCCTAGCAAGCTAGCTATATGAATATCTAAGGGGCCGATTCACCAAGGGTCGAATATCGAGGGTTAATTAACCCTCAATATTCGACTGGGAATTAAAATCCTTCGACTTCGAATATCGAAGTCGAAGGATTTTAGCGCAAATAGTTTGAACGTTCGATCGAAGGAATAATCCTTCGATCGAACGATTAAATCAAAGGATTTTAATCCAACGATCAAAGGATTATCCTTCGACCAAAAAAACTTAGGAAAGTCTATGGGGACCTTCCCCATAGGCTAACATTGACTTCGGTAGCTTTTAGATGGCAAACTAGGGGGTCTAAGTTTTTTCTTAAAGAGACAGTACTTAGACTATCGAATAGTCATAGTAACATAGTAACATAGTAAGTAAGGTTGAAAAAAGACACATGTCCATCGAGTTCAACCTTTTTTTTTTTTTATTAACTACCTATCTGCCAGTTGATCCAGAGGAAGGCAAAAAAAACCCATCTGAAGCCTCTCCAATTTGCCTTAGAGGGGGAAAAATTCCTTCCTGACTCCAAAATGGCAATCGAACTAGTCCCTGGATCAACTTGGACTATGAGCTATTTCCCATAACCCTGTATTCCCTTACTTGCTAAAAAGCCATCCAACCCCTTCTTAAAGCTATCTAATGTATCAGCCTCTACAACTGATTCAGGGAGAGAATTCCACATCTTCACAGCTCTCATTGTAAAAAACCCCTTCCGAATATTTAGGCGGAACCTCTTTTCTTCTAATCGGAATGGGTGACCTTGTGTCAGCTGGAAAGACCTACTGGTAAATAAAGCATTAGAGAGATTATTATATGATCCCCTTATATATTTATACATAGTCATCATATCTCCCCTTAAGCACCTCTTCTCCAGCGTGAACATCCCCAATTTGGCCAGTCTTTCCTCATAGCTAAGATTTTCAATACCTTTTACCAGCTTAGTTGCCCTTCTCTGTACCCTCTCTAATTCAATAGTGTCCTGTTTGAGTGATGGAGACCAAAACTGTATGGCATATTCTAGATGGGGCCTTACAAGTGCTCTATACAGTGGAAGAATGACCCCCTCCTCCCTTGACTCTATGCCCCTTTTAATACAGCTCAAGACCTTATTTGCCCTTGATGCTGCCGACTGGCATTGCTTGCTACAGCCAAGTTTATCATCTACAAGGACTCCAAGGTCCTTTTCCATAATGGATTTGCCTAGTGCAGTCCCATTAAGGGTATAAGTGGCTTGGATATTTTTACATCCCAGGTGCATGACTTTACATTTATCAACATTGAATCTCATTTGCCACTTAGCTGCCCAGATTACCAGTTTGTCAAGATCCTGTTGCAAGGATGCCACATCCTGGATGGAATTAATTGGGCCGGATAATTTTGTGTCATCTGCAAACACTGATACATTACTTACAACACCCTCCCCTAAGTCATTAATGAACAAGTTAAATAAAAGTGGACCCAATACTGAGCCCTGAGGGACCCCACTAAGAACCTTACTCCAAGTAGAGAATGTCCCATTAACAACCACCCTCTGTACCCGATCCTGTAGCCAGTTTCCTATCCACGTGCAAATGACTTCATTAAGCACAACAGACCTTAGTTTAGAAAGCAGTCGTTTGTGGGGCACAGTATCAAACGCTTTGGCAAAATCCAAATAGATCACATCTACTGCCCCCCACTATCCAGAATCTTACTTAGGACATCATAAAATGCAATCAAATTCGTCTGACATGACCTATCCTTCATAAAGCCATGCTGATTGTTGCTCAATCAGTCAAATAGTCGAAGTCGTAGTCGAAGGTCGAAGTAGCCCATTCGATGGTCGAAGTAGCCCAAAAAACACTTCGAAATTCAAAGTTTTTTTACTTCGAATCCTTCACTCAAAGTTAGTGAATCGACCCCCAAGTGTGCATCAGACATATGGCTTGTTGCTGTTCCTATTAAAAATTACAGCAGCAACTGATTTCTTGTTTAAATGGCTTGATTTGCTCTGTACTAGCAAACAAATTAACTACAGGATGGGAAAAATGGGAATCATACCTTTCCTACTTTATTTCATAATTCCCCAAATTTGTGTAACCAATGAGGGTGTATTTCAACTATAAGATCTGAAAGAAATAAACAACCCTCTTTTTGGTTACGCTGATTAACACATTTAACATATCTATTATTTAAAATGTATTCTGTAATACTGATAAATCTAATTGGATTGTATATCACTGATACCGTATGAATCCACAAAGATCTCAATTCCAAAGGGGGGGGGGGCAACAAGCCCCTACGAAAGCAAATCATCCAGGAGAGAAATAGAATTCTAGAAATTCTATATATCAAAACTAAAGTACTTTTATTAATCGTATGTTGGTATATAGTATTTAACTTGAAAATCCACAAGTTTTCTAATCGCGCGAATTATTTAAATTTTCAGGCAAAAAAAACCTCAAACACAATGGAGGCTATTAACATCTTCGAATGGTGCAAGGGACCTCTGCCATTGACTCCTAGATGACCTCCACAGGTTTTAGATGGTTTCTTTTCGGATTCGAGCTATTTCAAGGGTTGGGGTATAATCAATCCTGAAAATTAGATTTTTTTTTTTTTTTAAACATTTTTGACCATTTTGACTTTTTGAAAATGTATAAATGGAAAACACAACTTGAACCTTAATAAATAACCCTCTTAAAGTGATACTGACGCTAACAATTTTCTTTTGAAAATATTAATCGACATTAAAAGTTACCTTTAGGTCGTGTTGATCATTTTTCTGCTTTTGTTCTGTAATTGTTAAGTTCTTGAACCTGACTGTTTTGTCATATATGGCCACCTTTACTCAGTAACCTTGAACAACTTTTAGCTTTCAGATCAGATTTATAGTTTTGCTAAATGAAGTTATCACCTAAAAAATGATTTAATAGAGCATCACTCTCACAACACTTTAGTTAATCTGCCATTGCCTGAAGATCTATCACCTCTCATGCAATGCATCACAATCTGCAATAGTATGTAGGTGGTAATATGGTATTAGGAAGCCTTACACAGTAACTTTCCATTCAGAAATGACCAGTGTACATATTGTAAGGGGACATTTATAATTATTCTTAATGCAAATACAGACTGTAATTCCTGTAATGTGCAGCAGACACCTAATTAAAAAAAATATGTCAGATATATTAAAATATATCTTCTACATTACTCAGTGACAACAAAAACACTACAAGAGTAATATGAGTTGTTGTTATTGATCTAAGAACATCTAGTTGCTAAAGTGATTGACATGTATTACCTTATAAATGTATTTCAGCATTGTACATGTAAATACTTATCACATAATGAATGACTCTTCATGTAAACAACTGCAAAGACCAGACAGAACAGATGAGGGCAGTCGAAGCTTGATATTGTCTGTAAGAGTGCCTAGGTGTAAAAGGTACACATGTGGGAAGATTATGGATAACCACTGCCAGGGCTGCTTTAAGATACTGGTGGACCAAGGGCAAAAATCTAATTGGTAGGCCCTTGCAGCAAGATTGCCCTCAAGCAAGAGAACTTGAATATAATGGTGCAAGCAAAAAAGTCAAGCAACAAAATATGTTGTCATTGCCAGCCCACAGCACCAGGAACTTCCCCTTGGTGTATGCGGCATAGTGAGCAATTTTTAGGCAAAATAGTATTGTTTTTCCCATTAGTAGTGTGAGGTCTGTTAGCCAGCAACTCCAGTGGGAAGAATAATTTTCCTATGAAAAGTGCCCTTTAAGATTTTACCCATAACTCACCCTAATTAGTCTTTAGACTGTGTCTATTAATCTACAGATTCGATTCGATATTTGGGCCAAAACTCAGTTTGGGAACCTCTGCAAGGCTAAAGACACACAGACAATTGTAGGTGTTAAGGTTTCCATGTTTTATCATGCTGAAATTGTGCCAGTAAAATGCCTGAAACTAAATCCAATTTCCAAAATTTTTTCCTATGCAAATCATTTGAAAATCACCTGTATGGTATTTTCAAGCAATTCACTTTGGTGGCAATAGGTGATTTAAGTTCTTTTGGCATGAGTCACTATTCATAATAATGTATATATAGCTACAATTACATAGATGAAACTCTCGGTAATATTTTTTTCAAAAAAGATATTTATCGAAATACACAGCAAGAGGTTTTGTGGTATTTTATTGTTTTACTGTGAAAAGTGACTGTGAAACCTGATTTAAATAAATGAAAACAACGAATGGGTTGAGTACTAAAGTAAAATAAAACTTTGCTATAAAAACCAATAGATATGTAACCTCAATTCTACACACCATTGTTATCCGTTTTCCTGCATTTTACAACATTTTTTGTAGTCCCAGCAATAAATAATGCACAATGTATTGATTTTACATTTTCCCAAATGTTACACTATTTTTTTCTGATCCCCTGAAAAACATAAAATGGGGGCTGTACTGTATTCTAAAAAAAGCAAGCAACATTTCTTTTTCTGTTTCACTTAATGATATATTAAAGCAGAACTTCTAAACTTTCTAGCATATTCCAGTCATGAATTTGTAGAATTACAGCAATTGCTGTAATGTACAGATGTTTAAATATTGAGCAACTGTGCTTAGTGAAAGATTCATGGATTGCGGTGCTCAGAACATTGCAGGGCACATCACGCAGAAGTTTACATATCAGTGAATAAGACATTTAATCCAACAAGACTCCTCATTTGGTGGGGCAAGATAATTGAAAAGAAACATAGTCCTGTTTACCCAATATAAGAGATTAATTTAGGAATATAACAAAGGAAGCTAAGAGGAGCCCTTAAACGAGCCAGAAGCACTTCTGAAGACATTCATATGCTTTAATCTACACATAGAATTCTGTCACTGCATTTTTAGGGTCTAAAATCACCTGGGAATTCCCTGACCTGTGTAAAATAGCTTCAGATGTCCTTTACCACTGCAAATGCAAAGTCAGTTTTAATTTTGAATACCTTGTACTGAAGGGAATATCTGTGGTAATCATGGGTGCCCGCTCCCTTGATCTTCCGGCCCATAAAAAAAAAACAATGATGTGCAGCGCGCCATGTGTGCCATGTTTGGAACCTGAGGGGCCCCCAATTGTCCAATCCAACCCTGGCTACACTGACATAACTCTGAGCCAATGTATCCATCTTTACCACTTTGAAAGCAAATCCATGCCTTGGACACACACCTATTAGCAAGTGAGTCAGTGCATCAGATGCAATGGTCAATAACCTTAGTTTGTCTTACTTACACACATGCATCAACTCACACACTTAAACTTACAGTCTTAGACTAGTGAGCAATAGCCAATCTGTTGAAATCTACTTGCTTTTTGTGTCAGTCTGGGTGCACACAGCAGACACAGTGCCCTCTCAGTGCAGATACATAAGCAAGTGGGTTGAGGTTAAGAAATGTGTGGCAGTAGCTCTCAATTATTTGTTTCATAGTCAAATGGAACAAGAATCCATGTATGTACAATCCAGTGCCAACCTGATATATAATGCCCCAGAATAGAGCTTCAGTGGCAGTGTCATGTTAATTGTCTCCATGTGGTATTGTAAAAAAAAAAAAAACAACAGCAGCTCTGTGTATAACAGCCCAGAAGGCCTCGTAGTGTAAACATGGTCCCAATTTAATAAAGAATCCCCTAGAACACAGGGGATAATTATAATAGAATGTCATTCTCTTTTGTAAAACATGAGAAAGCACAACAGAATAAATCAGATGTAACAGGCACAATTACACAGATAGAGACATTGTGAAAATACTTAATAAGTCCACGTAAGGTGGCCATACATGGCACAAGAAAAGCTACCGACACACAAAGTCAGCAGCTTATTGGAGAGTATAGGGGGGGCCCTCCGATGGGCTTCCTCAATCGATATCCAGCCAAAAATCAGCCAGATGTCGATCAAGCAGGCTTAAAAGGCCCATCGGATCAGGGACTGCATCGGTTCATTGATTCGGTACTCAATCCCACTGCTGCATTCCTGGCCTTGTGGTCCAATCATTGGGTCCTAGGGCCCACGATCAGATCATCCCGATATGACCTGGATGAATGAGAACCTTCACCAACATTCTGAGGGGAATAGTTCCCAATACAACATATATCTAGAGAAAAATACAACAGTACTGTTACAATTACCATCCTATCATATATCATATTTCACTAAAAAAGACAATTCGGTACATATCCAAACATAAATTTTATAATAAGGTTTATATAACATGAAATGGGTAGTTTGACTCATGTATGATGCCTATTGGCAGGCGTACCTGAACAGTGTTGCTGCCTGTCAACTTTTGGCCAGGATTCCCTGAGATTGAAGCAGAGATATGCCAACAGCCAATTGCCATGTCATAGCTCTGGCCTCCAACGTCATGACCCGCCCCCACTAGATCATCGCCCCCACCAGAGTTAGTAGCAACCCTACGCCCGAATGATATCTGGATGAATATCAGCAAGATGTCAATCAGGAAGGTTCAAAATTTTCATTAGCCATGGAGCCATTGGTGTGTTGATGTGGTACTCATCCAACAGGTATCTGTAGGCCCTACTGGATAAACCAATCCTTGGCACTAAGGCCAACAATTGAATCAGTGAAAAACTACAGTAAGTGAGCTTTACATTATCATATGCATATATCTAAAATCTATAAAGACATACAGTACAATGATACACACTCTATTTCTGTCCCAGTCTTGCAAAATTCAGAGCACTGTGAATATATAGCTCATAATTATTTTGCAGTGGATGTGTCAGTTCTAGCACAGACCTGAGAGAGCATCCAGATTTTTTATAGTGCTGGTTTAAAACTATAGCTACTGCATGAGAAATGAGTAGGAATGGAAACGAGTAGGAAAAGTTATTGATAACTATATCATCCCCATTAGTTGAAAGTAATGTCTGTACAGAATAAATATAAGGTTTATTCCCTATTTATTGAGGCTCTAGTTTTTTCTTCTTGTGAAACAAATAGGAAGCAAAAGGTGTAGCAATGCTTCAAAAGGTTAGAAGAAATAGATACCAGATTTAGTCAAAGGTCATTCAATGACAAAAATCTAAACAGAGAACAGTCCAAGTGCTTTGAAAATAATTTTAAATAAGCAGTATTACAGTGATTTACAGTCAGATCAGTCTTGGAGGCAGATATAAAGGGCCGACTCAGGCACTGCAATATGGTACAGTCATTGTTACCATAAGAAACCTATTTCAAGGAAAGCCTGGTGCAATCCATGCTTCTACACAAACACCATGGTAGAAATCCACATTCACACTTCTGAATGCAAACGGTTGTTTAGTTGAGCGCAAACTATAGGTTTGAGTCTATAACACAGCAGTGACTGGGAAGAATTATTACTAGTTTGACCTTGGTGAAAAACTGTCTAGATTAACACCCAGAACACTTCAGTTAGCTGAAGCGACAAGCAATTACAAGGCTTTTTATAGTATCCATTTTTTCAAAATTGACTTCAAAGTTGGTTTCTGAATTCTGATCACTTCAATTACTTGAAATGTACTAGACTTTGCCTGTGGCTGTTGTCAGAACCTCTGCTCTCTTCAATTAGTCAAGTTTTGGAGCATTACGTTGACTTGTTTTATTCTATTTTTGCTTCTAAGCTAAATACTGCTAAACCAAAATTTTGCAGTAATACTTCAAATGAGGCTCTTTAATAGAGTGTAATTGTATTATTAAAAGAAATGACAATCTATTAGTGGTTTCAGAACAAACACCAATAGTGTGCACAGATGGCAAACTATAATGACAATAAACTGCTCTTACCTTAGTTTCTCTGTTTCACTGTTAGACCTTATTATTCAGTTTATCTCATTTACAGAACACATTGATTAGGAAGCAAAACAGACTCGGTAACATTTTAGCTTTTTTCAGCCTTACATCACTTCAAATGAAGTCATTTTTGCTATTTACTGTAGTGCTGAGAATATAATCACAATAAAGATAAGAATTTAAATAATTTATTTTGCCACTATAGGTGAAATATAGGTCAAATACCTTGATCCCTTAAAGAAAGCTATTAATCTATCAGTGTATCAAGGAATTTCACCTGAGCAAGGACCAAGTTGTTCCTAAACATGTTGTGCTGTAATAAAACAAATACGTTCTGCGTGCCTGCAAGGCTCTCTGGTGGATACTTTTAAGGACCATTTTATGAACTTTGGGAGTGGCAAAACTGCTGTTTTATGATCCACATTAAATACAATGCACTGCCACAAATAAGTAGTGGGAAAGATAAAGGACGTTTTCAAATATAAACTGGCTATGATCACCCATATATCACTGCTTACATACCGTATGGATCCATTGGAGCTACAACTGCATTTAAATATTATAGTAGCCAATAACTGACAATTTACTTTGGTGGTCTATGAGCAGACATGCATATTGATCTTGCATCCTCCCAAAGACAAATGACCATTGTTGAGAGGTTGTTAGTTGTTGAGTTACCATATTATTAGTCACTATTTAGTGAGTTCTGCTTTACATTTCAGGGTTGGTGACTTTCCAATGGTTATAAAATATATATATATTTGTTTGATTGTTTGTCCATATATTGCAATATATTTAAGCTGGCAAACTACGTCAAAGTCATCCCATATCTGGCCAGTCCTATGCTCAATTTTATCTGATTCATTAAGAATTCTATTGCTTCATTACACATTTTACAAAGGGACTAGGTTTTACCTGCAACTTACTAGCTGCTTTCAAAGTAAAACTCCCAAACTTGGCTGCCCTTTTATTAAACACCAGTGGGATCACCTGACTATAGCTGGGAAGGGTGGGAGCTACAACATGGAGCTGGTCACTGCTCCTGTATAAACTATAACAAACAAGGGAAAGTTGTGCTCACCACTATTTTTTAAAACCATTAAGCGGGGGTGCAATGAGGCTGTGACCACAAAATACATATAGTCAGAGGACTTTTGTATTTGACTATATGTATTTTGTGGTCACAGCCTCATTGCACCCCCGCAGTAAAGCCAAGAATGTTTCGATGTAGCCTTAAAAACAGCTTGGTATTATGTTCCTTTTCTGAATGTCAGTAATATGATTAAGAAATGCTTTGATAGTTTTTATCCTACTGAGAAAGTTTAAAGACAGATTAGGTTAACTACTAGTACAACAATTGAATTGATTTAGAAAAGCTTGATGAGCTATGTTGTTTACTAGATGTCTAACCCAAGCTGGCTGAAGACACCTCCTAATATCATGCTGCGCCACGATAATTGCATTTTCTATGAACTTGCTAACTCTTACATACAGGAATCTGCAGTCCCTCTAGCTTTGCTAGATTTAATTAACTGGTTCAACCCTTCAATCCCTCCAAAAGCTTTACATTCTAGATGAATTCCTATTAGAATTTTAGTTTAAAAGGATTTATGCTAATGAATATAAATGGGATACCTACATGTTATTGATTACAAATAATACATTCTGTTTCAGGTTGTTCTATACTGTCAATTAATAAATATGGTATGTTAACCCTATACTATATATGCAAGTGTATAATAGCGTGAATAGTTAGAAATGTAATAAACGTATACAAAACTCATATTTCAACAAACAATGGTTTCTCTTAAAAAAAAGTAGAAACGGTTTCCCCCTCCTGTCTCTCTTTGATTAGAGTGGTATCTGAAATGCTATGTTCAACACATACAAGTACTGTTTCTAAACAAGAAATAAATTGCATCTTAATTTTATTAATTCATAAATCCAACATGTAGATTAACCAAGAAATTAGTGCCAGATGACTGCTATAAAATGATTTATGAGAAGACTAGCATAACAGAAATAACTGGAAGTTACATCTTTTATAAATGTTATTTGACATTATGCAAATGAAAAAATAAAAAGGCAAATTAAGAATTTCTTTACTGGAAGGAAGTACAGGTATCCAGAATTCTCGGGACCTGAGGGTTTCCAGATAAGGGGTCTTTTTTCGTAATTTGGATCTTCATGTCTTAAGTCTACTAAAAAATCATGTAAACATTAAATAAACCCAATAGGCTGGTTTTGCTTTCAAGGAATTGTTCAGTGTAAAAATAAAAACTGGGTAAATAGATGCAAAATAAAAAATGTCTGTAATATAGTTAGTTAGACAAAAGTGTAATGTATGAAGGTTGGAGTGATAGGATGTGTAACATAAAAGCCAGAACACTACTTCCTGCTTTAAAGCTCTCTTGGTTTCCACTGATTGGTTACCAGTGATTTGTTACCAGGCAGCAACCAATCAGTGACTTGAGGGGGGGCACATGGGTCAGAACTGTTTTCTTTTGAATCTGAGCTGCAAGCTAAGGAACAATTGCAAACTCACTGAACAGTAACAGTATATCCCACATGGCCCCACTTAAAGTTGCTGACTAACTCAGAGTTAGAGAGCTGCAAAACAGAAAGTTGGGTTCTGTTCTCTTATATATCCAGTCACTCCAGCCTTTATACGTTACATTTTTGACTCTAACTATATCAGAAACATTTTTTATTTTGAACAGCGTATTTTCTCGTTTTTTATTTTTACACTGAATTGTTCCTTTAATTATATCTTAGTTGGGATCATGTACAAGTTACAGTTTTATTATTACAGTGAAAAAAGAAATCATTTTGGAAATATTGGATTATTTGATTATAATGGAGTCTATGGGAGACAGCCTATACAGCCTATCCACTTTCTGAATAACGGGTTTCCGGATAACGGATTCCATACCTGTAATTTATTGCTATAAAAATTTACTATAGCGGTAACAGAATATATCTTTTGATGTCACTATCATTATAATAATCTGATAATGAAATGTCCAAATACTGCTATTGGTGCATTGTCTGTATATAAAAAAAAATTATGTAACAGTGACTTACATCATCAAGTTCTTTTCTGGAGGAAGTGCAATGTGAGAATGGATTAGAGCTGCAATCATCATCATCTTTCTTCTCCATATAAGTCACTTTTGATGCAAGTGGCTTGATCACCCCAGGTTTGGTCTGGACAAGCACAGAAAAACAATACTACACATTAAAATAGGTGTAACATCATTGCTCTAGCAGAGATTAGGAAGTTATAAGGAAACAGTCAGTTATTAATGGACTTCACCTTCTGAAAGACACAATGTACAAATGGAATATTTGAAATAAAGATCACTGCAACTAATGTTTAGATCATACCCATAAATACTAGTACAAGAGGCATGGTGATAATTCATTCTGAACTCAATTTTCAGGAGTTAAAGGGATACTATCATGGGAAAACATGTTTTATTTAAAATGCCTCAGTTAATAGTGCTGCACTGAAATCAGTTTTTCAAAAGAGCAAACTTTTTCTTTATATCTAAGTTTGAAATCTGACATGGGACTAGACATACTGACAGATTCCTAGGTGCCCCAGTCATCTCACTTGTGCTCTGATAAACGTCAGTCACTCTTTACTGCTGCACTGCAAGTTGGGGTGATATCACCCACCTCCCTCCCCCCCCAGCTGCACATCAGCAGAACAATGGGAAGGTAACCAGATATCAGCTCCCTGGTAGATAGAAGAACTGGACTTGCTGTGAGTTTTTTTTTTGAAGACGTTTCACCAGTCATCAAACTGACTATCTCAGCAAGTCCAGTTGATTTGACTTATTTCTACAGATATACCATGACTTGGATGAATGAGAATCTTCACAAACCACAGCACTCAATGGTAAAAAGCCATGTCCCACTGCAATTCAGTTATACTCCGTAGAAGAAACAGTAGCCTGTCAGAAAGCAGTTCCATAGTGCAGCACTGGCTCTTTCTGAAAGCACATGGCCAGGCAAAATGACCCGAGATGGCTGCCTACACACCAATATTAAAATATATATATAATATATTATACAATATATAAAATATAAAATGTAAGGGCAAAAGTGTGAGCCCCCGCAATTCACAAACACTATTCCCAACATTACTTGTGAAGATATATGCTGCTCTATACTTACAGCTTGGGCCAGAATGCGGTTCAACTGTGCTTTGTTGAATAATGTGTACATGGGGCATTGAATTAAAGCAGCGAGGAGGGTTCATTTGGGCCCATACATAGTAAACCGTACACTGTGTTTCCAGAGTTACAAGTATCACTGATCTGCTTTAATTTACATATTGATTCCACTTGCAGGTGACAAAACCCTGATGCTGATTTGGGTGACAAATGCTATTAAAGGAAATGTTTTGATCCTCAAATAAGCATTTTCATCAAAGACCCCATAAGTATTACCTACTCAGTGCACAGTCAGGGCATTTCCTGATTAGATGCCAACCATAGAAAGGTTTTTCACTGGCCAGGGCCAATGGAGATACTGATCTTTTTTTTGGTGATCCTTGTAGAGTTACTTGAGTGCCTGGATGCCCCTATTTCCTGCCATTGGTTTATCCACACCCTAAACTAAGGGTCTGGGGCCGGTGCATGCAGACCACGTGATCTACCTGGTGAGTGCGCTAGAAAAGGAGTCCTATGTCCCTATCCATTGTTTCATAACCAACTTAATGTCCCTGGTGGCATTAAACAGGGGTTTTTGCTAAAACTCTAGGCAGATGTGCAAGAGCATTAGGGGACACAAGAATGCAGCACACTTTTGCCCTGGGTCTGTCATCTGCATCTCAAAAAAGTTGGTATGCGGTGCAGAGCGCTGCATCAAAAGACTCAGGCCAGACCTATCCTTGCCCCTTGCCATAGAATAGGTGGTAAGTACAGGGCCCTGTTGTAGTCTGCACTAAGGGGACAGGTAGAGAGGTGAGAGGGAATGGAGTCAAATGGAAATGGAGTCAAATGACCTTCAGTAATTCCTTAAGACTTATAAACTGCAAGAAATTGACTGTGTCATTTCTATGCACTTTGCCTCCTCTTTTCCAGTGCATTAAATTAATTCTATTTTCCAGTGCACCTAAATGATATTTTTAAATTATGTTTAGGTATCCTACTAGGAAGTGCAATGGATCTTTATGGAATATTTATATTTCCTTAAATTTGCAATTACTAGTTCAGTCATCAAAGATTATTATAACTTTTGATATGCTAACACTCTGCTTACTATCTACAAGATATTATTTACATTTCACTTAATATCTAAACAGTATCATTAGAGCAAATGTACCTTCGTTGGAAGGAAGAAAGAAAGAATTATGCACTCACTTGTTGACAGTCAATCACTGCATTCTTCCGTGACTGAAGGGAAGCCTGTATAAAAAAAAAGGAACAGCATGAGCACGTAAGGGTATGCCACTTCTATTTTTACTGTTGTTTATTTTAGAACATACAACAGTCTGGGGTATGACGTTCCATCTTGCAAGAGAAGTGTTGTCCTAGATATCAGTATACAAACAGGTACCCCTAACTAGGCAACAAGCACTTAAATAAATAAATGATCTTTAAATAGTTGCCATGCCAGCTATGCTTAAACACTTCATATGTAAATACATTTGCAATTCAAGTGTACAGCAACTTTAAATATAAATGAATTTTTTGCATGTAAAGAGTCATGGTTTTTCACCCACTCACATCTAGCAGGATGTCGTACTATGACCCAACTTCACCCACCCTAAATAAAGTTTTTTGGGGGGTGGAATTAGGCAGAAAATCTCTGGTTAATAATCTAGTAGGATCTAATGCTTAGCGGCTCAGTCACAGAACTCTGAAATACCACCCAAGAGATGTTCCACAGGTCAAATGTTATACATGTTGAGAGACTAAATTCACCCCTGAGATTACTATCAGTGTAGATGAATCCAAGGATTTTCATTCTGGAGAACAGTTTCACTACATTTACTCTCTGAATTGCATAAAATGCATAGATCACTTTTCTTAAGTTTAAACCGTATTGATTACTATATCTTTACATATACACATATGTGAATATATACCAAACTGTCCATCATAACTGTACTTGAGACCTCTATTTGGAGCCTTTTGTAAGGCCATACATGAACAGAGTACCAAGTTTTCCATTCAAAAACCTGTCAGTGATTGTAAGCCTGAGAAATCAGGTATGATTTTGATATAAACGGACAGGTTATATTTAACAAAAAAATGAAGAGCAAAAAAAGCAAAATAGATTTTCCATTTTACTGAGTGTCAGGTCATACTTTATACCTTTAAATATTGATTGGACAGCAGTAAATATTGCGCATAATAAATATCTTGTGGTAGGGGTTGCATGTAGGAAAGGTATCCCCCCGCAATTTTGTTGAAGAGAGATGAATGATATGAATCTTAGAGGCAGGCTTGAGCCTTGCTTGAGCCTATTACAATTTTCCATTTTTCTGAAACATCTGTAGATTTATGGCACATTGAGACACAGGAAAGTAATTAAATCTAATTATTTTTGTCAGTCAAATTGTAAATGTTAAAAAAAAACTACAGGTAAGCAACATCTTTGACTATAAAAATAATTTTCACAGTAAGCAAATCTTCCTGTTCACTGGTCTCAGAAGGAAGAGCGGAATAAGGCAAGCTTGAAATTAGCATTTATTCTAACAAGTATATGACAGAAAAAGGGCTTTAATTTTCTTGTTAAACTTTGCATTTCTTCCTTCTCCCACATTTTCATGTAATGTTGTTCTACAGAGAATTCCATTCCTCTTCATTGCCTATATTTTTTACTGTCATCCCACCTAAGACTTTCTGGACCATAATACCCCTCTCACAATTCTTTTAAACTCACTTGTATAGTTATAATTTCTTTGTGTGTGTTACTTCTTGTATGGACAGAGCTATACACTTATATCATGCCATTAATAGAATGGGCAAGGAAAATGTTTTAATAATAGAAAATAAATAACTATATACAATAAAGTTCAGGACAATATGTTAAGAGACATATGAAGAGGCAGGATTGTAGCAAGGGCACTCTGAGTGGATCATCTGCTTTCCTCAGCCTACGCAGGTGAAGGAAAGTGGATCCACTATCATCTGTTCCTATATACAGCCCCATTGACAGGCACAGTGTCAGCATGTATGAAGCTACACTGAATGGACTTTGGTATAGAAATGCAAATGTTTTTGTGCTAAAATCTGCTCAGTGTACCTTCACTAAGGCAATACCATACCTGTTAATGGGGCTACAGCAAGCAGTAAATCACAGTGGATCCACTTTCCTCCACCTGCATACAAAATGCCGGCTGAGAAAAGTGGATGATCTGCTCAGTGTGCCCTTAACCTTAGAGGTTGCACTTTAAGTGGATCATAGGGATGAATATTTCTGCGGTTGAGGCATTTGTATATGTGAGACTGAATCAGATGTTATGCCACTGCTCTGAAATCTATATTTGAGAGACTGAGGGAGGTTCTGGCTGGGAATGTAAAGATACAAAAGTAGACTAATCTTTTGGACCATTGTCATAAAAAGCCAAATAATACCCACAGACAACATGCTGAGTCAACTGGTTAATTACCACGCTATCAGTAGTATTAGTAAGTGGAGAGAAGGGCCAGGTTTTTAATTTTTGTGTTAATTTAAGATAGCTTTGATAGATCCAAGTAGATAACTAGGGGGCAGTTAGACATTTAAATTTCAGAGAACAGTAAGGGGGTGAATAAATATATTTAAGTATAGAACATTCCACTACACCCCCAAATATAATAGCAGATAGATGCAACCACATTAAAATACAGCACATAGACAGGAGTGCACAAATGCTGCACTAAAGCATTTAACAAGGAATATTATTTGAGCAGAAGGTCCATTTTAATTAGGTGGTTGTAAGTATTTTCTAGGACCCAAGAGGACATTCCTTTTTGCCCAAATAAAAGTTTCTATTTCAGGTCTAGGCAACATGGAAAACTTTATTTTAATTTTTCATGACCGCACAGAGGAGTCAGATCAGAGCTGGTTCTATTATCGTATTTCTTAGGAGACTCAATGTCACAAAGTCTGTGCCAAATACGATGTGACATTAATCAACAACAGACATAGGAGTGTTTATGAGGGCGGGATCCAAATTTATAGTTTATAGCTATGGAAAGCACTGCAGCTACAAGTTTCCAAATATTTTTGCCAGGTTTATTCTAGCTACTAGAATACTCCTTAGAGATGAATGAAACAGTGTAAATAAACCTTGCTTTTGTCCTTAAAAACCAAATTGTAAGATTTATTTTACTGACCCAATCTGATTTTCATCCTGAAATCAATCTGAATTTTATAATGAAAATTGACGGGAATACTTTGCATATAACATTGACCCTACGACTTTCTTTGTACTGAGTAAAGGGTAGTTTGGTAACTAGGCTTAGTGCCCCTTGGATTCACAATGGATTTTTTCATTTCCTGGACTTTGTTGATTGGGTTCTACAGATAACCTAAATATACCAGGAAGTTGGATTTTAATATGAAGCATTTCCCAAACACTCCCATATAATCCTTCACTCCTTCCTACCAAAATTTAAATTGCCACATATCAGGTATGGATACTAGACAATTACTGTTGCATCTCCTGAGTATGAGTTTGTTAATGATTAGAAAATTGATATTATGACATTTTCATAAAGGACAAGGAAACCCTTTCTCCCAATCGTTCAATATTTTATAAAGCCCCTCTTGCTGGACCTGAATGCTAGTTTACTTTTAACAGATACTGTTCTTTCCCTGCATTTCCCTATGCAAAGTCTATTATATACAGCTACGAGATGTTATCAAGATGGCTAATGTAATTTCCCTGCATATCCGCCCACCTGCAAATCACTGTGTGCTGCTTAAGAATTAGTAAAAATCTCGCTCCTGATAATAAGCAATGCGCATGCGTCGCTTCCCCACACAAGCTGCTGCGCAGGTCTGATCACAGGACTGATGGATTGTGGGATTTTTATATGTACTCACCCACTATTTTAAAAAGTGTGCTGCTTGCACAGCTAAATGGTTGCAAATAGAGGAGCCTTTGGAGCACTGCAGAAGCGACTGGAGATATGTCAGTCCAATAAGTTAAAATGTTTAATACACTTTCCTTGTCATTTAAGTATATTAAATGGCCTAGCAGTACAAGGTACTGGGTTTTTTTATTACAGAGAAAAGGGAAGTCATTTTTAAAAATTTGGATTATTTCATTATAATGGAGTCTATAGGAGACAGTCTTCGTAATTCTGAGTTTCTGCATAATGGGTTTCCAGATAGCGGATCCCATAACTGTTTAGTAGACTGATCAGATCTAGTTTCTAATTTGTTAAGATCAGAAACATAGCTGGTGCAATTTACCTCCTACGTTTATAAATCAGTTCCAGATTTCTTTATTTTTTATTAAGTAGCAGATGGTTTGTTTGTCTAGTTACTTTCAAATTTTAGTATTAGGAGTGCATATTTGAATATGTTATTAGAAAAGTTTGTACCGTTCCGTAATAGGAACACAGAAACAACACCTTATACATACAGCACACTGGGGAACATTAATAGAATAATCATTTTTTCTTTTGCTGTTTTTCTGCTGCTTATTACCTTTTCCTTGTAATATCCTTATAGAACCTTATTGTTCAGTAAACAGTTACATATTCTAATTACCTAGGCTTATGAAAGGATTCCAAAAGTATATTTATAATTCATAACTGTTAACTGTTACTGGTATCATCCATTATTCAAAATATTTGTGTTATTTGTCCAGCCATATACTTACACAGCAAATGTATTCCTGTTGCAATGTCGTAATGTATGCAACTATTTGATATATAGAGACAAACTAGTACCCGATTTGATCATTTATAATGTTCACCTTTGCATTGCTAAACTGAAACTGGAACATTTTACTATTTCAAATGACAGTGGTCATCAGCAAATTCAAGTTCATTTTTTGGGTTTCCGTTACTTCATTGCAATTTCTCAGAATATGTAAGGGTTTTTTTTGTGCTCCACACATCCAGGTGCTCACAAAATCTTAATAGTAATAATAACTTTAATAAACCTAAAGTTCTCCTTTTATTTCTAAATTTTTTAAACTAACTTGAGTAATTTTGGGTTATTGCCATATATTCCCCAATTTACATTTTCAAGTTCATCACAGATGAGAACAATATGTGTTTTCTGTTCTTGTGAGTGAGAAGATCTTCCTTGGTTGCAAAAAGTGGACTTTAATAGATAACTACACTGCATGAGGCCCACATAAAGAAAAACTTCGAAGGGGTCTTGAGTGTACTGCAACCCCTACCAGGACCCCTGGTGCCCAGCAGGGGTGCGCAGGACATTGATCGACCGTGACCTGCCAGGACCAGAGAGGAGGGGATGTGGAAGAGTCTGAAAGGGCCCCGCCATCGTTTCTTTTCATGTACAGAGAGAGTAGCAAATAATTGATTATCTCTCTGGATTTCCCCTGTGTTGCTCCGCACCCCTCCTGAGCAAATAAACATTGTGATTCCCCTTGTTTCCCTTCTGATTCCCCTTAAATGGTGTCTCTGGTTCCCTTGCCTTTCCTAATAGCAAAGCTCATGCCTGGATAACACAATAGCAAGAGGGTAACCTTCCGATATGTTCTCTCCTTGCTTGAAGAAAGCGTGTCTTATCTTCTCTGAGGTGTTGGATAAAGCAAGGCTTTATCACACCGGTCAGCTTGGAGCTGAAATAGTACAAAAGTGCCTTTCTGCGGAGGCACTGTAATAGGTGAGAAAATTTGTAAACAAAAGTTTTTTTATTGATTAAAAAATACAACTGTCCTTAATGTAAAATTACACTTGGATTTGGCCTCTCCTTCCTCGTCCTATCACTTCCCACCTGTTCTGTGCCAAAATATTCTCTATTCTCAGCTTCTGCCCTATCCTTTGCCTTATCACTTTCTACATCTAATTTCACTTCCCTACTATACTATTCTCCTGAATACTTCATAGACTTGATTTAATCATAATAAAGTTTGGGTGGGATCATGTCAGGCTGGCCCAACTGGATACCCTGAGAAATCACGGTGGACCGCAGGGTCCTGTCCACTGAGTTTGTGATGGGTGACATTGCCAGGTAGGTGGTTACAGTCAGTGGCAGTGGGTGGCATTATAGCTTTTTCCAGCTTTAAAATGGGGGTCACTTACCGCATCTAAAAAACAAATGCTCTGTAAGGCTACAAATGTATTATTATTGCTACTTTTTATTACTCCTCTTTCTATTCAGGCCTCTCCTATTCATATTCCAGTCATTTATTCAAATCAGTACATGGTTACTAGGGTAATGTGGGCCCTAGCAACCAGATTGCTGAAATTTCAAACTGGAGAGCTGCTGAATAAAAAGCTAAATAACTCAAAAACCACAAATGCAAATTGTCTCAGAATATTACTCTCTTCAGTAGTATTATAACCATTTCATAGGCTTGGGATACTTGTTCTTGTGCTGTACGGTAGACAGCCCACTATTTTTATAAAGGTAGATCTCCTGATGGGAGCCAGCCCAGGTGTTGAGAGTAGATCCCAGGGTAACAAATTCTGGGTACCCCTGCTCTAAAGTTATGCCACTGGATACGAGGAATTGATATGCAAGTTGTAGCTGAGAATAGAACACACTCTGAGCAACAGACAAAGGTTCAACCTCTTAATATACTACAATAATGGTCTGTGGTGAGTTAAAGAAAAACCTTAATTTTCTTTAATAAGGGATAACTTACAAAATATGAATCCCTACTAAAAACAAAAAAACCCTCATCCATGCTGAAGAAGCTCACAGTTTATTTCTACCTGTCTATATGCCATTGGATTTTTAAGGTTTACCAGTGATTGTAAAATGTTGCATATTATTTCATCCATAAAATGTTCATGTTTAAAATTATTTGGGAAAATGTGAAGAGGAGAACCACTTATAAGTGTAACGACTTTCAACAGTGTAACTGTTATAATAACTGTTATAATAAAGTAACTCAATATTTTATACAAATATCATTTACTGTAGAGGTTTAGAAAACCTACATATTTTGTTTCTCTTCCCGCAGATCCCGATGAAGACTTTGGCATCTAGAACACAAAAGTTAAACATTGTCAATACTGTGTGTTAACAAGATCCTGTCAGAGATACTGTATTTCTCACTCAGAATATGAGTTTATTGTTTGCCAAGTGTAGAAAACACTGGAAAAGAAAATTATTCTTGCCTACCTTTAGTGCAGTATATACTAGTTGAACATTACGGACTCCCATAATAAATGCATAATTTTCTTTTCCCTTTGAACACTTTCCACCCCAGGCAATGATGCACTGTGCTCCTGGATTAACAGAGCAGCATCAGAAGGGGCAGACCAGCCCTGTCCTTACCTCTTGTCATAGGCCATTTGTCCCAGCATCCTCTCCCTAACTTGCACGTCGGAATGATGTGCAAGTTGGGGAGAATGATAGGGAGCAAGAGGGACAACATCAACATGTCTTTCTCTCCCACCCCTGAAGAATACAGTGCTAATTTAAATTTTCTTAATTATTATTTTTCCTCTGTAATAATAATAAAGTTCCTTATATATAAATCAGCTGTATGAATCCATATTAGTGGCAAAACAACCCTACTGTGTTTATTTAATGTTTTCATCTTATTTATATATTTTTTTATAACATGATCAGGTTAACATAGCATGAATGCATGTTACAGTGATAACATGTAGTCACCCTTTGAAATTAATAACAGAGAGGAAAGATGAAAGATTAGCAAAGAGAGAAAAAAAATAGAGAAGGAGCATGCCATAGTGGAGATTACTCAGATTAGCCATAATTTGGTTTTGGTGGCATTAGCTGTGCAAAGGCCTACTACTTTTTTTAAATAAATTTATCCTAGCAGAGGCTGCTAAGTAGGGGAGGTACAGTATGTCTAGGTAATCTACAATGAAGTACTATTGTCTTCCCAGCATAAAAGAGTAAAATCTTCAGGAGAATTCATTGTTACTTTCCCAGGATTATGTTCTCAAGTAACCAACATTTTTGAAACAGAAAGAGGGGCAAAAAGATTTGAATTGTTTTGACCACGCCCATTGTTGTGATCCCCCCCCCAATTACCATGTTCATTTTACAAAATTAGGCAGGTTATGAAAGTTTGAACACATTTCTGTTGTTTTTCTGTGTTATTACAGTTTTGCTAATGAAGGTGCAAGTCACAGTTTCCCCAAGAGACCTGCTTATCTTAAATTTTTACAAATGTATCTTTGCTTATCTTAAATTGTTACAAAAGTATTGAAGTCCACCTGCCATGTATTCTGGGCTATCTGCCAAAAGTCAATTAAGTTAGAAACTTTGTATCTTTTTCTGGCTGTTCAGTGCAGGCGATCAAAGAGAAAGTCGGGGCGTTTCAGTAACAATCCGGGACTGCGGGTTGAGCTGTCAAAATCGGGGCTGTCCCGTGAAAAACGGGACCGTTGTGAGGCATGAAGTAACCACAGCAGAGTTACCTCTCTGAAGATTTAAGATTTGGCATGAATAGACACTGATCCATAAAGTTCACCACTTCTACCTAAAATGTGATTATATTGGAGCAATTACAGAAAATATGAAAGGACCCCTTTAAACAAGAGTTTACAGTTAGTGCCTATTATTGCACTATTCCCCATGCAGCGATTGCGGCTTATTTATACACTTTATAGCATTGTAGATAAGCCCTTAAAGCATTTTAATAGATCCCTTAACTGTATTAAATATATAATCAGTTTATAGTATTTAAGTCAATTTGCAAGGTTTTTCCATTTTAAGTCTCCAGTTTATATATTCCAAAGCAAACTTTCCATTAGAGGCACAGTAAGGGTCATTTATTTACCCCTGTGGTGCATGTAGAGAACTAGGGGCGCAAGATCAGTAAGAAGAAGGGCTAAATTATGGCCAGAGCCCTCTGTAAGTCCTTAATCTAAATGCCGTGCAAGTTAAGGGGGCGGCGGGTACCCCAATACAGCATCTGTACAGCCTAAAGACCTGCAGCAATTCCTAAAGATCAAAATGCAGTGTGCAAACTAAAAAAAAATGAATGCTGCCTTTACACTTTGCACACTGCATTCTGACCCCTAGTGGTTTTATGTATGGTTTTTTTCAATAATAACATTCATTGCATGATTTATTTTACAAACCTGAGAACTTTGATTGAAACGCTTGGAATCCCATCTTGTTTTGGAAGGCCTTGAAGAGTCACAGTGCTAACAAAATATTACAGAACAAAGGAAAAATATTAGACACAAAAATAGACAAGAACAAGACTGACAATTCTAAACTGCCTTAAAGGGACAGGATTTGACATTTTTGACAACAAATGATGATTGAAAAGGGGTAGCTTTTGAATGAAATGACAGGTCAATAAAAAGAGCACTAAAAAATGTATTTTCTTACACTGCCCTTAAGCAGTTTCATGCATTACCAAAGGAAGAGGGTCATGTAAGACTTCATCAATCACCGCACAAACTTCTTCTGTCTGTTGCCTTAGCAGAGCCGGAGAATAAACCTGAAGGGAAAAACAAATGGATATTTTGCTCTGCAAGTATTTCAGGAGAAGAAAAGTAAAGACTGCATTGTTACCTCCGGACGTGTTTCCGTTGTTTCATCAAACCTAGGAGTTTCTTCACTCATTTCAGGTTCATCAAGCGCCTGAGCAAAACAATTTGATTAACTGAACATTTCCTGTTGGATCAATTGCAATATTTACAGTTGAACACATACATCTGAATAAATTGTAACTTATTTATGAACTGCAACTCTCAGATCAAATCTGCATCAAATATTTGACATCCAGTACTTGCTAAAATCTTTGTTTCAAAGAGTAATAATCAATCCCTACAGAATGACTGTTCCAATAGGATAAAGTTGGTCAGTGCATAATATTGAGCCATGAATTTGCTTTCTGAGGTGTACAGTTTGTGTTTGCCAGCTTTATACATTAACAGATACGTTTGGTCCACAGCCAGAGTTAATCAAGGGATATTGTGCTAGTTTGCTACCCTCAATCAAGCTTATTGTGTCAATTCCAGCAACTCATCATTAAGTATGACTCGACTTCGAATGCCCTTGCTTGAAATGCAAGAAATCTATTTTTCTTGAAACAGGTTTAGTGATATGATATTGTTATATCTAGCATTACTAATAGGATTGTTCAAAATACTGTATTTTTTGTTTCCGTTCTGTTCTAGACAAATAGCAACTAAAGGCATAAATAAACATGGGATGTTCCTTCTTTCTCATATTTTCTCATCTTTAATTATATGGCACAAGCAATTTTATATACAGTTCACATTCACGACAGCCTCTGAGTCAATGATTCTTAAAAACTAAGCTCTCTATCATATTCACACAGCCCACATAAAACCCACATAAGGGTCAATGTCATCCAGGGTATACAGCTGCTATGACATTCACACTCGTTAAAAGGTTAATGCATTTTAAATCATAAACTTTAACTAGAATGCTGTAGAGATACTATTCAGTTAAGTCATATTTAATGGATGACTTTGGCTAAAACTAAAATATGCATGTATCTTTACAACTTTACAAAATGTATACATCTTTTAGTGCATTTTTGTTTTCAATTGATTTTTTTTGCCAGTTTGGGAATCTCTATAAAACAAACAACAAACTAAATTCTAAACCCTAATCCAAGCCATCTTATTAAACCGGTATTTCGTAGTAAAAATGGAGCTAATTTGTTGCTCTACTGAGCTTGTGGAAAAATAAAATCTGAAAATTGAGTTTATTGTTTTGTGAATTTGATGTCTGACGTTAGATATAGATGGTATATGTTATAGATGTAGATAAGACATATCAGTTACGTTTCTTTAGCTACTGTAAGGGATGTAAAGTACTGACTTGCCCTTTTGTTGTGTAGAATAATATATGCCTTAAGGAGGGATGTGTTCATATTGGCCCACTGGTGTCATGGGCATGTCATAGCCTTTAGATGGTAAGGAATCCCATAATTTATCCTCATCTTACTCCATTCTGGGGTGGATGCTGTAGGAAAGCCTGAGATGGGAGACCTCAGTCAAGGAAAAGCCAGGTTTCTAAGGTAAAGAGAATGCCCCATATGAATGAGGGCAATGCTATAGTATCCTCTAGGAATGTGAGATAAACCAGCTACAAAAAGCAGTATTATGCATAGGTAGGGAGTTCAGTGATGCTGAACAAACAATAGAACTGTTATACCACAACATATACCTCCACTGTGTATTGATGAGTAGAACAAAGCTATCTGAGTGATATGCCTTTTTAAGTATTGAAGCTACAGTAGTGTACTAAATTAACTTGTTTTTCTTATGAAAGTGGGTGTGAGGGTGGTAGAACAGCTTGAATTCCCTGTACCTCTATTGTTGTCCAAGATCCAAATTAAAGGAAATCTTTAACCCCAAAATGAATACTTGAACAATTATAATTATAATTATATCAAATTAAGTGGCATATTAAAGAATCTTATCAAACTAGAATATATATTTAAAGGGGTTGTTCACCTTTAAGGTACCTTTTATTATGTTATAGTATGGTCAATTCTAAGCAACTTTTCAATTGGTTTTCATTATTTATTTTATATAGTTTTATAGCTATTTGTCCTTTTCTGCTGACTCTTTGCAGCTTTCAAATGTGCGTTGCTGACCCCCATCTAAAAAGCAAATGCTCTGTAAGGCTACAAATGTATAGTTATTGTTACTTTGTATTACTCTTCTTTCTATTCAGGCCCTCTCCTATTCATATTCCAGTCTCTTATTCAAACCATTGCATGGTTGCTAGGGTAATTTGGACCCTAGCTACCAGATTGCTTAAATGCAAATTGGAGAGCTGCTGAATAAAAAGCTAAATAACTCAAAAAACACAAATAATAAAAAATGAAAAACAATTGCAAATGATCTCAGAATATCACTCTCTATATCATACTAAAAGTTATCTCAAAAGTGAACAACCCCTTTAAGTAATTATTGCCCTTTTACATCTCTTGCCTTGAACCACCATTTTGTGATGGTCTGTGTGCTGCCTCAGAGATCACCTGACCAGAAATACTTCAACTCCAACTGTAACAGGAAGAAATGTGGAAGCAAAATACAGAACTGTCTTTTAATTGGCTCATGTGACCTAAAATGTATGGTTTGTTTAGTTTGTTTGTGTGCACCGTGAATCTTAGGATCCCAGGGGATCCTAATTAAATGGTACATTATTATGAAAATGGTTTATTTACATGAAGCACAGTTTTACATATGAGCTGTTTTATGCAAGATCTTTTTATGGAGACCTACATTGTACAGGGGTTATAGTTTTCCTTTAAGAAAGGGAGTCACAAGTAGCAGTGCTCTGCATTTAGAGTCACAGGATTTAATTTGCCCATTATATTCCAAGGTGCTACACTATTATATACATATTTACTTTAGAAGCAAAGGGAACATCTTACCTTTTGATCCAAAAGCAATTTATTTGTAGGAATCGCAGCAAAAACTTTATAGTTTGGCTTGATCCTATATAACTGAAATATAAAACATCATTATACTTCTTAATAGACAAAGGTATATTTAAGAATTTTTACTAATGCACTAAATACTGTATATGTAAAAGTATAAAATGAAGGGTAGGATTACAGGATTCCCAGAACATGCAAGGATTATGTATTAAAGTTGAGGTATGTCACATTACAGCTTCATCCCTATGACCAGAGGCATATGAGATCCTTGTGCTGTGTGACTCATTGGTAATCAACAAAAAATCATGCAGTAGATTGTATTTGTGCATCTTAATAAGCATGCTTCATATTGGGGATATCTTTCCTATCCTCTGTGCTATTCATTCTGTATAGGTGTAACTCTGTCTTCTGTGCAGGAATGGATGGGAGTGCCTGACCCATGTGAACTATGCAGGAAGAAAGGCCTTCAGAAAAGAGGTACTGAAAAGAGAGGAGTGTTTCAGCAAGATGCTTCAGATCAGTGCATGTGGATGGTAAATAGGGAACCCCAGTGGCTGGAAAGTGCACTCTTTTCAGGGTGTAGAAGGAAATGGAGCCCCTAACTTTAAAAAAACAATAACATATGAAAAATGTAAAGAGGGACAAAAAAAAGTTCTGCCACACAAAGTGGGGCAAAATTCTTTGGCCACATTCATTTTGGGCCCACACCCCCATGCCCATTTTACAAACTTTGGCAGGTTATGGAAAGTTTGAACACATTTCTGGAAGGTGAAATTGCTCTTTAAGCTGCAACTCTCAGTTCCCCCAAGAGATATCTTATTAGTTACAATTGTATCTAAATGCAGGTATAGGGTATTCTGTTCTCTCTGCCAAAAGCCTCCTTATTTAAATATGTTTGAGAAACGTTATACCTTTTTCTGCCATTCAGTGCAGGAGGTCAAAGAGAAATGTGGGACATTGTAATAAGAATCTGAGTCTATGGGGCAAATTCACTAACATTCGTAGTTTCGCCAGGCGCAACTTCGCCGCGCTTCGCCGCACTTCGCCAGGCGTAGTTTCGCCAGCGCTCCGCAAATTCACTAAAATCCGAAGTTGCGCTCAGGGGTAGCGTAAGGTTGCGAAGTTGCACTAGCGTTGATTCGCTATGTAAAGCGAAGTTACGCTAGCGAAGGCTAATTTGCATACGGCGCGAAATTCAAATTTCAATGGAGGAATACGTATCAGCACTACAAATGCCTAGAAAACCTTCAAATCAGTAAATAAAAATTTTATTTTGCCCTACACATGTGCCCACTGTCTAGGTAAGTTGCCATGAGTCAGGAAATGTAGGGGGGAAGGAGAGGAGCCCCAAAAAAATTTTCGATCATTTTCAGCCTATCACCCATAATGTAGAAAACACGCCAGCGTTTTTTGGGACTTAGAAAAAATTTTGACTTTTTTTCAAACAATCCCTATCTACTCTATTGCGCTTCGCCAGGTCTGAGGTGGCGAAGGAAGTCTAGCGTAAAAGGTAGCGTTCAGTACACTGCGCAAGTTAGTGAATTTGCGTAGTTACGTCGCTAGCGAAAATTCGCCTGGCGTAAGGGTGCGAAGTAACACTAGTGAAACTACGCCAGCGTTCGTTAGTGAATTTGCGCAGTAACGAAAATGCCAAACTCTAGCGAATTAACGCTAGCGTTCAGCGCTTCGGCGCTTAGTGAATTTGCCCCTATGGGTTGAGCTGTCCAAATTGGGACTGTCCAGCAAAAATAGGGACAAATTGGGAGGTATGCCAAAGAGAGTTCTTTTCAAGACACTAAAGAGACTGCCACCTCAGTGGGTGTCCCCCTGCAGATCATCAATAAAAAATTCTATGACAGTCACTCCTGTCCTGCAGACCCCATACCTTCTAGTTGTCTATTTTTTTTACTGAAAAGTCACACTTCACATGCCTGAAAAGAGGTGGGCTTTGTGGGAAAGTAGGTGGAGTTTGACCAATTGGAGGTGTTTCATGTGTAACTGGACATTACTGGGCATTGTCTAATTTGTCCCCATTTGATAAAGGTTGTAAAGTATGATTATATATGCAAACATTTATAACTTCTGGGCAAATATTGTGATTGTGGTACAGAATAGGAGCGGTGTTGTAGCATAATTTATCCTGACATGGGTGAAGGCACACTTTTTTATTATAATACCTGATATCACATATTACAGAAGCACAGGATTCCTGTAGCACCAGCAAGCAAAATTGGTGCAGGATATCACATAGAAGGCCATGGGGAGCTAATGAAGCATGTTGCTGTATCCGAATGACCTTATATTTTCTAGAATTTACTATGTGCCCCACCCTTTCTAAGGTATGGAAATGCCTCCAAACCACAAGTTCAGTCTTGTCCATACTCGTTCTGGGTACAGGACAGGCAGGGGTGTATATTGGAAGGATTATTTATCAGATTTAAAATTTGTGTAATGTTAGAGTTTTTTTCTACTTCTGATTTAAAAAAAATCTGAATATGAAACATTCAATTGAATACAATCATGAAAAATAAATACCTCATAATTGTACTCTTTTATTTTCAAATGGTGAATTTTTAAAAAAAATTTGCAATGAAAAAAAAAAACCACTTTAAATTTGACATAGACAGCTCCCATTGCCTTTTACATGAACTCGGCAAATTTTTTTACATTCAAATTTTTCAGATTTTTGAGGCTTAATAAATATCATAACCTGAGTTTTTGAAAACATAATTCGAATTCAGGAGTTTCAGCACAAAAATTCTAATTGTTGAGAAAATTCAAATTCGAACATTGAAAAACCACCCCCTTGAGATTGTGGTCCTAAAAAGTTAAATGTAGATACAACCTGAGTCTTCACATCAAAGAATACTAAGGGTTATTTATCAAAGTCAGAATTTATCTCAATATTTTCTGCTACATACTCCGATCAAATCCAGTCAGGTTTTTTTATGATTATTTATTATAATATTTTTCCGAAATGTTGCTTTTTCGGGTAAAATCTGTTTTTTTCTGATTTTTCATTCGATTTTCACGTTTTTTTTGGATTTTTCACCCGAAAACTTTGGGGTATTGCACATCAAAAAATCATTGTAACTTTTCCTATTGACTTATATGCAACCTCGACAGGTCTGAGATGCCGGATTTTCAGATTCTGATTTTTTTATACTCGGGATTAATAAATTCTAAAAAATTCATAATTTTTAAAAAATCGGATTTTATAAAAAAAAATCAAGATTTTTTCGTGATTTTTGCATTCCGAGTTTAGTAAATAACCCCGTAACTGTCTGACCTTTCTGATCAAACAAAGGAAAAATAATAGAATTCATCTATGTCAGGATAAACTGATTCCCCAGTCTTTTCACAGTTTGCTCTGCACTTCATTGTTCACTAGGCTAAGCTATGAATCGGCTGCTTTTCTTACCAGAAGCAGATGAACTATTGGGGTGGTTTGGTAGCAAATGGGGGCTGGTCTCTGATCTATTTTAGCTTTTAAATAGTGATGGGCGAATTTGCGCGAAACGGCGTCGGCGTCTCGTTTTTGATGCCGGCGTCCGTTTTTTCCGACGCCGGCTAATTTTTTGCCGCGAATTTTCGCGGGCGTTTCACGAAATTTATTCGCTGGCGGCGAATCGCGCAAATTCGCCGCGAATTCGCGCCTGGCGAATAAATTCGCCCATCACTACTTTTAAATTAGCTTATGTATTTTAAAAATAAATTCTGAGACATATCTAAATGCTACTTAAGCTATACAAGATTACATTAACTCATATATAATTCAAGTGTTTCAAATGTTGCTTTTAATACACAATATTTGTATTCAAGTGATTCTTCAAGCTTTAAGCTGAGTTAAATATATTCCATCAAACCTCATGTTAAGTTGATCACAGAGACGGTGACATTTAGTACAGGTATGGGATCCTTTATACAGAAACCTGTTATTCAGAAAATTCAGAACTACGAAAAGACCGTTTCCCATAGACTCCATTATAATCAAATAATCCAAATGTTTTAAAATGATTTCCTCTTTCTCTGTAATAATAAAACAGTAGCTTGTACTTGTTACAAACTTAGATATAATTAATCCTTATTGGGAGCTAAACAAGTCTATTGGGTTTATTTAATGTTTACATGATTTTCTAGTAGTCTTAAGGTGTGAAGATTCAAATTACAGAAAGACCCATTTTCCAGAAAGCCCCAGGTCCCAAGGATTTTTGATATGTCCCATACCTGTACCTGGAAAATATGGTTTCACTAAACTAGAAACATTTTGTATACAGAATGCCTGTCCACAACTAAAAAAAAAGTATTTTTTAATTAACTGCATGTAAGCAGCTTCCACTTTAGGGAAGTTTTTCCTCTACAAGCTTGTTGGCTCCTTATAGTTTATCAAACCACAGGTCCTATCGCACACAAGGCATTTGAGCTCCACTACAAGTTCATACCAGCACATATTTAGAAGATAATAAAAGCCCCAGCTCTACTAGAAGCACATTCCATTACCGACTAAAGGAAGCAATTAGCTGAGATATTTTGCCTTGTGTACCATATATTTACTGATTGCTGCGATAGTTTATTAATAGAAAATGAGAACTGCGTTGCACTCCAATAATTTTAGTTATGAACATTTACTTTATTCCAATTGTACACATGCTACAAAATTCTTATCTTATTGCTGAACATTAAACATATTTCCACTTCACTTGTGATTTATGGTGATTTAATTTAATCATATAGCCCCCTTCTAATCAAACTCAGAATGAATAGTGTTTATAGCAGAATAAGGCTACTGTACATAACAACGTATAGCAGTCCTACAGTAGTTTTTGGACAATGAAAAGAAATATGCTACTTGCGCTACAGTAGGCTGTAAAACTGCAACCAATTAAAAATTGAGTGCTCTCAGGTAATGGTCTTGTTGTTGCTAAGGGACATTTACTGATTTTTCCGTGAATAATCCTGGACAATTCTCTTTCTCTTTTCCCCTTTCCCATTCTTTCCCTTCTGATCTTTTTCTCTTTTCTTGACTTCTTCTATCCTTTCCGTTTTACTTGTTTGTTTTTTTTTGCTACAATAGCTTTTGATATACAAAAATACATATTGGTTTCCACCCCACTGACTTCTGTCTACACTGTCACATATGTACTCATTTGATATTACCCAGACGTTTCTCGTTTGGAGAGTCGATTGTTGAATTTAGGATTGTCTTAGATAGCATTGTGTCGACCACTCCGAGCTCATTCTCCATTTGCTCTAGCTGTTGTCACGTCATTGTGGTAGCTCGGAAACTGGTTTGACTGTAGACATGCTACTATGTTCTCTTATGTACTGCTGTGACCTGTTGCTTGCATTATGTCTTTTAATCTGTACTGTGGAGTGTGTGTAACCAATAAAAAATTTTATTTTGAAAAAAAAAAAAATTGAGTGCTATATAATATACAAAATGATGCAAGTAAATTTATTCGCATATTTTGAGTGTAATTTATGGATGAAATCTTCCTGTAATGTTTAGTAGTTTTTGTATAATTCTGATGAAAGCTTTTGTCTTTTTTTAAATCAAATTCTGTCGACCAGAGTGATGTCCTGTGAAACATAAAACATTTAAGTCTATAACAAGGACACAGGCTAATGTTAACAAAATAAAGTGTTTTATTTTTACCATAACCGTAAAGATTCATTTTAACTGCA
The DNA here is from genome assembly GCF_017654675.1 of Xenopus laevis. Lineage (NCBI taxonomy): Eukaryota > Metazoa > Chordata > Amphibia > Anura > Pipidae > Xenopus > Xenopus laevis. The sequence goes on from NC_054379.1 coordinate 100,872,364, forward strand.
AATCATTAATGAGACCAGTAAATTAAATTAAATTCTATATCAGTGAATAGAAAGGAAAACAGAGCAGTAAATAATTCTCAAGAACCCATTAATTACATTTTAGCAATACGTAGATTTAGTATGCAAAGAAAGCAGATTCGTAAGTAAGCATGAAATGAAACTTTTTTTTTAATGCAATTTGATTCCAGAAAATAATGTATATGCAGTCACTGACCTCTGAGCAGTAATGTATTGTATAGACACAATGTGCCAAAGGCAAGGTTGCCAATGAATCCTGCACAAGTCCTTACCATTAGATTTTTATGAATTTTCATTCAGTTAGGTCAAAATGATTATTTAACATTATCCAAGCCTTCCAAAAAATCAATACCTATGGAATCCCATAGCAGGCTATGGGAAATGTAATATTTTGTTTTTCGTCGTAAAAGTTTCTTTTCAAGTGGATTTGAATAGCATTAATAAAATGTAGACATTGATTGAATTTGCTCCACTCCAATAAGGTTGGTCAGCTATCAATAATTGTGATTGTATCCAATATAAATCCAAATACAACTAAGCATTATGGATCAACTGGAAATGATTGTTCTTTAATAATAAATATCAATTTTCCACAATTTTCCTGTCCAAGGCTGAAGAATTCCTATTTTTATTCCATTATAGGGGGCTTATTAACATTCTGATTTGACAGCGTTCAGAAGTACTCTGCAACAACTGCCTTCTTTTTATATGGTAAGTAAATAAAGGTAACAGTGCAAATTATTCAACTGAATGTTTGCCTTAAAGGTTAACTAAACCCTAAAAACAATTATGGCTAGAAATGCTGTGTTTTTTGCTGTATTTATTATTGTACCAGCCTACATTGCACACAGGAGCTCACCAGGAGCAGTGCCAGTGACACTCACATACTCAGTGTTCTCTGGGCAGCTGGGCTTAGGGGCCATCACAAATCATCAAGCATAAAACGAGGTGCAACAAAAAGAAATGGCATGTGTATCTGCTCCAAAAAATAAGTATGAATGCGAAATTGCAAAAAATAACACCATGCTGTCTCACTACATAAATCCCAGTCCAAGGGTTGCCAAAAACTGGAAAAATCACTGAAGTATAGAGACCTTCTAATAATAAATACAGTAGTAAAACAATTTGTAAAATTTAAAAAGTATTTATTAGAACATGTCAAAAAAAAGCTGATGCTAAAGGGCTGATTATTAATTGCTGATGCTAATTGCACTGGTTTCTGAGCTACCTTGTTCTGAGAATCTGAATAATTACTAATCAGCCTTGTATCTTTACTTATATATTTTATACATCCAGTATACTGTAAGTTGGTCTCTAAGCTCAGAGACCACTTTTATTACTTGTGAAGGTACTTGTGTTCAAATGTTGTGCCTCCTGTCTTCCATCTGAATTGGGCGTGGCTGCAGCTTCTGATGCACATTCATTGTGCAAACCCTGGAGCTACCATCATCTCTTGACCAGGTGGTAGCTCCAGGGTTCCCCCAGCACCCCACTTTAATTGCCGTATTGGGCACAGATGTTGCTCTCATGCCAAAACACCAAATGGCAAAAGGAAAACCTCTAAAATATCTGGTTCATCTGCACCTGATTTTCAATGAAGCATATGGTCAGTTGCATCTATCTAAGAATCAAATCCACTTGCGCCTGATGCAGTGCACTTCGCTCACTGTGTTAGGGTACAAGAATGAGCCTTAATTCCTAGCCTACTTCTTTGTTATACTTTGTCTTTGTTAAGACTTTTCTGATGTTGTATTTCATGGTTCTTTCCCTGTATTTAGTTTTAAGATGTTGTACTGTGTTAGCCATTGAAAAAAATGCAGAAAAAGTAAAGTTTGGTGATACCTTTTATTGGCTAACAGAATAAGTAACAATTGCAAGCTTTCAGAGCACACAGACCCCTTCATCAGGCCAAATACAAATGAAAGCAGAAAATGCACATTATATATACTGTTAGATCACTGAAAGAGGGTTTATGGGCAATAAATTAGAAAGTTACAGATAGACAGAGATAACTTGTAGAGATAATACAAGTAATTAGGATGGTTTGTAAATAGTCCTGGTGTCTGGATTCAGGATTCTGTATTTAGTAGCATGCACTGAAATGTTGTGTTGAGGGGATGGAGTAAATATTGAAATCCTAGGCCTTGTGATGTAGTACAACGTTTGTCATGTCTCATTGTGACTTGCAAAATGTTTATAATAGCAGGAATTTTAGCAAATTGTGTCATTAGCGCCACACAACCAAAGATTCCATGTGACTCAAGTTACTATTAATGTTCACTTATTGTAGCTAGCTTATCATGCAGGGCACCACACAATATTATGCTCTGACACCCAGTAATATAAAAGTATTAGCACATCTCTATAGCTAATCAACCTTGTGTAAAAGAGAACAAAATTTAACATTAGTCCAGCGAACAAAACATTTAATGGACTGCCTGCTATATCCTAACAGTTCTCTACAAGATATAGATTAAATAAATACATGCATTAGTCATTTTCCATTAAACTGGAAATTATGCTATGACATATCTACATGCACGCCAAATAGATACCTTTTTATTTTCGTGGTCAGAACACTGTGATAATGATAGCAATTCGCTTGATCTTGACAAAGATGACCTTGTAGATGACAGATTTCTATCAAGTGATGTAGTTATTGGCTCGTGTTCCCTTGATAATTCCTCAAGGCCGAATGTGTTGGGCTGATGTTTCTCATTTGGTTGCAATGATAAAGAAATGGACGGGACTATATATTTGTTTTCATTTGGGGATGTCTGAATACCACTGGTATTCAACTGAGAAGTGTTCTGTAATTCTGTGTTGGAAGAGAGGTGCATAGAATGTGCATCTGAGTACTTGGCTGGTGTATAGTTTGTTGGTCTATTGTAACCAAAAGAGCTTATAGAACTTTGTAAATGTGGTGATGTTGCTCGTTTTTGACTGGTGAGATGGGGACTAGAATGTGACAAATTCAAAGGTAATGATGCAACTTTTCTATATTTTGCAGGAAGAGGATACTTTTTTAAGGGTTTATTTAAAGGCGGTTTCACATTAGTTGGTGGAATATTTTCTTTGAAGAAATAAGGTGGAATTGTGGGTGTTTGTGTTCTGGGAGAATTTAGAACACTTGTATAATATTCAGAATCAGGAGAAAGAGTCCTAATGGACCTTTGATGGAAAGAACCATCAGTTTGCCCATGAAAGTCTTTTCTTTTGGATTCTTGTGGGCTATCAAGAGAGAAACAGGAAACTGACTTTCTAGTAACAGTTGAGGGCATTACAGGCTTCTGTAAAAAAGAACCTGAATTTGTAGGTCGAGAAGTTAGATTAAACTGGCTCAAATTAAGAGAATGGGGTCTTCCATCACTTGTCTTTTTGGATCTCAGTACAGATGTTAAAAAAGAAAGACGTGATGGAACTGGAGAAATTGCTTCACAACTAGAAGCAGGTGAGATTGGATTGCCAGATTCACCCATGCTACATATTGTTGAAGATGAGCCATGAAACGGTGAATGGAGTGGACTAGGACTAGCACAAAGAGGATATCTAATGATATTTAACTGGAAAGGAGATGGGCTGTGTCTCATTTCACAAGAAGTACTAGACGAATCTTTAACAACTGTGTCTTGCATTTCTAGTTCATTTGGAAATTGTGAAACCTTCATAATGGTTTCATCTGTTCCATGTATTAATGTATGCTGCATATTTACTGGAGAAGTACTTAATTTAGATAAAGTTGGTGAAACAAGTTTATTAGGAGTAGGTGAATGTGTTAAAGTCTGTTCATCATAAATACTGTATGGAGCGGAGCTAAACAGAAACTCTCGGCTTTCAGAAATACAGTGTATGAGTGGCTTTTTATGATTTAATCTTGGATTAGTTGAATATGAGTTTGCAAGTTGAGGTTTATATGAAAAAGAGCCAATAGAAGAAACAACAGAGTGAAGCTAAAAGAAGAAGAAAGACAGAATTAATATATAATTACAGAAATTGAAAATTGCAACAAAAGGTTTAATTTATAACCAAGAACTCATAAATATGAATTATAAAATAGCTCAGTGATCATTTGAATAAAAATACCGCTACTGATATATTTTTTCTTTTAAGAATAAAATAAACGCATTTTAATTGTGTTGAATCATTAAAAATAATTAATCTTTTTTTGTAGCGGATTAGGATTACAGACAAATTATATTTTGGTTAAACAATTAATTCAAAATATAAATAGTCTTTAAACATATGAAGACACAATTAAAGCTTCTATAACTTGTGTTATTGTGGGCATGTTCCATATAGAAATATAGATTAACAAAAAAGATTTTTAGCAGATTGGAGAAAATGCTTTCCTTTTTACACATTGTGTAATAGTCATCGGAGATAAGGCAAATATTGTACATCTGAGGCAATTCTACTTGATATTAAGTAAATAAATGAGAAAACAGAATGTTTTCTTGATACACCATGCCTTGTAATAATAGAGAGCACTATGGTCTATGGAAAGTGATTTGATTATTAATATATATATGTAACCCTATCTATGCTTGGCCTTGTGCTAGTGATAAGAAATTTGCGAAACGGCGAAGAATTTGCAGAACTGTCATGCATCAAATTTTTTTGGTCGCACTCCGAATTCGCGCCTGGCGAATAAATTCGCCCATCACTAGATGTTACACCATATGGAGACAGTTTAGGGAAGATTAAGGTTCACCTTCTAGGTTGTCAATGCCACATGTGGTCTGGATCCAATACAACAGAAATGGATCAGGGCGATAGAAGGGAGTACCTTCACTTAGGTAAGCAGAACCTAGGGGAGAGCTACTCTCTTCTATCAATCCTTGTTGGAGTATAGGCTGATCTTTCTAGCTAACTCTATTACAATAACCTGTGAAATAAAGACTCATTCACAGGGTCCCTGTTCCCTATCTTCACTAAAGGGGTTGTCCCCAGGGGCGATCCTGGCCCCTCCGCCTCCTGAGGCAGCAGCAGTTGCTGCTGCCCCCCTCCCCCAGAAATTTGCTCTTAAAGTACCAGGAGCAGAATTTTTGCTGCCCCTGGTACCTAGTGGGGTGCTGCCGCCTGAGGCAACAGCCTCAACTCGCCTCATTGGCAAAGCACCCCTGGTTGTCCCTTTAGGACAGAACAGTTTTAATGAGCCTTGTTGATCCCAGTCTCTGAAGGCCAAAGATGAAGGACCATCTCTTACCAAACACTATATTAAAGTATGGCAGGAAGTGGTCATAAACCTATGGGCCAATGACATACCCAATGACATACATAAATAAAAAGCAAAACTAGATACATGGGCATTTGCCAAGCAACTAGGGAAATAAGGAAGTGTGGGGATTTACACATTTACATTTATTTAAGCTTGTGCTCAACACATTTCAATTAAATGAAGATCAACCTATCTAACTGGATGTAATTGGGATACATTCCATGTTTTATGAATATATGAGTTGTTTTTTTGTCACAAAAACTTTTTTAATATAATTTTTTTTTTTTTTAATATATTTTTTATCCTGTGTCATGAGTGTTGTATTTGAACATGGATCAGCTTAGGTAATGTAGGCAATACCCGGTGCTGCCATAGGTAAAATTCATTTAAGTAGTTAAGTAATGTACAATTATATATATTGTATACCATCAGACCACCAACTTGTGAATGCATGTAGGAAAACACCTTTAATATATTTTATCCTTGCATATCTGTTTTATTTTATGAATAAATACGTTTAGCTACATTCGTTTTACACATACTTAAGGAATGCTTTGTGGTTATGGATTAAGTCATAAGCACACTTTACCTTGATAACATGATTTCATGTGTTTTGTTTTAGCCTTCTGCTCAGGTCACATCTCAAAAAAAAAAGTAAATACTGTCCAAGGTATTTGTAACATAAGCTGCTGAATAAATTCCACTGAGAAATGGGTAAATGAGAATTGAGATCAAGCTTCCTTGTTTGTGTTGACAGTATTTATTTTGCCTTATTATGCATTCAGTTCAATTAACTTTATTAGTACATTTTACTTGAAGCACATTTTACTTGTCATAATATATAGGTGAAATGTAAAACCATTAATGGTGACTTAAGACCTGTTTTCCAAAATGTAAAAGGTTAAAGAAGTGTGTATAAACTCAGTTTACAAATGTACAGTGCAGTTTTATTGTTTACTTTTTGCTTAATTTTTCTTGCAAACATGACGTATTAATCACATCTCAATTTACATTTAGCAGGTAAGATATATAAGATAAATATTCCACAGCGTGAACTCATGTCATATCATGATGGGATATCATTGGATCTTCATACCTTAAGTCTACTAGAAAATCATGTAAACATTAAATAAACCCAATAGACTGGTTTTGTTTCCAATAAGGATTAATTATATCTTAGTTGGGATCAAGTACAAGCTCTGTTTTAACAGAGAAAAAGGAAATCAAATTTAAAAATCTGGATTATTTGGATGGAATGGAGTCTATGGGAGGCAACCTTTCCGTAAGTCAGAGCTTTCTGGATAACAGGTTTCCGGAAAAATATATATATATATATATATATATATATATATATATATACAGAATACAGTATATAGTATATATATATTTTTGTGTATAAAAAGGGGAAAGACAGAGAGATGAACTGAAATTATACTAATAAAAAATATATATATATAACAGCACAACAGCAGAGAAATTATATATAACCTAAATGAAAAAGTGTAGCCACAGTATCCATTACACTACTTTAACTTTGTGTCCCTTATCCAGCCCTCATTTTGTCACTCTGTCCATGGAAATCATTTTTCACACTGGCAGGCAAATCCCCTGTCACTCACCAAGGTATAAAGGCAAATGGCATAGAAGGAAAGTTAACAACTGTAATGAGCATGGGAAGAATCCCTGCATTCTTAAGCAATTTGAATTACTGATATACTGTAAGTGGCCTTTACCCTATAGTTACAGAATGCTTTTTTCAGAAGACATTGTACATAATGTGTGAATCGTTTTTTTCTTTTAGACAAGATTGGTTTATCGATCTTTTGCTTATATCAAAGAAAAGCAAAGCCTGACAATTATTGTATTTATACAGCCCAACATATTTGGCAGCACTGTAAAGTAAATGTATTTATACAACTAAATCACATGAATTACATACGTAGACAAATAAACAGAATGGAATATTTTAAATGTATGCTTTAGCATTTTTATTCCCCACACACTTGTGCAGCACCATTAAATATTTTTGGTGCTTTTTTCATAACAAAGATTTAGATTTACGGGCTTCTTTGCTTCTATGGTATCATGCACAGTATAACACGTGCATTGGTTTTTTGTACAGCGCCATTAAAGAGACGTTGGCACTAACTGCTACTGTATTTGTAACTTTCCATAAAAGTATTTGCCTGAAGATTTTACTTTACATGTTTGATCCTCTAGGAGTCAGCTGCCATATTTGTGCAGCAGTAATCTGTAGCATCATAAATTCTAACTGACAGATTGAGAGGGGACAGGTAGGTTGACAAAGCAGTCAAGTTTAGGAACTTCAAGAAATAATTGCTTACAAAAGTAGACCTATCTGCGAAAAATTATCAATGTGTTGTTTTTTAGTGTTAGTATCACTTTAAATCACAATATTTAGGCCAAGAGCAATGGTTCAATTTTTATAGGGAAGTGAGCTGAATTAAGCCACAAGATTTAGGCCCAGAGCAATGGTTCCACTAGCACTTGGTAGTCAGTTTCCATAGCAATCCCAAGTTAATGTAGTGGGGGGCCAAAGGAAATAGGGAATAACCATGCAAAATCTAATGTTTTCACTGCTTATGAAATAGGTGCCAGGTGATTGTTATAACTGTTTTCAAATTATAGTTAAGAAGCTAATTCCAGAATGCTAGAAAACAATTTCAAAGTAAGGCACTGTGTGTCTGTGCACTCACTGTGTCATTTACAGAAAGAGCAAATACAGGTATGGGAATCCGTTATTCAGAAACCTGTTATCCAAAAAGCTCCGAATTACAAAATGGCCATCTCCCATAGATTCAATTTTATTCAAAAAATCAACACTTTTCTCTGTAATAAAAAAAAACAGTACCTTTTACTTTTACTAAACTTCAATATGATTAATCCTTATTGGAAGCAAAACCGGCCTTTTGGGTTTAATGTTTACATTATTTTCTAGTAGACTTAAGGTATGAAGATCCAAATTACAGAAAGATCCATTATCCAGAAAACCCCAGGTCATAAGCATTCTGGATATGGGGAATTAATATCACAAGATCTACTGCAGTGATAAAAATACCTGTTGAGGTTTCTTAATACAGGTTTGAGCATAGATCTTGTTGCTGGTGCTATTGAGTATTCTGAAGATGCAATAATATGATAACATTTCACTATGTCACAGTATTTTTCAAGAGATGTTATTGACTTTAAAGGAAGAAGGTTCAAGTCTAATACTATTTATGTCTGAAGTATCATTAACAGCCTTTCAATATTCTACCATCCCCCAAGAGTTCTTTCTTAATACCTCTTATAAGATATACTCGACCTTTTTCACAAAAAGCTACATTTTTGGATTTTTCTTTTTAAACCATACTGGACTGATCTGGACTTTCCACCCCAAGGCCAGTACTGAGATCATATTGGGCCTATTCATGGTCTGATGCTGTTCTCAGATGACTAGATTTTTAGCCCAGCATATAAATATATGCTGCTATCCAATATTAATACACGTCAGGGATCTATTAACCAGAATGCTTGACCTGTGGTTTCTTGAATAAGGTTTTTTCTGTAAAATTTGTTGTTTTCTGGATATTGCATTTCTGTATAATAGACCCCATACTTGTATAGTAATATTGAGCAGAAAGCCCATGTTTTTGGGAGCATACATGAGTAGTGCCAACATAATACACTTTTTGCTGATATCTGTTAAAAACAGTCATGGGCACATATTTGGCCTCAGCTGGGAAATTCCTGTGAAATCGTTTCATTGAGTTACTGTTCAAATAAAAAGTAAATGTATATATTTATATTTTTTTAGAAGATCAAGAGCATGTAGAGAAATGGGCAGATAGATGCAAGTTATGTCAAATAAATGAGAAAATAAATTATAGCTTAAAATCCAGTCCCTCTACTATGCAGAAAAGTTGTGGTTTATTGATACCATACCTCCAGTTCTTTTTCTTCACAGTTTACATCTTGTGATAGTTCATTTTGTTTTGCTTCAGGGATGCATATCTCATTAACAGTTACTTCTGATAGAGATGCTATAGGCTTTTCTTGCAGTTGTGCTCCACTGATTTTATAACTTTCTTCTTCAAAAGTCAAGGCTTCGTTGCTTTTATTCATTCCTTCATCTTCACCTTCATCAGAGTCCATAACAAGGACAAATTCTGCTATGAATAGATCATTTTGCTGAATATCTTGTGCCTGACCTGCGGATACCTCGTGTCCTGTAAAATTCTGTTCAACGCTGGATGTGTGATAAGAATCTGGGATACTGCCACTGGTTGCATTTTTGTTTTTCTCTTTTACAGAAGCTCCTTCAGGCTGCAGAGAAAGTGGTAATTTAATAAACACTGAAGAATATTGTACAGTCTCACAGTTTGATCGCTGCTGTATATTTGGAAACCATTATGATCAAAATTCATGTATCAATTTGTCAAGTGTTTATGAATGAGCCCCATGGTGTCCTTAATGGTTTCAGATGCATGAAGGCTTTACTACTTTCTCCATAACCTCTTTATTTTTATATTGGGTTTATATTTTTCCCTCAAATCAATATTAGGCTCTGACTGACTGAAATTGAACTGCCATAAGATTAGAGAGTTAGGAATGTGCAGTGTATATAATTGGATAGCAGGATAAACTCAATTTAAAAACCTCACCAACATCTGTGGGTAATGTCAGTGTTACCTTCTAATGGTAAATTACTATATTATTAACTGTACTTACTATCCCCACATTATCATATAGGAATATCAATAGCATCAACACCAACAATTAGCTAAAGACATAACTGCATTATTCATATCCAAGATACCAGGTTAAAAAGTATTTTTGTTAAAAAATTAATCCTGGTAATTAATTAGACATATTACCTCTAGTGATTGGAGTGCTATGTGTCTCATTAATCACCAGGAGCTGCTGGACAGAGTCACACAGACAGGTATGGGACCTGTTATCCAGAATACTCGGTACCTGGGGTTTTCCGAATAAGGGGTATTTCCGTAATTTGGATCTCCATACCTTAAAGCTACTAAAAAATCATGTAAACATTAAATAAACTCAATAAGCGGGTTTTGCTTCCAATAAGGATTAATTATATCTTAGATTGGATCAAGTACAAGGTACCGTTTTATTATTACAGAGAAAGGAAATCATTTTTAAAAATATGAATTGTTTGATTATGATTAAGTCTGTGGGAGACTGCCATTCGGAGCTTTCGGATAACGGGTTTCTGGATAATGGATTCTATACCTGTATATACTATTTAACAATATATATTTTTTTTAGAAAATGAATGTTACAACAATAACAGCTCCTTTTAGCATTAGGAGATCTGGCTTACAGTATACAGCATTTCAATATCATGCATGATTTTGTGCCATTTACAGCACCTAGTTGTTGTTATGGTTTGGGGATGAATTTTACATATTGGATATGAATAGGACATGAATTATGCTTTTAGCTGATTTTTGTTGTTGACACTATTGATATTGCAATATGATAATGTGGGGATAGTAAGTCAGTTTAATAATATAGTACTCCAGTTTATGTATTTGTCCATGACCTACACAATTGGGGCTCATATATAAACACTGGACAAATTTGCACCTGAGCAGTAACCCATGGCAACCAATCAAAAGTTTGCTTTATTTTTTAACCTGCAGGTGGATGAAAAAAGCTAGTCACCAATTGATTGCTTTGGTGTACGGCCAGGTGCAAATTTGCAGGTGTTTATTAAAATGATGTCTGATATGTAATTTTATGTGCAAATCTGATTCAGATCATCCATTTTAGAGCTGCTCAATATAAAGTTGCTACAATTGCCTTGGCTGCATCTCAACTCTGCAGATTTTATGTATAGAATACAGAGATTTGTAGAAGCTGTGCCAATTTTCCTATAGTGGTATTTTTAATTAGTTACTCGCTCATCTGTAGTGCTATGTCAACCTTACAACCTGTGTGAATGGGCATTTTCAAGAGACTTTCCTGCAACACCATCTGATTATCCAAAGTGAAAATGTAATCTGCCAATGCCAACACTTAGCACTCAATGATCCAAAGCGAGAAGTCTCACAGCTCTGACTTACTACAATTCATATCTGAGTACGCTAACAGCATATCCAATTCAATTGGCAAGAAGTTGGACTTGCATTTTCTACATATGCCCTCAAGCAATGTAAGCTGCAAAGCTTGACCTTTTTTATCCTTGCCCCTTTTATGTAAATCCCCTCTGTAACCTCAATACCGTGTCCTACACAGCTATAAAATATTTTCTTTGCTATCAAACATTATTTACTGTATATTGTTCCAGTCCATTTTCTTTGAGATTTAACTGCCTGACAGAATAAGAACATTCTCATTTTGTGAGTTCATTTAAGAGGGTTAACAGATTTACTCTTAAATTAACAAAGATTAAGGCCTTATCAAGGGATATGTGCTAAATGCACACAAGCCTGTTCAATTTCAGCATTTACAGCCTCCTTTTCAAGTAAGTCTCTATTAAAATGAAAGATTAATTATACAGTATACAAGCAGCTTTTGCATTCACCTTATTTTTCGCTGTATGTTTAGATCAGCATATGAGCATGGTTTATTCTACACACTGAATTATTTTTATCACCACATGTGCACTTTAATTTGGGAATATCTTTCTTTGGTAAAGTAAAATTGATTTCCCAGACTCCTGTGAAACCGTATCCCGATTTGACAAATCAGCAGTGCTGGAATTGGGGCGGGATGTGGCGGGATGGCATCGTTCTCGATGCCACCCCGCACTTACCTTTATGGGGGGTACATCGCTAGTGCAGAGTGAAAGCTCATCAAAACCTAGCCCTGTAGTAGCCTGAGTGGATAACATCAGCAACGCAGCATTATGCAGCCACACACCTGCATGCTGAATTGGCACCAGATCGGCCTTATTCTCGTACATACTAGAAAACAGTAAGTGCCTGACCTGACAAGGGAGCAGGGCAGCAGCCACAGTAAAACAGTATTCTTTGTTAAAGGGGATCTAAAGCCAATTTTTAAAATGCATAAATAGGTCCCTAGCACTAAAACACTTTTGTAATGTATGTCTGTTTAAAATGTTGTAGGTGCTTTGAGATACATGTAACTGTCTACCGTTTTCTCTTCTCTTTCTTATTTGCGACCTCCTTCAAAGTTCAGCAGCAGCTGGCTGTCCTGCTCACAAGTGATTGATGGGCTGGCTCTTACTGGCCCTTACTGGCCCTTACGTATATACATGCTTATTGTGGCTCTGGTGTGCCCCAAGGGGGTGAACCCTGCATGGCCCCAGATTCCGCCAATTGGGTACCAATTCAGCATGCAGGTGTGTGGCTGTGTAATGCTGTGCTGCATGTTATCCGCTCAGGCTACTACAGCGATGGACTTTCACTCGGCGCTAGCGATGCACCACCCATAAAGGTAAATGTGGGGCGGCATAGAGAAGTCCGAATCAGACAGCTTTAGGTCTAGAAACGCCCTTGGGCAGGGAGATTTTTTGACGTGCAAGCCCGCGATGCACTGTGCACACATTTGGAGAGGGGGTCTGGTGGGGACACATCCTGCACCCGGGCCTGCAGGTGCATAGGTACCTCACTGTGGAGGGGTAAAGAAGGAGGACAGAGAACAGAAGTTGGAGGGAGGAGAAGGAAAAGTACAATGAATGAAGTGCGAGCACAGAACTTTTGCGAAGGAGCTGAGATCACAACTTGATTTGTGACAAGGACAGACATGATGATATACGGTCAGGAGGGAGGAGTGACTACAGATTTTTACGATGTGTGAGTATAATTCCCGACAGGCTGCATCCATTTATACATGAAATTGCCATCCTGCTATGGGTTCTGGTGGTATTTATACATCAAATTGGCACTGTTCCATCCTGGTTTAGTGGGGGGCGTATCCAAAAAAGTGGGCGTGGCCTCTAGAAAAGTTTCCGCTGCCGTGGCTTTCGATCTGTGGGCGGGGCTACACACACACCATCCATGCCACCCCTTCACCTTTTTGTTCCCAATTCAAGCACTGCAAATCAGCGTGAAAATCGTTAAAATACTTTATCACCAAACAATAGCATTTAACCAAAAACCCTTGCAGAGGTATCCCCCAATTTCCTGTGATGTAGATCACAGTACCTTAAGTATGCCGAAAAAACATTTAAACGTTAAATAAACCCTGCAGGATTTTATTGCAAACAGTATGAATTTGTGTATCTTAGTTATCAAGTACAAGGTAGCAATCTCATTATTACAGAAAAAATGGAAATAAGAAATTAGAGAATTTTTTTGCTTGGAAAATTTGGATCACCATTACTAAACTAACTACTACTTGAAAAATATAAACATTATTAAACCCAATATATTTATTTTACCATCAATATGAATTTGCATGGCTTAGTTACCATCACATCCAAGGTATTGTTTTATTAGATAAAAAGGGGATGATTAAAAACAATTAGAGATATATGCTCCAAATAACAGATCCTGTACTTGTACTGATAGCTGAATCTAGCACTTTAGTTTGTATATTACTTTGAAAATGATATCAGAGAAAATTGCATGCCATCTTAGTAAACCATTTATAAATCTATTCATTCTTTAAAGGTTTCTACTTCTGAGAACTGTTGTTGTTTAATTGCTCATTTCAATTTAACTTGCCTTTATAATATAGATACAGTACCATAATTAATATTTTAATGCAATTAAATATTTTTTATGACAATACAAGTAAAAATGTATGAAGTTTCCACATTTATAGTGTATTAGTGCACATAGTTATGATAAGGACTACTGTAAAATGTCAGTATAAATGCCAGAAATACATATTAAAGGAACTCACATTTACATTTCCCCAATATTCTGAAAATATTTTTATAGAAATATGTTACATAACTTAAGTATATACCATGAATAAACTTTAGATTTCTGGAAAAATAAGAAATGTTTCTTAATATAGTCATGTTGTACCGTACACTATATTTATAGTATTAGTATGCAGCATTAAATGGACTGTAATGACACTATCATAAAAGGCTAAGCAGTAAATGCTAATTTCTTTCATTTTTTTGGATTAAACCATTATTTTTAGGTTACCTTTGCTGACATTTCCTCTCTTCTACAGCTGACAACTTTCAGCTTGTAATTATGGTCCTTTCCAACTAGTACTTGGGAGGGAAGTGTGCCGAGGGTTGGGATAAAGGTAAAATTCAGAATCTGTGTTCCAGGTGCATTCGATGAAATCTTGAAGAGAATAAAAAGGAATAGTGGGTTATGTTCCAGTATCATAATTATATAAAGGTTATTCATTTTGCCAATCTTAAGTAAAGTTTTTATCTTGGTTTTTGCAGGAAGGCAATAATGTGATGCAGCGCATAATTCCTAAAAATGGAGATCATCTGTTAAATGTTAAAGATTGGCAATAAGAATTGTTATACAAATTGTTCTTAAAGGAGAACTAAACCCTAACAATGAATATGGCTAGAAATGCCAACATTTAATGCCATGTAACAATAATCTGAATCGGTTACTAATCAGCCTTGTAGTGTAACATTTATATTATATATACAGTTTATTGTGAGATGCCCCCTAAGAGCAATAACAGAGCATGTGCAGTGAATCAGCATTTGGGGAGGCACATATCTTTACTGCTTATAGGATGTGGTTGACTTCGGCTGGTAAAGTAGCTTAAAACGTAAAGTACAACCATTCACCCTTATTTAGTTAAAGGGATACTGTCATGTGAAAAATTTTTTTTTTTAGAAAAAACACATCAGTTAATAGTGCTGCTCCGGCAGACTTCTGCACCGAAATCAGTTTCTCAAAAGAGCAAATAGATTTAATTTTATTTAATTTTGAAATCTGACATGGAGCTAGACATATTGCTCTGATAAACTTCAGTCACTCTTTACTGCTGTACTGCAAATTGGAGTGATATCACCCCCTTCCTTCCTCACCCACGCAGCCTAACAATGGGAAGGTAAACAGATAGCAGCTCCCTGACAAAAGATAACAGCTGCCTGGTAGATCTAACTCTGTAGTAAAATCCAGGTCCAACTGCGACACATTCAGTTACATTGAGTAGGAGAAACAACAGCCGGCCAGAAAGCAGTTCCATCCAAGTGCTGGCTCTTTCTGAAAGCACATGACCAGGCAAAATTAGATGGCTGCCTACACACCAATATTACAACTAAAAAATATACACTTGCTGGTTCAGGAATGAAATTTTATATTGTAGAGGGAATGGTTTGCAGCGTAAACAGTGTAATTTAGAAATAAAGACAACATCATAAAAATCATGACAGAATCCCTTTAAGCTTAAGTTCTCTTTTAATGACCTCTACATTTTTATGGAGAGCTCACATACAGTATATGATTCTTAATAGACCTCTTCAGTGTGACCATGGATCAGCTGGTGCGTTATTGCTACAGTTGAGCTATAATCACTTTCCATCCCTGGATCTCCTTTTATTCAGAGGAAAACTTTAAGTATTCAGTTTCCAGTGCTTCTGTTCGATGAGCTCCACCATCTTCCTACCTAATCACTTGTCTGAAGCATAAAAGCTTAATATTCAAAGGAATTAATTGCAAAATACAAATTTTTCTTCCACGCTGTCTCAGTAGCATTCATGATTATAAAGTAATGGATTCAAAACTGACATTGTGTTAGTAAAAAATAAAAGCTGATGCCCTGCCACTGTTGTAGAGATTTGGTAGAAATCTATAGAAATGGAACAGTACTATGGAAATTGGCAGAAGTTGAGCTACTGTATACGCACATCCTATAGATTTTTCTTCTTTACTGAACTCACCATTTATTTAATGGTTCCTAGGTTTCTGAGTGGCCAATGGCATATCCATTTTATCCCAGCTGGCACCTCAGAACTGACAATCTGCCTAATCATTGGCCGCTGATGTCTAAAGGAGGTCATTGGCAGAACTAAAAGTGGCTAGAGTCATTCCACCCCCTTAACATTCAACTTTACAGTTTTGCTGCCCATTAAGTTATCCATTGAGCTGTTCGCTTCACTTTTCTACATGATTACATAGGGGTTGACACTGGCACTATGATCACGTAATTACAGCATTGTGTAAGAAATTCAGCACTAGTAAGAACAGAAGCAGCACATACTTTGTTACCTAAAACGTCAAACAAAAAATGTTACATTTCCATCACGCATATAAACTAAAGTAATGATCCATACTGAATGTTTTACACAAAATGGGGACAGTTTATTTAGTTTTTTTCCTGTCATTCTTCCTTTCAATAGCTGTTACAGTGCCAGTTGGAAACACAGTTAACAAGCTGGCAATGTGTCACCTTTTTATTCTAGTGTCTACTCTCTTTCCTCTCTTAGCTGACTAATGCTCAGTTAATTGCTTACAAATGTCACACAACATATATAGTAATATACATATATTAAGCTATGGATAGCCATTTAGCATTTTGTTTGCTCTTTTGACAATAGGATTGAGTAAACATCTAATTATAACATGCTAGCATCTCAGTGCAGGTGTTCTGTTGGTAACCTCTCATTCATATGACAAAGTAGCAAAGGAATAAATTGCAAAAGGGATAGAGGACTTTCTAATCATCATATTTACTGATATTAGCTATAAAATCCGAGGGGTGTTTGTTAGTGATTGCCAGCACCAATAATAACCCATAGTAGTTTTGTTTTTCTCATCCTTTGCTGTCTCTTACAATTTACCTTCTTGTTAAATCAGAGAGAAAAATATGCAAAACAACAAGTCAAACCGGATTTTACTTATTCTTTTATTCTTTTATTCTATTATAATAACTGCAGTTACTGTCAGAGGCATTATTACAGATAACACCTACACAGGTTTACAAAGACATACTGTATAAAGTATACACTGATTTGACTTTTTTTCTGGCTTGTCCTATTACAATTAATAGAAGGACCCATCTGAGGCTCCAGTTTGTTTACCACACTGTTTTGTTAAAGGGGTAGCTCACTTTAAATGAATTTTTACAGGTATGGGATCCATTATCTGTAAAGTTCTGTATTACAGAAAGGCTATCTCCCAAAGACTCCAATTTAAAAGTATCCAAATTTTTAAAAATGATTTCCTTTATCTCTGTAATAATAAAACAATACATTGTACTTAATCCCAACTAAAATATAATTAATTCTTATTGGAGGTTTAACAATCCAATTGGGTTTATTTAATGTTTAAGTGATTTTTAGCAGACATTAAGTATGGGGATGTAAATTACTCAAGGATCGCTTAGGACCCAAGGTCCCAAATATTCCTATAAATAGACAGCAGTGTATTAAACAGTTTTCAATCCCTCTTCATTTTTGTTTTTGTGTTTATTTTATTAATATTTACATTTTATTATTCTACAATTTACTGGCTTGGAATTTCAACTGCTGTCTGGCTGCCAGGGTTCAAAGGTGAATAAAACCCACATTGTGTATTTTAAACCAAAAGGCTCCCTGCAGAGGCCCCCAACCCCAAACACATTGGTACCTACAACTAAAAGTCACCTGGCCCCCCTGTACCAGCAGCAGAGCCGGGCCAACCCGGCCAGGCACCCTAGGAAGCCTGGCGGGCCAAGGCGCCGGCTCTGTGCGCGCTGGACTGCGCATGAGCAAAAGTGCGCTCCAGTGCGCATGCGCGAAATGCGCAGAAGCGCATTTACGCCAGTGCCAGACGAGGAGAGACGGGACCGGACACGGGGTAGGCGACAGAGCAGGTACGTGCCTGGCACCCCCTCAGCTTTGCGCCCTAGGCACGTGCCTACTCTGCCTACCCCTAGTTCCGGCCCTGACCAGCAGAGTAGTGCAGTAGGGTCAGAGGCTGCTAGGTTTGGCTATGTCACACCTTATTTCTAAATATCAATCAGAGAAGATTCAGAGATTTATGTGATCCTCTGTGTTTAAGTTTTGAAACTCGGTAAAATGCAGCTTCCTTTATCTTCCACTCTGTACAGAAGTCCCAGAAAGCATGGAAATGTTAATTAAACTACAAGGAAGCGCATGACATAAAAAGTGTATACAGCATAGTGTAGTACATTGATATAGAATTAAGAACCACACCACCCGCACACTCTGTGTAACTGTAAAAGGTGAAATCACTTTATTATAAAAGATCCTGTGCTTTCAGAAACAGCTAACACTTAAAAATGGAACTGCTCTCAGATAAGCTGTTTCTCCTTCTCAATGTAACTTGTTGGGATGGGGTGTTTTACTATTGAATGCTATTCTCATATCTACCACTAGGGCATGGGAGAATTTTAGCAATGCAGATGTCGGGATCTATTATCTGTTTACCTACATGTTGTTCTGTTCAAAGGTTGCTATGGGGGAAAGGGAGGTAGTGATATCACTCCAACTTGCAGCGCAATAATAAAGAGCGAGTGTAGTTTATCAGTGCATAACTCGCATGACTGAGGGCACCTGAGAAACTAAGAACATTTCTAGCCCCATGTCAAGTTTAAATATGAAGCAATCTTTTTACTCTTTTGAAAAAACATATTTGAATGCAGGATTCTGCTGGAAGAGCACTGTTAACAACCGTATATACTCGCGTATAAACTGATCCGAGTATATGCCGAGGGACCTAATTTTACCTACGAAAACTGGGAAAACGTATTGACTCTAGTATAAGCCTAGACACAACTACAGCCCTGTCTCCCAGCCACTCACATTCCGCCAAAGAGACCCCCCCAGCGATCAACCGGACTTCTTTGCAAAGTTGATGGTGCCAGAGAATTGCCAAACGGATTACTGTGTGCATTGTCCCACTGTCCCACTACCATGTGCAGAGGGTGCTGTGTGATATTGCCATCACTGTTAATCTTTCGTATAACCAACAGAGGGCGATGTGTGATATTGCAGTCACTGTTAATCTTTCATATAACCAACAGATGGCGCTGTGTGATATTGCAGTCACTTATTCTTTCATATAACCAACAGATGGCGCTGTGTGATATTGCAGTCACTGTTATTCTTTCATATAACCAACAGAGGGCGCACTGTTATTCTTTCATATAACCAACAGAGGGCACTGTGTGATATCGCAGTCTCTCTGTTGGTATAGGAATGATTAAAAGTGACTGCAAACTCAGCTACTGCCCGCTGACCCACGTATAAGCTGAGGTAGACTTTTTCAGCACATTTTGGATGCTGAAAAACCCGGCTTATACTCGAGTATATATGGTAATGCATTTTGTAATAAGCATGCTTTCCTGTGACAGAATCCCTTTAAAATATATTTTGCAACCACCTTGTGGCCCAATCATCAGCCATAAAAATATTGTGAGATTTGCAACAGTGCGTAGGGAATGTAATAAAATGTCTTAATGAGAAATCAGTTCATACACCCCTTTCAATCTTAAGGGGCAGATGTATTTAGGGTCGAATATCGAGGGTTAATTAATCCTCGATATTCGTCTGGTGAATTAAAATACTTCGACTTCGAATATCGAAGTCGAAGGATTTTGCACAATTCGAACGATTTTGCACAATTCGAACAATTAAATCCTTTCGAATCGAACGTTTCGAAGGATTTTAATCCATCAATCGAAGGATTATCCTTCGATCAGAAAAAAATTGGAAAGCCTATGGGGACCTTCCCCATAGGCTAACATTGACTTCGGTAGCTTTTAGGTGGCGAACTAGGGGGTCAAAGTTTTTTCTTAAAGAGAAAGTACTTAGACTATCGAATGGTCGAAAAGTCGAACGATTTTTAGTCAAAGGTCGTAGTCAAAGGTCGTAGTCAAAGGTCGAAGTAGCCAATTCGATGGTCGAAGTAGTCAAAAAAACCATTAGAAAATCAAACTATTTTTCCTCTATTCCTTCACTCGAACTTAGTGAATGGGCCCCTAAGAGTGAGTAACACAGAAATTTTGCAATGTAATAATCTATGCAATGAACATTATTGCATTGTGAAATGCAAACGTTTATTCTTATTCTACCTTTTGCTTCCATTAATGCATTTTATTGCATTTTGTGGGTAATTTTCATAAATAGATTTCATTCCATCTAAATTAAGGTGCTTGTTTTGAATAGCATATGTGAATAATACCATGTAAAATAAATAATCTGAGACCACTTAGAGATAAAAACCAAAGAAAATCATTATTAACCATGGTAGTAAAAATCCCTCTGTGAACAGCTGGAGAGGAAGGGTTTCCTATGAGCTCCCATAGAATCCTTCCCACAAAACATTGGGCTGGATGATCATTAATGATTAATAGGCTATTATACTTCCAAAACACAATAATATAATATCTAATATACAAGCAGACTTTGAGTAAGCCAAGGTGCCAATGCCATCAAAATAGGTTCTTGAGCACATAAGTAATGTAGGGCATGTTATTCAGGGTCAATAAGCCAGCAACAAGTTAATTGCCTATGAAGTAGAGAAGTTGATTTTAAATTGCCTAGAAACATGAAAATATGAACTGCAGCAAGGTTCAGTATATCATTTTTTCCTCACTTTTTCTAGAGTGTTTTATAAGTTATTCAAATAATTGCAACTGTATGCTTTTACAAAATTATTGATCAAAGTGCTACAAGCTGGAAGATCTCTTCTAAGCTAACGATTTTAACATTTGTATTTCATAGCAGCTTATACATTTGATGCAGGAAATGACCTATGCATATCATTATTTTTTATCATTGATATAATTACACAAAAGGCACTCGATTATTTGATCTGCTGCCATCAAAGGGCCAAAAGTATCAGCCTATTGTATATGAAATGTTATTGGCACATCAGATGTAAATGTGAAATAAGTGCAGTATCGGTGAAGAATGTTGCTACAGATGTAAGAGTTTCCTAAGCATTCTGATTCTGAGAAGGGCTGCCAGTGGTGATGGCATTTTGAAGGTTTTTCCTAGTCAGATCAGAGCAATTATAACATATTGTCATATGGGAACTTAGACAAGGGGGATTGAAGGTTCTCCATTAAAGGTTGCATTCTAGGTAGGAGGAGTGTGGTAAATACAAATGAACCTGCACAGTTCACTTTATTGAAATAAATCTAATAAATCAGGTTATGGCGTTGGCTTTTCCAATTTACACTCTTTCCTTCCAACTTTACATCTTTACACAGAGTCTCCCCACAAAACACAAATCACAACACAGGTCAAACCTCTAGATCATAAAGACCAAATAAATATTCAGGAATTTCAGATGTCCTTGATAATGCCAGGCAAAAGGAATGTTAAATAATGTGAAACTTGGATAGGGCAATGGGGACACCAGAAGCCTAATTTACAAAGTGTGCTGCTAGGTACTAAGTACTGCACTTTGCAACATGGTTGTAGGTCTTAGCAGAGTGTGTTTATAAGGGGCAGGCAGTATCACAAGTTAGGGAGCAACAGCAGAGCTGTACTCTCCAACTGCTGTTATTTTTTTAATGCCTTTCATCTGCAAAATGCAACAAGGCCCTAGATGCAAGTGTTTACTAAATGTGATTTTGAACCCCATACGCATTTGCTCTGAATACCACATATCGGTGCAGAGTAAGTGCAGCGGAGCTCATGGGCGCCATCTTCTGGATCTTCTTAAGGTCCTCTTCCTTTGCTGTAGGCAATTCACAGCACTTTTGGTGCATGCACAGTTGCTACAAGCAGGAATACTGTGTCAACTGCGCATCTGCCAATACGGTGCTTCTTACAGATGAAGATATGGAAGATGGTGCCCATGAGCTCTGCTGCTTTTACTCTGACCGATATGTGAGCACACTTTCAGTGGTAATGAACAATGCGGGGGAGAAGCAGGGTGGGGGGACTATCTCGAGAAGAAGGTAGGGGCTTTTCATATTGGGGGGGTTTAGTTCTCTATAAAGTTAACATTTAGGGGAATATTTATTATGTTGTGTAAAAAAATGGTGAATTAAGTCCCCACACATCGCCAGACATCGCAAAAATTGCATAATTTTTTCACCTGCTTTTTCTTTGAGCGACTTCCACCAGAACTTGCTTACAAAAGTCTGAAGCAATGTAAAATAACGCTAGAATATCTGGGGTTCACATGACGTGAAATAAAACACACCTTGATAAATTCGTCATTTATTTTACACAGCTTTTTACACTGTTTTTTCAGCAATTTCATTTACGCAGCATAATTAATAGACCCCTTAATGTGATATAGAATTACAAATTCTTAGAAACTTTTCAATTGGTCTTCATTTTTTATTTTTCACAGTTTTAATGATTTGTTCTTCCTCTTCTTCCTCTTTCCAGCTTTCCAGGGGGTCACTGACCCCAGCAGTTAAAAATTATTGCTATGTGAGGCTGCAATGGTATTGTTATTGCTACTTTTTATTACATATTGTTCTCTTCGGCCCCTCTCCTATTTGCTATGGTCGCTAGGGTAATTTGGACCCGAGTAATCAGATACCTGCTAAAACTCCTGGAGAGCTGCTGAACCAAAAGATAAATAATTAAAAGAAACACTGAAAACAGAATATGAAGACCATCTGCAAATTGTCTCAGAATATTAATCTCTACATGAAAGCCCCTCTAACATCTTTATAAAAGTAAGAACAATCTCTACAATAGGAAAATAATTATACATTCAATTGTTATTAATTAAAAAAAATAGATGAAAATAGAAAGAATTTTTTTCAATACATAGTTTCCATTTAACACAGAAATCATCATAAAAGGCGCTATTAATGTAATGTAGTTGCATGCATGAAACTTCATTTATTGGTCTAAAGCTGCATGTGACAAATAGAGTCTCCTTGCACATTTATAATTTTTTTGGTCTGTGCTCAATTTCAAACAACCTTTATTTATTAAATCTTCAAAGGCATATCTCTTGACATATCATCTTCAAAGAGATTTACTATAACAAAAAGCTAAGATTCACTTTGATATGTTACCTTTTTGAAATCATTTTCTCTAGGTACAAAACACAAAAGGATACCACTTCAGTGAATGAAGAATGGAGGTTAGCTGTGGTTATTGATTACACCCCAAGCACACAGAGTTTTGCACACACCAAAAAAAAGATTATAAAATGAAAATGAAAATGAAAGAAAGTCAGTGGGATAGAGCCGAGCCCTGACGTCCCACACAAAACGTATGAATATATTACATTTTTGCTTTTACTGGATTATGTTTAGAGATACTGTATTAAAATGTAATTATTGTACACAACCAGTTGGAACTCTAAAGCTCCATTAATCTTTCATTGTTTCAAAGATTACAAGTTGTACAGCGGCGACCTTATTTAGAATATAAAAAATGCAGATGTTGTTAATGATAGGCTAAGGAGTTTGTTCAATTAAAGAATTACCACAAAGGGTTTGTGTTAGATGTTTCTTTGTTCTGAGAAATAAAAGTGCTACAAAAGGTGCAGAATACTAAAACCAATGAATCTTATGTATA
Source organism: Xenopus laevis (assembly GCF_017654675.1). Taxonomy (NCBI): domain Eukaryota; kingdom Metazoa; phylum Chordata; class Amphibia; order Anura; family Pipidae; genus Xenopus; species Xenopus laevis. Next base: position 100,895,976 of record NC_054379.1, read on the forward strand.
CTGTAGGTACGCAGAGCAACGACAACCCTATAACTGGACTTGGGCCTGGGCCTTAAATTATTTTAGCCACAAAAGTTATCTTTTCATTTATCATCCATTAGTTCTTGGTAATCTTTCTTTTTGACATTATTAACAATGACGTTATTAACAGGTTTCTGCCTCTTTAGAATAAAACCTTTACAGGTATAGAATCCATTATCCGGACACCCATTATCCTGAAAGTTCCGAATTACAGAAAGGCCACATCTCATAGACTTTATTTTATCCAAATAATCCAAATTTTTTAAAATGATTGCCTTTTTCTCTGTAGTAATAAAACTGTACCTTGTACTTGATTCCAACTGAGATATAATTAATCCTTACTGGAAGCAAAACCAGCCTATTGGGTTTATTTCATGTTTCCATTATTTTCTAGCAGCCTTAAGGTATGAAGATCCAAATTACGGAAAGATCCATTATCTGGAAAACCCCAGGTCCCGAGTATTCTGGACAACAGGTCCCATATCAGTACTAATGCATTGTGCAATACAATGACATGGTCCCTAATAACTTTAAGTTATGTTACCTAATACTACTGGAGTAATGTTCACCAAATGCATCAACTGTTGTAATAAAATATTTACATTTTAGTCAACTTTCCAGTGCAATCAATTTTTTTTTTAAAATTTACAGTAAACACATAGGATGATGGAGGTACTTTTTAATGGTGTAATTTTGGACTTATATTATATCCAAATAATTGTATTACATTATACAGGTATGGGATCTATTATCCAGAATGCTCGAGACCTGGGTGTTTGCAGATACGAAATATTTCCATAATGTGGATCACCATGCCTTAAGTCTGCTAAAATACATTTCTTATAGTTGCCTCTTACTTTTATTTAGAACCAGTGATTGGGATCATGTGCATAGTTGGACTGAACAACATACAAGCTTTCAACTATGGTTTATTTGGGTAATGTAAATGACATGGTGAACACTTTTGTCCCTTGGAGGTCTTGCACTTCTAACTGGGGTCATAATAAATGCAGCATCTACGGCATCTTTCATTTGTATACTGAACCAGAATGAGCCTGTACTATTTAACTGCATATGCAAAACCTTTTTGTTTTTCTTAATTAAGAATATATAAAATCATAAGAGACAATACAATAGAGGACTTTAAGCATCAGGAAAATATGTATTTACTTTGCTGTGTATTAAAATGTGGCCAGAAATAATAAAGCAACTGGTAGAAGCCTTAATAAAACCAATGAAGCACAAACTGACCATATGAAATGATCCAATCCTCATAAAAAAAATCTTGCCAACAGATGTACATCAACTTTAAGCATTATTAATACCACTCACCTGTTTTCTTTGAATGTTTAGAGAGTCAGTGTGTTTGGTTCCATCAGTCCAAACTTCTTTCTTCTCAGAGTTTTTGCTGAGTACCTGGAAAGCAAACATGAAACATGAAGCATTTCTTAGAATCGGACTGCCTTTGGCCCTCTCCTCAGTGAGTAGGTTTGAGTGGGTTTCAACAAATGTATGGAATGTTGCTTGGAATCATAGTTTCATGTGTTCTTTGTTAACAGCAAGATTTAACGTGAAACTGTAGAGATTAAACCTTTGTACCAATACTCAGCCTTTTTAAGTTAAGAGTGGTAGTCACCTGGCATTGCTTTGTATGATATTGCATATTTCGCTCTTTGAGTTGTTACCTCTTTACATGCTAGTCTTTGTGCATGTGGGTCATGGTGTTTGTGCACATCTTTGTATATATTTTCATCTTACAGTTCATATTTCTTGATTATGCAATATCTTGCTAATTATTGCCAAGTAAAGATTATTATAAACAGTTAAACACAATGTCTAAATGTGCTGTTCTGTTTAGCTACTTAAGGTCTCCTTTACAAGCGTCTAGGCAGTGTGCACTGTCTGCCCTATGGCAAGGGGCAGGACAGGGCTGGTCTACACCCTCTGTGCACCTTGTAGTGGATTTCTTATCAGGTGTTCGCACAACTCCTAATGGACATTTAGGGAGGTTATTTATCAAAATCCAAATTTATCTCAATATTTTCTGCTACAAACTCTGATCAAATCCACTCAGGTTTTTTACGCTTATTTATTATTACATTTTCCCGAAAATTTGCTTTGTAGAAAAAAAAAACAGATTTTCACATTTTTTTCGGATTTTTCATACAATTTTCATGATTTTTTTGGATTTTTTACCCGAGAACTCTGAAAACTTCGGGGTATTGCACGAAACCCAGTGCATATCAAAAAATCACTGGGACTTCTCCAACCTCGACAGGTCTGAGATGCCGGATTTTCTGATTCGGACTTTTGCATCCTCAGGGTTTAATAAATTTCGAAAATAATTGCAAAAACCAACTGAAATGTGCTCACATAAAGCAAATTAATTTGGTTTCTTATAAAAAGAACTGACATGGAGTATTCCGGAGCCAGCATTTCACTGGCTGTTCCAAGGTGAGATGTACATAGTTACATAGTTATTTGAGGCTGAAAATTTCTCACATAAAAAGACCTACCTATACACTGACACATTTCCAAAGAGCTTTACAAAGATTATACATCATTCACATCTGTCCCTGTCCCACCCTTACAATCTAAGATCACATTGACACATAATATGGCTATTTTTATTAAGGGCCAATTAACTGTCCGCTATGTATTTGGAGTGTAGAGTAAACTAATAGACAGGCGGAGAACATTCAAACTTGAATTAAACTTAGAAGCCACAGTGCTACCCACTGAACCACCATGCAGCCCAAATATATACATATACCTATAATATACTAACTGTAGATCGTAAGATCACTAGTGCCTTGGATAGTATGCTTGTTTAAGAAATCATCCAAGTATTAATAGAATCTGCCATCACAACCTTACTGCCTTCACCACTGAAGAACCACCTACACTTCTTCAAACAATACTTTATCTCCTCAAGTCTAAAGTGGTGGCATCTCGTTCTTTGATCTTTTCAAAGAGAGAAAAGAACCCCTGCTATCTGTCTATAATGTCTTATAATGTAACTGTAAAGAGAAATCATGTCCCCCTGTAGGCACCTTAACTCCACAAAAATCAACCCCATCCTTGACAGTCTTCCTTCATAGTATAAAACTTCCATTCCTTTTATTAGTTTATTTTTATGTCTCTGAACTCTCTTCAGCACATTTATATCCTTCTTAAGACCTGGAGCCCAACACTGCACTGCATGCTCAAGATGAGGTCTTACCAGGGTTCTATGAAGAGGCACAATTATGTTTTCGTGCCCCCTTTTTGTGCAAGATTAATTTGCTTTAGTAGCCACAGAATGACACTGCCGGGAATAAGACAACTTGCTATGTACAGAAATCCCCAGATCCTTTTCAATGACTGAAACCCCCTAAACACTGCCATTTAGTGTATAACTCACATTTATATTATTTCTACCAAAGTGTATAACCTTGTATTTATCAACATTGAACCTCATTCTGTCAATAATTTAGACAGATTGCAAAGTTGCATCCGGGTTGGAACATACGGATTTATTTAATGTTTAAATGTTTTTACTAGACTTAAGCTATAGTGATAAAAATTATGAAAAACCCCCAGGTCCCAAGCATTTTGGATAAAACACCCCATACCTTTATATATAAGTCAGTGTAGGTCATGACAAACCTCTTCCGGTGCAGGTGTGTAGCTAAAGCTGCAGGAAGAATGAATCGTCCAGTAGGAAGCCAAACAAACCCTCAAAAGCTTGTCCATAGACAAGTCTAGTAACTTATTGCAACCAATGAGCGGATAGCATTTACTGGTCTACAGTATAATTCTTATACAGAATAATAAGACATTTAAACATTTTTCTTTCCAGTGACTTGAGTAGCAGTAAGGACACGCAGTGTGTATGTATGGACACTCAGAAGCTAAATTATTGCCTTTACTTCAAAGGGAAACAAAGCAGTGGGGTTTTATTTCATTTTATTTTTTGCAGGGGTTGTAATGGATGAGTTTATCCTTTTACAGAAAACTAATTTAGAGTAAATTATTTGGAGCTACAGCAAAGATTTTCATTGTAATAGTTATGTTTGGGAAGGCGTGTCTGTAATGACAGAGTCTGGCATTTATTAATTGTGTTGATATTATCAGTAGCATTTACCATCGTACAGCTGTGGAATGTGGAATAAATTGCCTCTTTGTAAAAGAAATAGAATTCTGTGCAGATCTGCAAGCGATGAATAAAAGCAGTGTGAGTACATGGGGTACATAGCATTCTGATTGTGTGAAAGTGCTGTAATTATGTATAATTCTTGAAGGAATTAACTAGTTACCCACTTCAACCATTCTGCATTTCTTAAACAAGCATTCCCAAATTAAATGCTTTGTGTAGTCACAAGCCTGTTCAATTATTCCTATGATATCATCCACTGAATGAGGCTTTTAGGATAATGCCACCATACATATATCATATTTATTTGTTAGTAAGTATTGTTATTTACATTGTGTAGTTATTAGTGAGTATTGTTACTGGCACTATGTCTTGAAAAAGGTGTAAGAATAACACCAAAACATTGAGTTTATGCTGAATCTGTGTGCAATGTAAGTGTGTGGGGAAAACTTTTGCTCCATCCTACCACAAGGACCCACCTAAGAGAAAGCATCCCCGGTAATGCATGGCTTCTTGGGAGTTGTAAGTAAGTTTAGGAAGGGGAAAGGAACTGTCCTCTCTACCAAGGAGTAATAAAACTCCAGCTAGTGCTAAATCTGCCACGTTTTCCTTACCTCTTTAATTGATATGCCTTAACGAGTGCCATTTTTTGCCTGTATCTTAAAGGTCCAGTTTTATTCGAAAACTCACCTGGCGATAGAGTGCAAATTACCGCTAGTGCCAGTCTCTTTCACTAGTGAATTGGCACCTGTGCCCGTTAGTAAATTGGCGATGTCCCTGCGGGTGGCAACGCTGATGAAAAGTTGCTAGCGTTAGCCACTTCACCCTTTAGTAAATCTGCCCCCATGTAGGGCACAAAAATTGTTAAATGATAACTATGGTATAAAATTGTTTCAAAATGTATATAAATCATTTAATACATTGTTTTAAGAAACCAATTTGCCATTTTTTTTTAAGATTACTCATTTAATAACATATGTATATTTTTTATAAGGCCCAATCACTGGGCTATTAATCCAAATGACTGTCGCATTACAAGATACATAACTGACTATTGCCAAGCTTTATGTATCAATTCATTAATGCTCTGTATTTATATTATTAATGCCCATTGTCTATTTGTTCATTGTTCATTTAGGTAAGAAAACTGTACCCAAGATAATGCACCAGATGAGCATTTTATAATAGAAGTGAGCAGTGCTGTTGTTTGTACTGTCTGCTTCTGGTTTTTGTTTGAAAGTGTGGGTTATAATTTAAGTGTTTGGAATTTCTTAAGGATTCAGGTGTTTGCAACTTTAAGAGCAAATTAATTTGAGTGTGTTTCTGCAGCTGAGCCACTTATTTTAGGGAAAAAAAACCTTTAGTGCAATGTGTAGAGGGCTAATTCAGTCAGACGCTGGTAATACGTGTTTTGTTGCCTGTATCCATGTTGGACATCTTTGATGTACTTTGACCACTTTTGATCACTTCTTTCAGTCAACCTTTTGATGAATTGTTAGCTGCCTTCAACATAATTATGAGCTTTGAGGCTACAGTTGATACTTGACTCCTCAAGTTCAGTCTAGTTGCTAAAAGCAAAGAATGACTGCAATTTTTTTTTTTACATTTTAGGCAATGTTCTTCAGACTTCCAATCGTTTCAGTGTTTCTTTATAATGGTAAAAATCTAGCCGATAAAATATATATGTCAAATTTCCCAGCAGCAGGCTGTATTCACCGGTCACCTTTTAGAAAACAAATATATATATATGGTCACTCCTTTCTCCTTTTAGCAATATATACTAATCACAAAAGCACACACAATGTTGCGCACATTTAAAGGGACAATACACCTTTTTGATATGAACTCATACAGTTGGGCAAATATAAAGCCCATATAACGTGCATAAGCACTGTGTAAACTTTATTTATAAATAAATATAAATGTATTTTTATAGAGACTCATGTGATAGCTTGCTTGTGCTGCTGGGACCATTTCCCACATCCTTAGGCTCACAGATACCTTCCTTATCTTGTTCTATTGTAAAGTGATGGATAGTGGGACTTGAACTTTCCAGAAAATCTGTCAACGACCCTCTTTAGAAAGCAGTGGGCCTTCAAGTCCAAGAATCCATCCATCCACTTGACAATGTAACACGGTGAGGGTACGGTTGCATTACACTGTCTGCCTAAACAAGAGCAGAGAAATGGTTCTTTCTAGTAACATGCTTTCCTTTCAGTCTGTTGAATCAGGTACTGATATAGTGTTGATGTCCCTTTTCTAAATATAGCCCAACCAGATGAATTCATATCCAAAAAAGGGGTTATATTTTACTTTTAAATAATATTCACTTGCATTTATACAATTTCCATGTTGGTTCCACCTGCTTTGATGAATTTCACACAAGGTGCAAAGAATATGGTGAACAGCACAAGGGAGACCTGAAATTAGCACCTTGAAGAGAAGTTACTTTCTGGGTTTCCTTTGTGTGTTAAGTCTACTCAGGCAACTGACTTGCCCAAAATAAACTGCAGATTAAGGCAATGGCTGGTACCTCCCAAATGTTAGAAACATCTGCATATTGACTAAGAAAAAATGTTGTAGCACCTTCTGTGCAATTAACCAACATAAGCTACAAAGCTCCAGCATTGATAACAACAGACAATATATATTTTTAACTTAAAATGTCATGGGAAAACATTTATTTTTAAAAACACATAAGTTAATAATGCTGCTCCAGCAGACTTCTGCATTGAAATCTGTTTTTAAAAAGAGCAAACTGATTTTTTTAAAATTGAATTTTGAAATCTGACATGGGGCTAGACATATTGTGAGTTTCCCAGGTGCCCCGGGTCATGTGACTTGTGCTCTGGTAAACTTCAGTCACTCTTTACTGCTGCACTGCAAGATGGAGTGATATCACCGCCTTCCTTCCCCACCCACAGCCCATCAGCAGAATAATGGGAAGGTATCCAGATAACAGATCCCTGGTAGACCTAAGAACAGCACTCAATAGTAAAAATCCATGGCCACACTACCTGCATGGTCGCACCCCCCTGAAGCCCACCGGAGATGCAACAACATCTCATCACAGGCAAAACTGCAAGGAGGTTTGCAAGTGACAACAGAGTAGCAGAGCACAGGGAAGACAAGTGCTAAATTAAGCTAGCCCTCCCGCGATGTGTGAGAGGATTGGACTGCATGAGCACCTGTAGTTCTTATCTTGCATTCTGAAGAAAAAGGGGCGAAGGAGAGATGCAAATATAAAATAGGTATTGAAGAATATAACAATATGAAAAATATAAAGAAATTATGGAAAAAAAGATAAGGAAAGTGTAGAGAAAGATGCAGTTGCTGTTGCTGAGTAGCGTTGAGAACAGTCATCTGATAGAGCTGTGATCCCCAACCAGCGGCTCTTGAGCAACATGTTGCTCACCAACCCCTTGGATGTTGCTCCCAGTTGCTGCTAAGTATACTTATTTTTGAATTCCTGGCTTGGAGGCAAGTTTTGGTTGCATAAAAACGATGTGTACTGCCAAACAGAGCCTCCTGTATCTGCCAAACCACATAGGGGCTACCAAATAGCCAATTGCAGCCCTTATTTTGCATCCTATGGGGCTTTTTTCATGCTTGTGCTGCTCCCCAACTCTTTTAACATTTGAATGTGACTCATGGTTGAAAAAGAGGACCCCCATCAGAGAGGTATCAGCATGTTAAAAACAGCCCAATAATCAGGGCTGGAACTAGAGATAGGCAGAAGGGGACATGCTCAGGGTACAACAGTGAGGGGGTGCTAGACATTTACCATTTATGTTGTCTACCCTTAGAGTAAGCTCTTGGCCCCAATGGATTGCTGGTCATTGCCGCCACCATGTCACCAGTGCACAAGTGGTGCAAGTAGGGTACAAGGTGGCTGGCCAGATGGTTATGGAAAGACAAAATGGTCGCTGAAAGGCTAGAGATGATATACAACTGCAACAATGCACAGGGTTCAAGAAAAAAGTAAAGACAAAATAAATGAGTATTTATATAGCCTTGAAAAAAGTGTTATTTTTATATAGCCTTGAAAAAAGTGTTATTTTTGTCATTTGAGGCAATTTATACAACTCAGTAAATGCTAGTGCTACATATGCAAATGTCACAGGTGAATAACATCATAATAAAGACTAATTACCTTTATAACATGTACATGTAATTATGCACCAAAAATCCCTCACCTGGGTAAATTTTGCACCGTATTTTGTTTTCACAATATAAAGGTAAATACAGATGTAATGGCAAATCAAGCACAGTACAGCAGAATACATACATTAGTCTGAAGCCAGGAAAAGATGAGCAGGCAGCTCTATAATCATAAACCACTTAAAGTAGCAATGGCTGCATTGCACAGGAAAGTCTGATAAACACATATCACTCAACGTACAAGGAACAAACAATCAAAGTCTATTACAGTTATACCAAAACAGAAAGAAATTACCTTTAATATCAAACACTGTGACATTTTACTACGCTTTACCCAAAATGAGTTGTCAAAGGCTAGGCTCGATGTACACTTGCAATATAGCACCTTATATGAATAGCAGCATACATTTTAGTTGTGGATATCCCAATAAAGATGAAGTGCTGTATGGTGAGTGTGCTCTGTGGAATACAAATGTATTCTCTGCCCATTGCACAGATCAGCAGTTAAATCCCAGCAGTTATCATTAACAAAAACTGAAGGCAGACTCAGAGGTGTTGGAAATGTCTCAGGTCATTTGAGCTGCAGTTCACATATCTTTGACAGATACACCTACAACATAACTTTCACACCCATATATTTGTTTGGAAGATGTATGAAATAAAGTAAATGTAACCTCTACTTTAAAATATGGTATTTAATGATATTTTCCCTTAAATATCACAGAACTTGTCAGACACCACTGCCAGTCTTTTCTACAGAATGTCATATTACTGTGTCCGAGACTGCATTCCTCTACAGGAGTAAATAACCTATAATGGGGAAATAGAAAATGCTTTGGAAAAGTCTAATGGAATTGCTTTCACAGATTTTCTTTTGTCCAAGTTGCTATTACATGGAACCAATTAGATTAGAAACACACATGCCCTTCACAAAAGCATATGTCTTTATCATCTGTATAGGAAATGGTATACAGTATGGCTTAATACACCTTCTCTGATATATCCTAGGCATAATAAGTCCCACAGAAATGTCTCAGCTGTGTGACTTTAGGCAGGCTGTGCAACCAATATCCTTTATTATTTTCAGCAGAGGGTACACTGAACCTGATTCAATGACACGAATTAATAAAAAGTTAAGAGTAGTTTAACTGGAAAATATATAGATAGTTTTAGAAAATGTTTTGGTATCTAACTGAATCTGCCATTGTATTTTTTTCCTTTTCAAATATTTTTATTAGTTTCACATAAACAACTAGATGATGAAAGCAGAGTATATTTAAAGACTTCTACAAATTGGATCTCTAACAAAGTAAACACCCCATAGTTTACAGTATGAATCTTATCTGATAAACTACAGTAAAGTAAATAAAATAAAATTAGGAGGATTATTATTACCATTGTCAAATAAAGAAATTGAATGGTGGTTTCCCCATAATTCTATGGAATGCATTTTTATCTGACTTTTTAGAGAATTAAATAAAGACCACTTTTGTTCAAACTTGCCTTTTAGTTGGTTACCAGTCTTATATCTGATAGGTTTCTGTAAGCAAAAATTCTTTAGCAGAATTAAAATGTCTTCTAATGAAGGGGTTTCTTCTTTTATCCAATGAAAGTAAATAGACTTCCTGATTGCAGTCATGACCAAATTTAAGTAACTAAAAACTATTTTAGTATTCATTTGTTTTGAGTTTAACTTCAGGGTTGAAGCATCAAGCAAATCTAAAAGAGTAAGATGAGGTTCTTAGGTGAAATCTTTGTTTTATATTTGTAGATTCATAGGATTCTAACATGCCATCAATGGACAATCATTGGGGATACCCACAAATAACGGAAAATGTTAAACTTTCTGTTGTTTTTCTATAATTTATTACACCAACTTTATTTGATGTCTATGGCAAATAGGGCATTTCTGGGTTTTTTACTAGTTTTTTTTTTTCATTTCTAAAAACACAAGGTCTGATTTATTACTGCCCTGAACACAAGTGCAAGAGCAATAAAGGCTGCTAAATTGCTCCTGGGGCAATGGCTACAATCTGCGCTTCAGTTTGAATGACACAGAACTTTGGACTGTTCCAAGGGATTGCCCTTTCCCATCACTACCTACCCCTTGTTACGATTGGTATCCAGAACCTAGAACAACCCCCTAGGTCCTGGTCATGGCTCAGTCTTCTGCCTGTAGCAGCCACCTTTTGCTTTGGGAGGGTCTTAATATGAGAGGACCCAGGGTCCTCTCATCTCTAGGCAAGCAAGGGTACCACATGTTAGACTGACTGGGAGAATCAGGAACATAGCCGGGGTCACAGGCAGAGTCAATACACCAGTAGACGGTAGCGTAATCTGGGTCACAGGCCGGGTCAGTTTACCAAACGGGCAGCGCAGTACAAACAGGCGTCAGGAGAGTAATCAGGTCACAGGCCGGGTCAAAATACCAAGCGAATAGTCAGAATTCAGGCAGGGGTCAAAGACAGGCAGGGGTCACAGAAAGGTCTTGGTCAAAACAGGCAGGGCCAAAACACTAGTAAACACACAAAGAATCGCACCAGGAACTAATAAATAGACCTTTACATTGTGCAACAATAACTACATAGAAACCCCATTAAATATTAGAATGTTCGTAGCGCATTCAAGGAACTGGCACCAACGAAGACAGATGCAGCGGGCACGTCGCACCCCCACTAGATCACCTGGGTGAGTCCTCACACCCCTGCTAAATACAGCTCTGCTGAATGCAGGTACAAGAGGAACAGCTCTTTGCACTTCATTCTAAAAGCTCAATGCCTTAGGGTGCAAATCACAAGACAAAATGCAAGGGGCAGCTTTGTGGCCATTTTTCACTTTGCACCCTGTTCCTTGTTTAGTAAATGAGTCCTTTTGCTTCAAAGTGCCTTAAATCACCCCAGTCATCTCCCATGATTTTCAAAGGCAGCATAACTGATACTTTTGGGGAGGTGTTGCATACAGCACTAACGCAATAGTACTATTGTGCTTTAGGTATTCCTGCTACAGTATGAGGTGGCAGAGGTTGCAGAATTTTCAGTACAGTTTTTAGGCTCTGAAATCTGTCAAATTCATACTTAAGAATTTCTGTTTGTGCCAGAGATCATTTTTAGTAATGGGATTTCTTTTCATCACTGTATACTGACTATGCAGTGACTTGCCTGTGTTAAATGCTCTGTTTATTAAATTGAAGCCTGATGTTTGCCTCAATTAGTGGAAAAGTGTCATCTTAATGTCTCCTACACAATCTGGACTGTATCCATTGTGTGTATCCATTAGCATTCAAGTGGTGGCATAATATAAATTCATTATTCATCAAGAGATGGCACTTTTGTAAAATGTATTTCGTTTTCCATTTTTTGATTTTTTTTTCCAGCTATTTTTATTTTTTACTTTTATTTATCAAATATAATGCTTTTCTTTTCTTGTGCATACCATTCTAGTAGTACTTATGTACCAAGGAATATTAAACATTGCTTTTACAATGATATAATAAATACTTTACATTGGCTTTAGCTACTTTTGGTAGTTTGTTTTCCTCATATCATTGTATAAGCTAGCTCATATAAAAGGTAAAATTGAGGTGCTGGGAATACGTTGTACTTAATGGCTAATTTCGAAACTCATGACTACAGTAATCATCTTGATATAGCTCTCCTCTGTTTCACAATGATGTAAAAGGGAACATTAACAGCAAACTTGAATCTATACAAGAATAAAATTGTAAGCATTTGCAACCTATTCACAAGTGCAATAACCTATTGCATTCACTTTAGCAATATCAAGCAGTTGTTATATTGTAAACAAAGATTTTTGCAACAATTCATACACAGAATTATATTGCCATAATTTGCCATCTTGGTTGAAGATTAGCCATTGCACCACATGACAATATTGATCAAAACTTAGTTTAAAGAGCAACAGGAACTCTTTTAATACAGGTATGAGATCCATTATCAGAAAATTATTATCCAGAAAGCTCTGAATTATGGGAAGGCCATCGCCCCTAGAATCCATTTTAATAAAATAATTAATATGTTTAAAAATTATTTCCTTTTTCTCTGTAATATTAAAACAGTGCCTTGTACTTGATCCAAACTAAGATATAATTAATCCTTATTGGCGGGAGAGCTATCTAAATGGGTTTAATTAATATCCAAATTACAGAAATATATTTTATCCAGAAAACCCCAGGTCCTGATCATTCTGAATAACAGTCCCATACCTGTACATCCTTTGCCATTAATGAGATCTGAATATCCCAGGTTGATCTTAAATGCTATCAAAGCTAAGACACAGGGATAGTGATTTTATTATACAATAAGATATTATTTTATAGACTTATGTAGTTACACTGACGCCTTCCTGTACAAACCTGCAATGTGCTAGTTTTAATTGAAGTCAATTTGATTGCTTCTGCTGTATTAATATTAAACAGCATGTGATATTTTATCTTTCCCAAGCAGCCCATAACACCACGAGAGAATATTGCTCTTTCCCTGAAGCACACCTTGCTGATGATATTGATGAAAAACCTGTTTCTGCGGCTGGCATGTGTACTAATGAGATAATGTGTTCTTTCTCTGCATGCTTGGTACAAAGTAGCATTTGTCAGATTAATGAACTCCCAAGTGTTTCAATCAAGAAATTACTAATAACTTTGTTATAATGCTAACGTGGTCTCCGTTGAGCAGGATACAGTTGAGCGTTTACGTTTCCTACTAAGGTAATAGTAGATATAATTGCATTTGTTACAGATATGAGCTAAAAATAAAGTATCACACAGTGAGATTAAATTGGCAATACCATATTTTGTTTTGTATGACTGAAATTCAAACAGAAAAGAGAAAAATAGAAATTCAAGCACTGCCACCAACTAGTTCTAAATTGCACAGATGTGAACAGGTTTCAGTCATACACTTTTGCATTTGCATGGAATGTGCATAGGCACTGTTGGACAAGCCTGCAAGAAATACATATTTAAGAAAGTCAGCTGTAATGTCCTTCTTCACTGTACATCTGTACTCATATTATCTGCTGTGTATAGACTAGCTCTTCTCTAGAACTTGCGGAGACAGTGACATTGCTGTCTGCAGTGCAAGGCCAGGGTGAAGTCTTCTCCAGCACCAACAAAGCTGTAAATCTAGTACCCTTAAAATTCCTCTCAGAGCTGGAGCAACACAGTATACAGCAAAAGAACTATTAATAGTTTTGAGATGTTACTTGAGTTAAATGGGCAGAAAACTACTGAATATTCCTGAATTCAAATGGGTTCCAACCATAGACAGAACCAATTTGAATGACTCCGAACTACTTAATATGCATTACTGCATTTCTTTCTTTATGGATATTTTATTTTCCCCGCAGGGAAATTCTTCCACACCTTCCCAATATTACATTTGGCAACATATTTTGCTACTTGGATTATTCCTACATCCTGTGACATTTTACCTACAGTAGATATGTTATTTCTCTTCTTTGTTTTACGTCTATTCCTTATCTCTGCCTTCCACTTGGATGGACATTTGCTTCACCCCACTTATTTTAAATTACCCTGCCACTGTGAGGGCATTCTCCTCACTCAATTTGTTTGAAAGCATTTATTTTTCCCTTCCACAACTTAATCACAATCAACCTAACTCAAAGCATGTCTCATTTTTCAAGTTTACTTATTCCTCTTCCCTGAGGTTACAAAAAGCACAATTTAATGGTCACGCTGCCATTGTTAGCAGATTCATCTGCTAACTACAGCTGGAATGCCAACAAAATGTATGAAAGGGCTTCTATTTTATAATAAGTTATACATATTCCAACTAGATCTATTCCTTTTTGCTCTTCCATAACACCCCATATATCACCAAAAGCAATAAATATGTTGAAACTCAACTTATTTTTTCTGCCCTGTCTTTTTTTCAGCAAAATCTTGACATTGCAACTAATAATTGAACATATTTAATTCCTCCCTAGTAAGAGGTTTTTTGGCTCCCCATCAACTTGTATGCTAATCTGCAGTTCATTACTCCCAAGGTTCTTCAAGGTGATTGATATTTATATAGATATGCAGCCAATAACAAGAGATCTTTACAAGTAACCTCTTAGAGTGCCACCATTTTTTATTGATATGTACTGGTTCTCCCTGAGTTGCAGTTAAGTACTCAAAATGAGTGTTGATGCCAGCTGATTTTTTTTCTGCTGCCAGGGGAATATGTTCTTAACACTTTAGGTGTTAAGGTGAATCAGGCACAGAGGTGCTTGTATGTGCAATGGAACATCTCATTAGAGAAGCCACTTGCATATTCAGTAATCACACTGGCCACCAGCAAAGCAGCCCTCTTGGATAGCTACTGTGCAAAAAATAAAATATTATCTAAAAATGGTTTAATGAACTCAAAAAAATTGTATTTGCTTAGTAGCTAAAAACGGGGTATGCAGAGATCCCCTATTTCAATTGCACATAGAATTTAATTAATGGAAAAGAGTGCAGGCCAATCACACAAAATAATGTCTAAAGATTAGTATTGAAAATATTAGATTTTTCCAGGAGGGCTTGGGTCCCCATTAAATATGTATTTATGGTTCTCTGGGGTATAAGAAGAGAAGAGGCAAGATGTGCCACACTGTATATATTATAGTAAAGAGGAATTACACTAGGGAGAAGGCTAGAGGTAGGTTGGTTGTGATTGTGAGATTGTGGTCAGGTAGAAGAAATGTTTTCAGGCAAATAGGGTAAGGAAATATGCATTCATGGTTGAAAGGTTATCAGTAAATAAGATGCAGTGACATCTGCAACCAAAATTCTCTATGGAAAGCATGCCAACAGCGCCTGCAAATCTGACACACATTGTTGGATTCCAAGGGCTTTTGAAGTATGATCATTAATAGATACTACATTGAATATAATTCATTGTGGCCAATTTTCTACATTTTCTATCATGTCTTGGGATTTCTTTATAGTATGCTTAATCTAAGAGTGAATCTCAAGTACATAGGCAATGTCATTACATTAAAGGTAAACATCGTTTTTCAGATGCTGCATTCATAATAAATGTTGTATCAAGTGCTCATTTGCGAAAAATTAGCGAAACGGCTCCGGCGTCTCGTTTTTGACGCCGGCATCCGGTTTTTTTTCGACGCCGGCGAAGACATTTTATGACACCGGCGAATTTTTTCAGGCGTTTTCGCCGCGAATTCACGCCTGGCGAATAAATTCGCCCATCACTACTCATTTGCTTTATTTAGCTAACACTGCCTTAAATCCTTCAGATTATTTCTAGGGACTGCTTGTAAACATCTTGAATTCTTCTCAAGTATAGAGGTAAATGATATATTTTCAAAATTGTTCTACTGTCAAACATAATATGATTGATGCTCTAGTACTTCCTGAAAATGTAATAAACCTGAATTAATATTTTGAGAATCTATTCTATAGTATCAGTTTCCTGTTTTGATTAAAGCACATAAATATTTTTAAGACATAATTACTTTCCTGTGCATGATTACATTTTTTCAAACCTACCAGAAAGGACTTACAGTTTATACAAGTATATGACATTTTGACTCCAGATACTTCTTGATGTGTGATTGTTATTGTGTAAGGCTGTAGTACAATGCTAGAATCTTTCTGTTGTTAAGCATATTATTTTCCTATGCTGATGATAACCTAGGTAAATCCCTGTGACATCATGAGGGAAAGACCAATCAATGTGGAGAAATATTATTCCAATAAAATCTCTTAAAGGAGAAGGAAAGGTAAAAACTAAGTAAGCCTTATCAGAAAGGTCCATGTAAATATACCAGTAAACCCCCAAAGTAGTGCTGCTCTGAGTCTCCTGTCAAAAGAAACACTGCATTTCTTTCCTTCTATTGTGTACACATGCGCTTCTGTATCAGACTTCCTGCCTTCAGTTTAAACCTCATTGCCCTGGGCAAGAGCATGCTCAGTTTTCTCCTCTTCCTCCCCCCTCCCTTCTCTACTGTAATCTGAGCCCAGAGCAGGGAGAGACTCAGGCAGGAAGTGATGTCACACCACAATAATACTGCAGCTCCTATCCTAAACAAACAGAGAGTTTCTAGAGCTTTTTACTCAGGTATGGTAAAACATTCTACAGAATAAATATAGCATTCTAGCTTGCACTATTGCAGCTAATCTATTGGCAATAAAATGCCTCCGTAGCTTTCCTTCTCCTTTAACACAGGGGAGTTATGTATACTGATGGGCAAATTTATTTGTCAGGCGCGAATTTGAGGTGAATTTTCGTGTTCCGCCGGCAGCAAATAAATGCATGAAATCACCATGAACATTCGCCAGTGTCAAATAGGTGATTTCCAATCACATATAGTAACAAATCAGCAGATAGCATTTACTGGTTACATGTTTAAAAGCAAACACACCCTTGGTTGTCATGGCTTATTGCAGATGATCAAACTGTATGACTTTTATTACAGATGGGGGTTATTTTCCAATATTATACATGGTTACATATTCTATTAAATTTTCTCATAAAATCCTAGCAACTACAGTGTACGTCATCTGACGCAGTCTTGCATGCTTGAGCGCATTAGAACTGTTAAAATGAATAATAATCAGGTGCCAAATTTCGTTTCATATAGAATTTCTGCAAGTAGTTTTGTTTGCTTGACATACAGAGCTTTGAGCGTTCTAAAATTAATTCAGATGATTCCAGTTTATGAGTCGGAAGGGCGGATTTTCCTAAACCTAATGTAGTCCAAATGTGTTTCCGTTAATTGGTGTTTTATTTGGAGCAGCTGAAGTGCCACTCTAAAGAACATTCTGCAAAGTGGATTTTAAATTGTTTCAAAGACTTTGTTTTGTCAGTACTATAGTACACTTGATTTGAGATTTAGAACAGACCCATTAACCATCCATCCCAATCTGTGTGTATTAAGTGATGAATATGTAGTATCACTGGGTGCCACAGTATATGCAGCATTTAGGAAACAGACATGAGCATAACTGCTAATATTTAAATATATTGGAAAAAATATTAAGGAGATATGCACCCTTAATTTGCCTTTGAGCATATTAAAATCATGTCAAGCAAATCTCTATATATCCCAGGATCATACAATGTTCCAGTCTCCCTGAAACTGTAAAGAAAATATCAGCCATTTCTGAAGTAGAGGAGGTTTCCCACAAACTGCAGGAATGTGTTAAGCTACATCTACAGCTGCACCATATAGCATTGTAACTGGCAAAGCAGGTATAGGGGTTCTGTCGCTACACAGCAGATTATTAAGGATATGATTATTCAGGGTCTGTTTAAGAACCTGCCCATCTGTACAGAATTGCAACCTGTCTGAAATGTTGATTTTATGTTTAGATCAGGTAAGAGGAGGGATATACTGTATATGTATCTATATATTTACTGTATATATACGTTTATATGTATAAATCTGCATCTGCTTTATTATTCTTAATATATAGGGAATATATGTATCTATATACTTACTCTGTATATATACGTAGATATATATATATATATATATATATATATATATATATATATATATATATATATATATATATAAATCTGCATCTGCTCTTTATTATTCTTAGTAAATAGGGAATTACTATCATACAGTTTTATGTCTAGTAGAAGTAAATCTAGAGCGACTGGACTATTCATTGAAGACGTTTTACTACTTATCCGAGCAGCTACTTCAGTTGTACAGTGATGAGGATTACTGAGCAGTTGCTCTACTGTACTTCCACTAGCTATACCTGGATGAATGAAAAACTTTATAAACATATAGTTTTATGGTATGCCTTCGCAGACTATTACAATGTCTATTCTGAAGTTCTAGTCAATGTGAATCAATCACAGCTCCAAGCAGTAGTTTTAAACTGCAAAATATTTATTAGCAGTGTTTGCGCACTACATGTTTCGGGCAGAGCCCTTTTTCAAGTGTAACAACAGTGAGGCATTGTGGGATATAAATACCTTCATGGAACATAACACCTCCCCCAACTTAAAGTGACAGTGTTATAGTGAAGACCTTTCTAATCCATATGGTCCTATTAATCAGTCCATAATATCACAGAAATATCAAAAATATCAAAAAATATCAAAAAAGTGTCAAAAATATATATAATGTCCATCTCAGTGTCCAGTTTGTAAGGATATTGCTTCTTCCAGCCTATCCTTGCAATTTTAAAACCAGGAAAAACAAGTAACAAGAAATGGTACTGCCACTGGTAATGGCCTACCCCAGGGATGCTTCAAGCATGTAGCAATTCCGTATTACAATGTATTTAAGACATTGATTCAAACATTTTAGAAACATTTTTAGAAACATTTATATTTGTTCAATATTGCCAGCAATTACATATAGCTCCTGTAACATTTCTGCAACATTTATGTTACCTTATCACGGCAGGAGTTCCGTAATGTGTATTTTCTAGCTGGCCAATTAATTCCTGAGAAAAAAGAAAGAAAGGTCAATAACAATACAAAATTTCGCATACATTGTTCATAGAAAACATTTCAGGCTAGTGTAGTCGTTCATACCCTTAGGTTTGCTGCAATCTAACTTGCTTATCCAAAAGGCTTCTCTCTGGAGCAGCAATCTATCCCAATCTCCACCTCTCTGTGGTCTCTTTACTACCTCCAAGACTTTCCACCTTAGTTGGGTTACATTGTGTTTGGCTTCAAAAAAATGTCTTGAAACGGTGGTATCAGTATATGTATCTGCCTTGTAGTTCCTAATAGAACCTTTGTGTTCCTTGATTCTTACATTAACAGACCTGATTGTTTTACCCACATATAATTTGCCACAGGGAAACCACCGTTTCAAGACATTTTTTTGAAGCCAAACACAATGTAACCCAACTAAGGTGGAAAGTCTTGGAGGTAGTAAAGAGACCACAGAGAGGTGGAGATTGGGATAGATTGCTGCTCCAGAGAGAAGCCTTTTGGATAAGCAAGTTAGATTGCAGCAAACCTAAGGGTATGAACGACTACACTAGCCTGAAATGTTTTCTATGAACAATGTATGCGAAATTTTGTATTGTTATTGACCTTTCTTTCTTTTTTCTCAGGAATTAATTGGCCAGCTAGAAAATACACATTACGGAACTCCTGCCGTGATAAGGTAACATAAATGTTGCAGAAATGTTACAGGAGCTATATGTAATTGCTGGCAATATTGAACAAATATAAATGTTTCTAAAAATGTTTCTAAAATGTTTGAATCAATGTCTTAAATACATTGTAATACGGAATTGCTACATGCTTGAAGCATCCCTGGGGTAGGCCATTACCAGTGGCAGTACCATTTCTTGTTACTTGTTTTTCCTGGTTTTAAAATTGCAAGGATAGGCTGGAAGAAGCAATATCCTTACAAACTGGACACTGAGATGGACATTATATATATTTTTGACACTTTTTGATATTTTTTGATATTTTTGATATTTCTGTGATATTATGGACTGATTAATAGGACCATATGGATTAGAAAGGTCTTCACTATAACACTGTCACTTTAAGTTGGGGGAGGTGTTATGTTCCATGAAGGTATTTATATCCCACAATGCCTCACTATTGTTACACTTGAAAAAGGGCTCTGCCCGAAACATGTAGTGCGCAAACACTGCTAATAAATATTTTGCAGTTTAAAACTACTGCTTGGAGCTGTGATTGATTCACCTTTATGCTTTATCGATTACCAAGGGTGTAACACAGACACCTGAATCCACAGCCACAAAGAATACAGCAACAGTGACCTGAATCAGAAGCATCTTGCGTTCTAGTCAATGTACAATATGGGGCACATTTACTTAGTTCAAGTGAAGGAATAGAATAAAAAAAAACTTCGAATTTCGAATGATTTTTTTGGCTACTTCGACCATCGAAGTAGCCTACTTTGCCAAGTAAAACCTACCAAACTTCAATGTTAGCCTATGGAGAAGGTCCCCATAGGCTTTCTAAGCTTTTTTTGATTGAAGGAATTTATTTCGATCGATGGATTAAAATCCTTTGAATTGTTATTCCTTCGATCGAACAATCGAACGAATAGCACTAAATCGATATTCAAAGTCGAAGGATTTAACTTCGACAGTCGAATATCGAGGGTTAATTAACCCTCGATAGTCGACCCTAAGTAAATCTGCCCCTATGTATACATACTTGAATCTGTATATATTCTTGTTGAACCTTCCAATTGTCCTGTTGCATAAAGCCGAATATTTTCCCCATTCGTGACCTTCCTCCCCCCTAACTATCATTGAGGCATTTTCTCTCCCCAGTATATAAGGGCATTGAATGGAATGGGAAGCTATACCATAAGGTAACCATAAACCACTAATACTCAACATATGTTGGACTGGATTTTGCCTGTTCCCTTCTGGCCAAAACAGAAAGAGCAAATTGAAAGGTTTTTTTTTACCCTTTAGAAAAGAGAACATAGTAACATAGTAACATAGTAAGTAAGGTTGAAAAAGGACACATATCCATCGAGTTCAACCTTTTTTTTTTTTTTATTAACTACCTATCTGCCAGTTGATCCAAAAAAATTCCACATCTTCACAGCTCTCACTATAAAAAATCCCTTCCGAATATTTAGGCGGAACCTCTTTTCTTCTAATCGGAATGGGTGACCTTGTGTCAGCTGGAAAGACCTACTGGTAAATAAAGCATTAGAGAGATTATTATATGATCCCCTTATATATTTATACATATTCATCATATCACCCCTTAAGCGACTCTTCATCCCCAATTTGGCCAGTCTTTCCTCATAGCTAAGATTTTCAATACCTTTTACCAGCTTAGTTGCCCTTCTCTGTACCCTCTCTAATACAATAATGTCCTGTTTGAGTGATGGAGACCAAAACTGTACGGCATATTCTAGATGGGGCCTTACAAGTGCTCTATACAGTGGAAGAATGACCCCCTCTTCCAGTGAATCAATTCCCTTTTAATACAGCTCAAGACCTTATTTGCCCTTGATACTGCTGACTGGCATTGCTTGCCACAGCCAAGTTTATCATCTACAAGGACTCCAAGGTCCTTTTCCATAATGGATTAGCCTAGTGCAGTCCCATTAAGGGTATAAGTGGCTTGGATATTTTTACATCCCAGGTGTATGACCTTACATTTATCAAGGGATCTTATTTGCCATTTTGTTTGAACTGATTTTTTTTCAAGATCTCTTATGTGTGTGTTAATAAAAAAACTTGTACTGTGCTTATGAGGTCTTATCACTACACCTCTTCAACTGTAAAGGTTACATGTAATCAGGGCTGTGTGTCCTTCCATTAGCCATTTTTTCTAACCAATTTTTGAATTGAAATGAATCAAGGAAGGTTTATCACTGGCCTCCTATGTTTCGCTGTTAATAGCGGTTCATCGTGTTCTGTTCTGGTTCTTTCTTTATTAACACAAACTAATAGGGATGCTAGAAATGGTTAACTACATAATATAACATCACTATGTTATTATGTTAACATTACTCCTTAAATTGAAGTTCTGTGCATTCTCATAACTTCAAGTAACTATGCTTCATTTCGCTTAATTCGCTGTACTGCTGTATTTTTTAATTATACATTTTTGAATGGGGGTTAATAACATGCATACACTATTTGTATTTGTGTTTCTTTTTTAAGCATCGCTGTCTTTACATTGTTTCAGATTTTCTTATTATATGATATTATTACCTCTAGCTCACCTCACTTGGCTATGCTTATAAATTTATTGCACTGTTCTAAACCTTTTTACGTTCTTGGATTATCTGTTGTTTTTCTCTGTGGATCTCAGAATTTTGGCATCACTTACTTGTAACTTCAATAGTATTCCTGCCAAGCAGTTTTTTTAAAAGTTTAACTCTCATACTTTTTTCACTTGGATAAAGGCTGGGGACGAAGCTGGAACATCAGTCTCTTAACTAACTGACACCATGGGGTAGATTTATCAAAGCATGAAGTTAGAGATCTCCACAGTCCGCAGAGTAAAATACCGCCTCTCTCCATTCATTTCTACCGGATTTTTAAGGGTGTATTATCAAAGGGTTATTGTGAAAGTTCACCATTTGATAGATATGCCTTAGAAATCCTTAGAAATCCCATAGAAATTAATGGAGAGAGGCAGTATTTCACTCTGTGGATTGTGGAGATCTCTAACTTCACGCTTTGATAAATCTACCCCCAAAAGTCCCGAATGCAGTATCCTTGGGATCTTTTTATTTCTACAAACTACACTCAAGCAAGCTTTCTTCAGTACATGGGACTGGATAAAAAGTTTGCATATAACGGATTCCATACCTGCTTACCATATATACTCGAGTATAAGCCGATCCGAGTATAAGACGAGGTACCTAATTTCACCTACGAAAACTGGAAAAACATATTGACTCTAGTATAAGCCTAGACACAACTACAGCCCTGTCTCCCAGCAGCGCATATTCTGCCAAAGCGACCCCCCAGCGATCAACCGGACTTCTTTGCAAAGTTGATGGTGACAGAGAATTGCTAAACGGATTACTGTGTGCATTGTCCCACTGTCCCACTACCATGTGCAGAGGGCGCTGTGTGATATTGCCATCACTGTTAATCTTTCGTATAACCAACAGAGGGCGCTGTGTGATATTGCAGTCTCTCCCCAAGCGAACTGTTGGTATAGTGAGGTAAAAGTGACTGCAATCTCAGCTACTGCCCGCTGACCCGAGTATAAGCCGAGGTAGACTTTTTCAGCACATTTTGGATGCTGAAAAACTCGGCTTATACTCGAGTATATACGGTATGTGAGTGTCTCCATGTATTGACTAAATAAAATAAGAACACATTGTTGTCTCAATTCTGCAGGCCTCTTCGGTTCATTAACCCAATTTCAGTATCAAAAGAACCCTTTGTAAGGGTAAGGCCACACGAGGAGATTCGGGGAGATTAGTCGCCTGGCGACTAATCGCCTCGTCTTTTGCGTGACTATCTCCCCGAACTGCCTCAGCGTTTTTCCCCATAGGCTACAACGCAAAGTCGCCTGCGCTAATTCACACGCGGCGATGCGTTTTCTATAGTCGCCCGAAGTTGCCTCACTGAGGCGACAAAATCTCCCCGAATCTCCTCATGTGGACTAGCCCTAAAAGGGTTACCCATGACTGGTGGACAACTAGTACAGACAAGTACGTGGAGGGACTTTGCTGTAGAAAGTAGACACACTCACAAAGTTGCAATGAACAAAGGCACAATTTATTGGCAGCTTCCTGCAGGGAGGCAAAGTACAAGATCAGGGCACTGGTTGGTGACTCAAGGGTATAGTTACTCAAGCACAATACTTCTTCAGGACCCCTGTCATGAAGGGGGTGCACAGGCAGAGTGATATTAGCCTAACAGTGGCCTCCTCACACTTTAAACCTCTACCCTTGATTCTCTGTGATGACCTCTCATACAGTGCCCAAGCTTCTCCCATAGGTTCTGTAACCAACATCTAAATGCTTAATTCCCTACCTGGCACACAACTGCCTCAGGGGCTCTACCCCAATCTAATCACTCCTCATCAGGACAACAGACTGTGCTTTCTCACTAGCCTGATTAACTTTCACTTCTAAAGTGAACTCACACCACCTCCTACCACTAGCTAGCCCTGAATGAGTCTTAATGCTGCCTCTAGATCTTCCTAGGTCAAAGAGGAAGTGCACAACTCCTGCAGCGGAATTTTCCTCCAGGCCAACCATAGGGGTTGATACCACCTGCTGCCTGAACTACAACATTGCCCAACTATTTATGTTTGAAAAACAACAGGTTTTTTTCACCTCTTGACACTCTGCTTTAGCGCAGTATCATTCTTTTATTCCTCCCTGCCTTCTAACTTCAACTTAATCATTTGTTTTTTTATTATATATATTGAACTCTTGTTTGTTTTGTTGTTTGTCTGCAGAGCATTGCAGACAAACTATTTAAACCTTTCCTTAGCATATCCTAACATCCCAGAGTAGTTATATATATATTTTGATCTTAATTTGAGCCATCACACCCAGGAATAAAGGGGCAGCTGGATTTATAGGATATATAAAACCAATTTGTATTTTAACATTCAATGTGCTCACTTCTAAATTTTATAGCTGCAATTTCACTAAAGAAGCTGCATATAATTTTAACACAAAATCTTATACATTGAGAGTTTGCTACATGTAGGAAGTGATGCCAAATGTTAGGTACATGTGTGAGAAATTATTGCAATTTCAGTGCATTTTTAAAACTATAGTTGTTGTTACAACCTGGATAGATGGATAGTTTTGTAAGACAGATTCATAAGAAAAGAGACTAGAGGACCAAAGGAACTCTGCACTTACTACCTGCTCTATGTCTGGCAATAAAGGCAGGCCTTGTGTTTGTTTTTATTCGGTATGATGAACAGAGCACAGGAGAAAGGAGTAAAAAAAGCTAAAACGGAAGGAATGAGTACTGTGCCTCAGGCCCAGACTGCCAATCTGTGGGTTTTTCTGGCAAATGCAAGAGGGGCTGCTATAAGGTGCCATAGAAAGCCACTATTTAGTGGGCCGCTGTGTGGGCTGATTGGGCCTCTGTGTACCTGAAATGCCAGGGTCTATTTTAATTCTCAGTCCGGCTCCTGCCTGCCTTTATTAGGACGTATTTTACTAAGGCGTTGGTTTTCACACTATCAAAGTTAACACAGTATTATAAACACATCAAAGTGTTTAATTTTTCCCTGCATCACATTTTGTGGGTACTCAACCGAGATGCTGTGTCCCTCCATCCTCAAAGTTCAGCTGTATAAAATGGAGATAGATACACACACATACTGTACAATGCCAAAAATGTAGGAAAGTACTAAACACATTTACATATAATATTGCAAATATAGCAAATATTGATTCACAGAGCTGTTAAAATGTTGACAGTTCAGCTGCAAGTTAATTATAAATAAAGCACAAATGCATGTAGTGGGGCCAGTATGGGTCTGTTATCCTGAAAGCTCAAAATTACAGAAAGGCTGTCACCCATAGACTCCATTTTGTCCAAATTTTTAAAAATGATTTCCTTGTTCGCTGTAATAATAAAACTGTACCTTGTACTTTATAAAAATCTAACATACAATTAATCCTTATTGGAAGCAGAACCAGCCTATTGGGTTTATTTAATGTTTACATGATTTTCTAATAGACGTAAGATATGAAGATCCAAATTACAGAAAGATCCATTATCAGGAAAACCCCAGGTCCTGAACATTCCGGATAACAGGTTGCATACCTGTATTAAACATCATTTAATTTAATATTAACGTGACAGCAATTCTAGCTAGAGATCCTTAATTAAAATCATTGATAATATTTCTGTTTGTTTTTATGGGTATGGAGCAAGACAAATTTTTGAAAAATAATAAAGCCCCAGGGGTATGTATATCACTGCTTGAGAAACTATGGTCTGCAAAAGGCAATGCAACATGGACCCCACTTTTATTCATAGGTTAAAATGGAGGGCTTTAAAGAGTGATACTGTAAAGAGTATCATTGTATCAGATATTAGGGTTTAAAAAATCTTATTTAAATATGCCAAACATTTCTGATGTGTATAAATAATTACTGGTTTATCATTATCAATAAATGATGCAAATCAAAGAAACAAACTTAAGATGCTCATTTAGTAGTTACATGAATATTATGCACTGCTGATTATGCTTTGTGCAGCAGAAGTGTTGCTTGCCAGCAATCTGTCAATGTGAAATGACATTACTGTATAGATCTCTACATTCCATACTTGTAAGAGCTGGTTTTTCATGTATTAGAGAATTCTGTTATCTAAACAAAGCAATATGTACTTGGGTGTAGAAAGAAGCATCTAAAATGTGTTTTGATGATTGCTGGAGTAAATAGTTAAATTAAAGTATAAAAATGAAAGTGACTCTTGTTATGCAAACGGTTTGTTTACCAACTGTAGTATGAACTTAATTTTACAATTGTGCTTTACTCTTAGCAAGAAATGAGTCACTACCCATTCAAAAACTTGTTGATTTGATATATTTATTTTTTGCCCTTTATATAAAAAATACACTGTAAAATCACTGAAACAAATTAATGCACAGATAAGGCTCTCTAAAAACCTACAAAAGACTGAAAACTTGAATGTTAATGTCACACACAACCTTAACGAGCACCCCACCCCCCACAAAAGAATTAGGTTAAACATTATTAAAGCCACTTGACAGGTGAAATCATAGATGGTCTAATTGATGACATCACATGTATAATATGGGGGGATGGCGGTACAACTAGTTCACGTCACATGGGACATTAATGGTCAATGTCCTCTGTTTGTAGATTTATTTGAGAAGAAGTTAGTCTCTTGAGTCTACTCTGAGTAAAAGTCGAATTTTATATTTTGCACCATTGACAAATAATCCCAATGAAAAGAGCCTACAATGGCGTTTCAGTGAATGAGGCCACAATTATAGATGAAAAATCCTTTAAGGATGCATCATGTCAATAGTTTGCAACATGAACCAAAACAGAGCAAAGTGTTTATTTGAATCACCTAACCTTAAGTATTTAAATATTCAATAAACCCAGTAGGATTGTTTTGACACCAGTATGGATTTATATCCTTAGTTAGGATTAAGTAATTATTATTTAAATACATTCTTGTTGCTTCCTTATAAGTAAAGGTCCGTCTGCCTTCTTTTTCACTTTTTCACTGGCCCAGTTTTCCAGGCGCTATTCTTAATCAGTCTTCTGAGAGCTGGATTATTTTATATATCTATAGCAGTATGAAGTTTCATAGTTCTTTATTGTAGTTTCATATACATGATTTCCTAAAATCACCCACTATACCTGTCCATCAATACAAAATAGTAGGAGATAGTGATGTGGTCGGGTAGTGGGTCCGGTAAAACCGGATCCACACCAGACCCTAACCTGCCCTCCCTCCACCCGCACCTGCCCAAGCCCGACTTTCGGCTTCCGTTTATAGACCAGTGCAGACCCACACTGCCGATGCCGTCACAAAAGTGGCGGGGAAATCAGGCGCGCATCTATGAAAAAGGAAGCCGGAAGTCGCAAGCCGGCAGGTCAAGGTGGCACTTGTGGGTATCGGTATAGGTGAGATCTGAAAAACTAGAATAATTTTTTACAAGTCTAACTTTGGGTTGAGGCTATAATATTTTAGCATACAATATTGTCAGCTGTCAAACATGCAGCATCACCATTCACTGATCCAAATGCCAGTCATCTCTATGTTTAAGCTTTCAAATGAGTTGCATTTAAGAGATAAAACAGATTAATCAGGTAACATTCTAGATCTAAGCAGAATAAGATATCAAAGCATTCAAAAAGATCACAGCAGAGCAAATTCCTTTGGGTTTTTCCTTCTCCCCACCTGGCCAAAGTATATCTAAAGTAACTAGACTTTTACATTCCCTCTTAAAGGTTCCTTCAGTAATCATGTTCATTCTTTTTTTTTTTTTGTAAAATATCCCTTTCTCTGTCATAATCATTTATTTTTTTCAGACTACTACTGTAATGCAACAATCATAGTGACAGAATTGGTGGTTCCTTCCCTGCCAGATAATAGGAGATGCTAGTTAAAAAAAACACATACTAAACCTCTATAGGTACCATTATACTAGGACATAATAATAGTATACATTTTACACATATTACAATATGTGTAAAATGTAATTCCTTAGTAAATTATATGTATGACTGTCAACTTCTGTATGTCATTTATTTAGCACCATTTTATAAACAAGGGAGGAAAGAGGCTTAACAATGCCTAATAATAATGTATTATGGCAGTGTCTTTCATCAGTTCATATTAGCGGCTGACAAATACAAGAGGTCCTCTGCACTCAACTCATTATCAATATATTAAGGGCATTGAGACATTTTGTGTCATATGGCCAGCCCTACATTCAACTCATCTGATTTATTAAGAATTCATTTGCTTCATTATACATTTTACACAGGACTAAGTTTTACCTGCAACTTACTTGCTGCTTTCAAAAGTAAAACTCCCAAACTTAGCTGCCCTGAATTCTTAATGGATGAGATGAAAGTTGAGTGTAGGACTGGCCAGATATGGGATGATTTTGACGTAGTTGGCCCGCTTAAATATATTGCAATATATGGACAATCAATCCCTGTTTTGTTTAAAGGGTAAGGCATTTTTAGTAGCAGTATGCACAAAATGTTTTCAATGTTCTTTATATATTGATAATGGGTTGAGTGCAGAGGACCTCTTGAATTTTGTGGTCACAGCTTCATTGCACCTCTGATAATTGTTTTTTAAAATTAGTGGTAAGCACAACTTTCCCTTGTTGGCAGAATCAGAAGTGGCAATAGCCATTAGTTTCTTTTTTACCATTTGTCAATAGTAAAATAAGTTCTGTCTGCACAACATTCTGTTTTCTTACTGTTACTAACATGAATTTACAAAGAAAGACCACAATAGTTTAAAAACTTTAGTTTCCATAGAAGAATGATTTTATGTAATGTTAAAAGAAATCCTTGTCCTTTATGTCACCTCTTCTTTGTAAAGATGTATTTTTCTTTATTTTTATCAAGTGACTGAATAAAACCAAACTTTTATTTATTTTATAGCTAGTATTATATAAGCATTATAACTCTTTCCCTGATGTATTATATTAGCATTATAACTCTTTCCCTGCTGTATTATATAAGCATTATAACTCTTTCCCTGATGTATTAAATTAGCATTATAACTCTTTCCCTGCTGTATTATATTAGAATTATAACTCCCTTTATGTTGTATTAAATAATCATTATAACCCTTTCCCTGATGTATTATATTTAAATTATAACTCTCTTTCTATTATATTATATTAGCATTATAACTCTTTCCCTGATGTATTATATAAGCATTACAACTCTCTTCCTGTTATATTATATTAGCATTATAACTCCCTTTCTGTTGTATTATGTAATCATTAAAACTTTATCCCTTATGTATTATACTAGACACTAAAGGGGGAATGTAATAAAAGTCGCAAAGAGCAAAATAATTCGCACCAATAAGACTAAAAAGCCACAACTCGCAATGTAATATTGTTCCTTAAACTGTTATTGCATTGCGAATTTTAATTGCGCACTGCGAATTTTAATTGCGCACTCATAAGAAGTGCTTGAAGGTGTCGTAATCTTTTGGAGCAAACATAACGACTTTTTCAGTAAGAAGTTTTATTACATTGACTGCGCATTGGCGCAAACTATAAAATTCGCAAACGGTCTTTCACTGTCGGAAGTGGTCGCTAAACAGTTTCCGGGCTCGCAAAAGCTATATTAAATTCGCACAAAGCAAAATTTGTTCGCGCAAAGGCATAACTTTTCGCATTGCGAATAATTTTTCCGTTAGTGATTTTTATTACATTCCCCCGTTAGCCCGTTAAATTAACGGGCGCTAGAACATTCGCCAGAGATGGTCCGTGGGGCACATGCGCAGTAGCGCAATCCCACGGACACAGGGACTGGATGCAGAGAAACTTCAACTTTATTATATAGGATTAGCATTATAACTCCCTTTCTGTTGTATTATATAATCATTATAACTCTTTCCCTGATGTATTATATTTACATTATAACTCTCTTCCTCTTGTATTATATAAGCATTATAAAGCTGTTGTTGTATTATATAAGCATTATAACTCTATTCCTGTTATATTATATAGTGAATAAAGTACCCCCTCTTGTAAAATATAAGGATATTATTAGTTACCGAGGAGTTTCATGACCATATAAAAACAAGAGGCCGAAGGCCGAGTGTTTTTATACAGGTCATGGAACTCCGAGGTAACTTCTAATATCCTCATATTTTACAACTGGGGGTACTTTATTTATTATAATACACAAATTATTGTGAGTCATGTGACAGAAATGACATCACTACTCACCGTTTATAACTGATGACATCACTACTCACCGTTTATAAGGATATAATTTACAGGATATTCATGGCTTTTGTGTATTATATTAGCATTATAACTCTTTCCCTGAAGTATTATATTAGCATTTTAATGCTCTTCCTGTTATATTATATTATCATTATAACTCTTTCCCTGATGTATTATATTTACATTATACCTCTCTTTCTGTTGTATTAAATAATAATTATAACTCTTTTCCCGATGTATTATATTTACATTATAACTCTCTTCCTCTTGTATTATATACAGTAAGCATTATAAAGCTGTTGTTGTATTATATAAGCATTATAACTCTATTCCTGGTATATTATATTAACATTATAACTCTTTCCCTAATGTATTATATTATAACTCTCTTCTCTTTATTTTTATCAAGTGACTGAATAAAACCAAACTTTTATTTATTTATTTTATAGCTAGTATTATATAAGCATTATAACTCTTTCCCTGATGTAGAGTCCTGCGCGGGTCCATTTTTTGGGACCCGTACCCGACCCGTACCCGCAACCCGCACCCGCAACCCGGACCCGCAACCCGCATTCTTACCCGCTTGGACCCGCTACCCGACCCGACCCGCAAGTACCTTATCCGCAACCCGTACCCGCGACCCGCTGACCATCAAGAATCAGGAAGTGCTGTCATTAGAAACCGGAAGTGACATCATCAGAAGTCGATATGATAAGGAAAAAAGAAGTAAAACAGGAAGTACATTCATTGTAAACCGGAAGTGACGTCATCGGGACACGGCGTGACCAGAAAAAGGTGCAAATATCGTTAATGAGAAGATCCGCGGCCCGACCCAGGACCTGCACACCCTCAGAATCACCACCCCGCGGGTATACCCGCACCTGGAACTTCTCAGCACAACCCGCCAGGTACCGCAGGTTTTTGCGGGTAACCCGCGGGTACCCGCGGGTACCCGACCCGCTGCAGGACTCTACCCTGATGTATTATATTAGCATTATAGCTCTTTCCCTGCTGTATTATATTAGAATTATAACTCCCTTTATGTTGTATTAAATAATCATTATAACCCTTTCGCTGATGTATTATATTTAATTATAACTCTCTTTCTATTATATTATATTAGCATTATAACTCTTTCCTTGATGTATTATATAAGCATTATAACTCTCTTCCTGTTATATTATATTAGCATTATAACTCCCTTTCTGTTGTATTATGTAATCATTAAAACTTTATCCCTTATATATTATATTAGCATTATAACTCCCATTCTGTTGTATTATATAATCATTATAACTCTTTCCCTGATGTATTATATAAGCATTATAACTCTCTTCCTGTTATATTATATCAGCATTATAACTCCCTTTCTGTTGTATTATGTAATCATTAAAACTTTATCCCTTATATATTATATTAGCATTATAACTCCCATTCTGTTGTATTATATAATCATTATAACTCTTTCCCTGATGTATTATATTTACATTATAACTCTGTTCCTCTTGTATTATATAAGCATTATAAAGCTGTTGTTGTATTATATAAGCATTACAACTCTATTCCTGTTATATTATATAGTGGATAATGTACCCCCTACTGTAATTTATAAAGATATTATGTCACCGAGGAGTTATGTGACCATATAAAAGCACGAGGCCGCAGGCCGAGTGCTTTTATACAGGTCACATAACTCCGAGGTGCTAATAATATCTCTATAAATTTTAAGTAGGGGGCACATTATTCATTATAATCTACAGTTTCTGAGTTCAGTTCAGTTTTTACTTCCAGTCTTTGCTTTTTACAAAATGCAATACTTTTTTTGCTGTTGTCCCTCCTTGTTGTTTTTTTTCTTTCCCTGTATCCCTTTTAGTACCTGTATTTCTTTGGCATGTTATTCAGATTCTTTTGCAGGACCCTGCTCTGTGTGGTCATTCAGCTGCATTAGAGATGTGGGAGGGGGGAGGAGGCCAGGGAAGGAGGAGGGAGCGACACAGAGCGGGAACGAAATTTGAGATTTTGAATGGGAGGGGGGAGCGAGACTTGCGATCGTGGACAGGAGGGGGAGCCGAGATTTGAGATAATGGATGGGAGGAGGGAGCGAGCATGGAGAGGAATCGAGTGAGAAAGGGAGCAACACCGGCAGGGAGGCAACTGAGAGGAAGACGTGAGACGTGACAGGAAGGAAAAAGAAGCACTTACATGTGAGGGATTGAAACAGGTGGATCGTGTCATGCGGGGGAAGCAAAAAAATGTTTCGCTTGATAGCCAAAATGGTGGGAAACAAGGGTAGGGGAGAGAGCAGCAGCTGCAAGTGCTGTCTCTTTAAGCATATAAACGGCGCGTTCTGACGGAAGAACGCGCCGTTTATAAGGATATAATTTACAGTCTGGTCCCATAGGGAAATGACCAGACTGTAGATTATATTAGCATTATAACTCTTTCCCTGAAGTATTATATTAGCATTTTAACGCTCTTCCTGTTATATTATATTATCATTATAACTCTTTCCCTGATGTATTATATTTACATTATAACTCTCTTTCTGTTGTATTAAATAATAATTATAACTCTTTTCCCGATGTATTATATTTACATTATAACTCTCTTCCTCTTGTATTATATAAGCATTATAAAGCTGTTGTTGTATTATATAAGCATTATAACTCTTTCCCTAATGTATTATATTATAACTCTCTTCTCTTTATTTTTATCAAGTGACTGAATAAAACCAAACTTTTATTTATTTATTTATAGCTAGTATTATATAAGCATTATAACTCTTTCCCTGATGTATTATATTAGCATTATAACTCTTTCCCTGCTGTATTATATTTAAATTATAACTCTCTTCCTATTATATTATATTAGCATTATAACTCTTTCCCTGATGTATTATATAAGCATTATAACTCTCTTCCTGTTAAATTATATTAGCATTATAACTCTTTTCCTGATGTATTATATTTACATTATAACTTTCTTTCTGTTGTATTAAATAATAATTATAACTCTTTTCCCGATGTATTATATTTACATTATAACTCTCTTCGGGGCAAATTCACTAAGCGCCGAAGCGCCGAACGCTAGCGTTAGTTCGCTAGCGTTTGTCATTTTCGTTACTGCGCAAATTCACTAACGAACGCTGGCGTAGTTTCGCTAGTGTTACTTCGCACCCTTACGCCTGGCAAAGTTTCGCTAGCGACGTAACTACGCAAATTCACTAACGTGCGCAGTGTACTGAACGCTACCTTTTACGCTAGACTTCCTTCGCCACCTCAGACCTGGCGAAGCGCAATAGAGTAGATAGGGATTGTTTCAAAAAAAGGCAAAATTTTTTCTAAGTCCCAAAACACGCTGGCGTGTTTTCTACATTATGGGTGATAGGCTGAAAAAGATCGAAAAAATTTTTGGGGCTCCCCTCCTTCCCCCCTACATTTCCTGACTCATGGCAACTTACCTAGACAGTGGGCACATGTGTAGGGCAAAATAAAATTTTTATTTGATGAATTGAAGGTTTTCTAGGCATTTGTAGTGCTGATACGTATTCCTCCATTGAAATTTGAATTTGGTGCCCTATGCAAATTAGCCTTCGCTAGCGTAACTTCGCTTTACTTAGCGAATCAAACTTCGCAACCTTACGCTACCCCTTCGGATTTTAGTGAATTTGCGAAGCGCTGGCGAAACTACGCCTGGCGCAGTGTGGCGAAGTGCGGCGAAGTGCGGCGAAGCGCGGCGAAGTTGCGCCTGGCGAAACTACGATTGTTAGTGAATTTGCCCCTTCCTCTTGTATTATATAAGCATTATAAAGGTGTTCCTGTTGTATTATATAAGCATTAAACTCTTTTCCTGCTATATTATATTATCACCATTTATAACTGATGACATCAGAACTCACCGTTTATAAGGATATAATTTACAAGATATTCATGGCTTTGTGTATTATATAATCATTATAACGTTTTCCCTGATGTATTATATTAGCATTATAACTCTGTTCCTGTTGTATTATATAATAATTATAACTCTTTCCGTGATGTATTATTAGTGGTGCTTGCGAAGCAAAGCATCACTACTGTTATCTTGCAAACTTATTTTTATTCTTCTTCCGTATGAAAGTTTGGCGCGTAACTAGTCCCGCACCGTTTGTCCTAGACCCATGAATGAGGTGTCAAATCGTGCGGCTTAATCGGGAATGGGGTGGTATGACTTTTCTAAGGGGTGGGTGGTTAATTGCCCCTTGCGGGGGCAATTAACCACCCCGAAAAGTCCCATAGATTAACATTGAGGCCAACTTTTGACGGATTCTAGCGCAGAGAGGGAATCTTGTAGAAACGTTAAATTTACCACATTTGAAGAGGTTTGCGACCTGTGTCAGATGATACCCCACACGAGGGTATAAGTTTTACCCCCGGGGCAGGAGAGGTCCCCAAATTTGCCCCATTGACTTATAATGGGGAATTTATCGAATAATTAGTTTGTCGCAGACCCATGAATGAGGTGTGAAACCGTTCAGCTTATTCGGGAATGGGGTGTTGTGACTTTTCTGTCCTATTTTGGGGACCCAAAAAAGTGAGCGGAGCCGCAAACAACCAATCAGATTTTCCCTATTGACTTCAATGAGAAAATGTAAACAGCTGTAATTCTCACAGTAATAAAGCCAGAGCTCCCAAACTTGGCACCGTGGGTCACTGGGTGACTGCGGCCAAAATTTACAAAAAGTGGGCGGAGTCTACAACAGCCAATCAAATTTCAGCCATTCAATTAAATAGGAAAATTTTAAACTGCTGCCGCTCTTAGACGGTTAATGGCAGCCTCCTCAAAGTTGGCACAGTTGGTCACTGGGGGACTGGGATTAAAATTAAGAAAAGTGGGTGGAGCCAAAACCAACCAATCAGATTTCTTTGATTGGTTTTAATGGGAAAAATTAAGAAGGCTGCCATTCTCTCAGTATTGATGTCAGGGACCTTGAATATCACAAATGTGGTCACTGGGGGTTTCCACTTCAAGTTTAGAAAAAGTGGGCGGAGCCACCAACAACCAATCAAATTTCATTCATTGATTTTCAATAGAAAAAAATAGAAATGCTGCCATTTTTACACATTAAATGACAGCATTCCCAAACTTTGGTATGTTAGTCACTGAGTGACTGTGGTTCACAATTAGGAAAAAAAGGGGCGGGGCAACAACAGCCAATCAGATTTCAGCCTTTGACCTTAATGAAAAATGATAAACTGCTGCTATTATCACGGTTTAAATGCTAGGTGTACCAAACTTGGCTCAATTACTCACTGGGTGACTGCGGTCAAAATTTAGGAAAAGTGGGTGGAGCCATAAACAGCCAATCCGTTTTCACCTATTGACTTCAATGTAAAATTTTTGATTACCGCCGTTCTCACAGTTTTAAAACCGGAGGCCCCAAACTTGGCACTGACCATGACTAGGTAACTGGGGTTAAAATTCAGAAAAATGGGCGGAGCTTAAGACAGCCAATCAAATTTTACCTAACGCTATTCAATGGGAATATTTAAATTCCTGTCATTCTTACACTGTTAATGTAAGAGTGCTCAAACTTGGTCCATTTGGTGACTGGGTTGCAAATTTTTAAAAGTGGGCGGAGCCAAAAATAGCCAGTTTGTTTGGATTGATTTCAATGGTAAAATTTGGTTGGCTTTAAATTTCACCGGTTTAATCCGGATTCTACCGACTTTGTGTACTCTCTAGGCACCAGGGGCGACTGGGCAAGACACCCAACATATATGGGGGGCCTGAGTTTTGCCACGGCAAGCACCACTCACATTTTCTTCAGGAAATGTACCTCTCTAGTATTTACATTATAACTCGCTTTCTGTTTTATTATATAAGCAATATAACTCTCTCCTCTTGTTTTACAAATGATTACAACTCTTTTTCTGATATATTATATTAGTATTAGAACTCTCTTCCTGTTGTATTTTGTATATCATATTGCTCCAATACTACAAAGTACCAGCAAATTATCTTTATCCTATTACTCATCAACTCAAACAAGTAAGTACCAAGTAAGGTAACAAGTAAGGTAATTATTAATATTTGATGCATTTATACAGGCCATGTCTTTTCAAAATGAATTTTTTCAGCTTAATGAAATGAACAGTACAATTCTGACTGGATTTTATTGGATATAACCAAAATAAATGGTACAAATGATAGTTGCAACATGTGCTGGTGTACTGTACAAGAAATATTTTAGGAAGGGCAATGAATAAATGACACAGTATAACAGTGAATAGAAAGTAAAAATGTATGCCCACTAAGATAGGCAGTGATCACTTTCAAACCTGAAAAATATGCAGTGACTTTAGCAAAGAAATTCCATAAAAGCTATGTGGAGTGTTATTTGAATTTAAAAGCTATACAGGCTACGGAAAATCATACACTCAAGTAGACTTGATTAATATTGATATTGAAAGTTAACAGAATGTTAATATTGGAAGAATCCACTTTTCTGCATTTTGAATCAGTCTTTGTTTTGATAAATTCTAGTGATCTTTATGAATTGATTGGAAGACCTGCTATCAGGCTATATTAGTGGACTGTTTTTCAGGAAATTTCCAGATCAAAACTTTTGAATGTATAGGACGGTATGAGCCAGCCCAGTGGTTAATGGCCTTGTGTCAAGCAGCAGGGGCAGAGGAGACCACTGTTTGAAACACTTATCATGTATATAATGTGGTCCAGTTGCACTGGCCCCAGACCCCTCATGTAATAAAATCTTACCCTGGTGGTCTAGTGGGGGGACGGCAGGGACGCCCGTCGCGCCAAACTGCTTCCTTGCAGGCGCCGGTCTGTTAGGGTGCGCGCACCTCTTCCTGGTTTTCTGCGCAGTGGCGCAAATTCAAACTGTATTTAAAGGGACTTCAGTCTGTTTTCAGTGCCCATGATAGGATTGTGTTTCCTGGTGCTTCTGAGCCTTGTGCTATTCGTTGCTATATCCTGAACCTGTTTGATTCCTGTTTTGACCCCTGCTTGGCTATTTTGACTATTCTGACTTCTGGATCCTGACCCTTGCCTGATTACCGACTACCTCTTCTGATTAACCCTCTGATTGACTTCCTGGTTTGACCCTTGCCTGCCTGACTACGTTTATTCTCTGCCTGCCTCGACCCGGCCTGATCTGACTACTCTTTTGCCTAACGCCTTGTACTACGTTCTTCTGTCCAAAGACTTTGGGCCTCGCAGTCGTGCCCCTCTGCCTATCCAGAACCCTCATCTTGCACCTCTCGTTTAAGACCAGTTGGCATCCAAGTAAGCCGAGGGCTCCTCCCGAGGCCCAAAGGCGGTCACACTACTGGTGAAGCACGAGCCAAGACCAGGGTGCCTGGTGTTTGTTCTGGTGTTGGGTGCCGACCGTGACACCTCAACTCAAGGAGCTGACTTCAAAAAACAAGGGGCATACAGGTAATAAAAACTTTTTTATATTATTTTTTTTTCCTGTCCTTGTGGACCAGTGCCTGGTCGCCCCTTGTTTTTTGCCTC
The DNA here is from genome assembly GCF_017654675.1 of Xenopus laevis. Lineage (NCBI taxonomy): Eukaryota > Metazoa > Chordata > Amphibia > Anura > Pipidae > Xenopus > Xenopus laevis. Next base: position 100,933,680 of record NC_054379.1, read on the forward strand.
ATATCAAGCAGACCCAGTTTGGCTGCCAGCAGTAGTTGAGCAGTAACATCCACATATATACAATTATAGAATTCATTTAGCAAGGTTTGCAAGTCCTATTTCCAAAGTAAACATTGGATCTAATGTGTTTGTTAGCTATTCAAAATAAGTACTTTTAGCATTACTATTCCAAACTTTCTTAAAGGAATAGTTCAGTTTAAAAATAAAAACTGGGTAAATAGATAGGCTGTGCAAAATAAAATAGTTAGTTAGCCAAAAATGTAATGTATAAAGGCATAGTGTCTAACATAACACCCACAAATCAACTGCCTGCTTTACATCTCTCAGCATCTTTAAAAGGATGGTTCACCTTTTAGTTAAATTTTAGTATGTTATAGCATGGTCAATTCTAAGCAACTTTTTAATTGATCTTCGTCATTATTTATAGTGCTTGTGTTTTTTACCTTATTCCTCTGACTCTTACCAGCTTTCAATATGGGGGTCCCATTTAAAAACAAATGCTCTCTAAAGCTATAAATGTATTGTTATTGCTACTTTGCATTACTCCTCCTTTTATTCAGTCACTCTCCTATTCACATTACAGTCTCTTATTCAAATCAGTACATGGTTGCTAGGGTAATTTGAACCCTAGCAACCAGCTTGCTGAAACTGCAAACTGGAGAACTGCTGAAGAAAAAGCTAAATATATCAGAAACCACAAATAATAAAAAATGAAAACCAATTGCAAATTGTCTCAGAATATCACTCTTTCATACCAAAAGTTAACTCAAAGGTGAACAACCCCTTTCAGGGTGGCCACATGGGACATAACTGTTCATTGAGTTTGCTTTTGATCCTTAGCATGCAGATCAAATTCAAAATGGCCCCCCTCAATTCATTGATTGGTTACTGACAGGTAACCAATAAGAGAGCTGCAAAGCAGGAAGTAGTGTTTGGCTATTATGCTAGTCATCCAGTCACTCCAGTCTTTATACATTAAATTTTTGCACAAATTCGCCAGGTGTAAGGGTGCGAAGTAACACTAGCGAATTTACGCCAGCATCCATTAGTGAATCGGCGAATTAACGAAAATGCGCTACGCTGGCGCATTCACGCTAGTGTTAAGCGCATCGTCGTTTAGTGAATTTGCCCCAAAGTGTCATCTATTATTCGAAATGTATTTGGCATTTGTTAATGCTGTGGTTTAAATACCAGTGTTTTGATGGGGAGATACAGTAGATTTCATTTCTACCTTAAGAAAGAAAATCTTTGTGGATTGTTCTGTTATGACAAATTGATTTACCAAGCTCAACGTTCTTTTTGGACACTTTGCTAAATCAGTACAATGGAAATACAGCATACTGTATCTTAAAATATATATATAGAATTACACAGTTTAGTAAATATGCAAAAAGGTTTTTTTTTGTGTTCTTTCCCCGTCCATTAATTTTTTGACACAATAATATTTCACATAGTCCATAAATTCTTTATATATATATTTTTTTTTTTTTTTTTTTAAATGTCAAAACTCTGCAAAGTGATTTAAATGTATCTGGAAGGTCCAGCTTGTATTGAGTATGTATTGTAGCTGAACATAAAGAGACAAAAGAAGGAAATTAAGTGAGTGTAAAGTCTTGAAGCACCAAACAGAGGGATTTGGTTGTAGAGTTTAACAAGATCTAAAGCTCTGCTCCGCATGGCTGTGTCTCAGTGCTTTGGATACTATCTGACCTGCTATAGAGAGTGCCCTCTAATGTCAGAATGTCAGCAATGACATGAAAAGGGCTGTTGCTAAACACTACAGAGAGTGATTGTGCAGGAAAAAGTTTACTGAGGGAGGCCACAAAGAGGACTATAAGAACTCTGAAGGAGTTACAAGCCTCAGAGCATTAGATTAGTGAGTCATTGTGTACAACTTTTACCTTGATGCTTCACCAGTTGCAAGTAGTGAGGAGTCTGTCCCATTTCACATTGCTGAAGTGAAGTTAATGGGCGTTTTTTTCTTTTTCAGCACATAATACATTGGGGTCTATGGGTAAGTTTGGCCCATTACTAGTTGCAGCTTGATAATGACAAAAAGAAAGCCACTGTTAACTAAAAGTCGTTTGATAGCACATTGGCACATTGTGGGCACTGAAGTTTGCTGTAAGAAGGTTATATTGTCTGATAAGACCAAAAGTACAGATCTTTATCCAAAGTATTTGTAGATACTAAATACTGGCTTAAAAGGGGTAAATGCTTATAAAATCAATTCTTTTGAGTTTTTTTTTGTAATTGTAATTAATTTACACCACTTTGCAGATATGTATTTAACTTTGACATGAAAAAGTCTATTTCTGTTAGTTAGTGTAAAAAAATGAAACCACTATCATTTCATGTTCCCAATAACTCAATCACAATACAACATGAAACTCTCCAATGGGGTGAATACTTTTTATAGGCGCTGTATTTTATACTTTATTAAGATCCTTCCAACATTTAGGTGCAAACATTCAGAATATGTGAAATGTGTAAATACGCACAAGCACTAGGCATAAATCAAAACAATAAATATCTGATGCCATCTAGCTCATGTAACAGAACAAGCAACAAAATAGTTTACATGGCTAGCATAACTCTCCCCTGTCATTTCCACTATCTATGACTCCATAATGCCTTTGATCTAGGTTATTTATAGACAGTGCACCACAGTATGGTTTAATTCCAAAATGTCAAAATCGTTCTACCCACTTTCCTTCCTGGATAATACCATTTAATCTGGCATTCTCCGCAGAGTCTCAAACTTTTACTATCTAACATAGAAAGGTGTTTCCTACTGGTGGAGTCTCTGTTCATGGCCATGGCCTCCACTGTACTCGGTGCACAAAGATGGGGTTAGCTTCTCTGCATGCAAAGTATTTTTACTAAGTACACTGCCCTGTAGTATTCTAAGTATAGGAGCCTTTACAGTATCCTAGGACTTATTTCATTTAGTTAATTCAACTATTTATCACTTCTAACAGAGTAAGGCAACCACTTAAAAACACCTTAACCACAGTGTTATGTTTCCTTTTTTGGCGGGATTTCTTCTCCCCTGGTTTTCTTAACCATGGGAGAAGAATCTTTGAGAAATAGAGTAACAGTCCAAAGGATATGTCTTCTTGTTGCACTGGTTCTTATTTTTTCTATCCATTTCTATTTATCCCTCTGTTGCATAGAATCTGATAAAAATTGTAAGTTCCCTTCATTTTATAAGCATTCTGGCACTTTAAAGTTGATTCATATACAGTGTTTGTGTGTCTACAAAACATAAATCAGGAATCCAAGGAACAGGTAAATACATTGTATAATTTATGGCACTGTTCATTTAACTTGTTCATCCTATTTATTATTCAGCTGAAAATATCTCAGGTATTAGTATGCTCCTTTCCAAGTAAAACTCAGCAGTTACAAACAATTCTCAAATAATGATTGTTACACAGCCAGTTTCTTGTAACAGGATTCTGACTTTGAATTAATTAGCTTTGTCAACTAGAATAACAAAAAACACTGTATTGATTATTTCATGGACAGAAGCTTTTATCTTTTTGTAAACAAGGGTGTACTCATTAATGGATAAGTCAGAGAGTTGCTGAAGTATTCTTAAAGAGAGGAAATAGGTTATTTTTTTTTTTTTGTTGACCTTACGATAACTAGCATTTTGTTTTATAAACTTTTTTCGATGAATCTCCTTCCACAGGAGCACTGGAGACATGCTCATTAAATTAAACAGGTTTTTTTGTCTTCTAAACTGAGAGTGTTCTGGAAAGTATCAGGGTTATTTAATTATGCTGGTGTTATGAATGCAAATGCACAGAGCTATTTATCTGTGTCTTTCTATTTGAGATGCTTTGTCCCAAGTAGTTAACAGAAGAGTCCACATATTGTTTACAAATCTAACAAATGGCAATGTTTTAGTATTTCTTGGATCAAAAGCAATGCATCTATATAAATTATTTATTCATTTAATTACAGCTTTAACTATTTAAAGAGCTATTGGGTAAAAACATAAGTTGTGTTTCTCACTTGGCACATTCCAGCTTGCTGATAAGTAGCCACAGTGGCCTCTGTGGTTCCTATTGAGTGTTATGAGCAATTTTCAGCGTGAATTCTGGTTTATGGGTGCTTTTCAGTCAATCAAAATACACTGTATATGTACCTAAATGTAAACATTATACTGTAGGTGTATAAAGTGGCCGTCCGTGGCTGGTGGGTATCCATTACTGTATGATGTAAATGCTTGGCCTTTTCTGAAGGAAGGAAGTATATTCACAGTGTTGCAATAAATAAAGACACACTTTATTGGCAGCTTCTTGCAAGGAGGCAAGTTACAGACTTGGGCACTGGTTGCTGACTCAAGGGTATAGTTACACAATACAAAATACTAATGCAGATTCTCTCTCTTTCTATCTATGCTTCTCGCACACAGATTCCCAGTGTTTCTTTTCTGAGGCTTCCAGGACCACAGTCATGTAGGGGGTGCACAGACAGAGTGCCGTTTTCTGCCCAGGGGCCTCCTCTAACTGCAAACCTCCACCCCAATTCTCTGCGGTGACCTCACACACAGGGCCCAAGCTTCTGCTGTAGCTTCCCCTATAACCTACTCTTAAAAGCTCAATTCCCTAGCTGGAGTGCAATGGCCTCAGGGGCTCTACCCCAATCTGATTCCTTGTTGGGACAACAGACTGTTCTCAATAAGAAGCGTGAGAAATGGCAGAGAACCTAAACACACAATAAAGAAAATTTGCAGCCTAGTCTTTGGCTCAATCTATTTAATGTAAGTGCATTTATTTAGATTATACTGTATGCCAAGATATGAGCACAAGTGAGTCCCAGCCTTAGAGAAGTGATTAAAAGCTACTAAGGGCAATAGTGGACTTGAACTTAATATATTATAAGTACAAGTAATATTTGTTATTCTACCAACAGTATTTCATGAAATTGTATAGTTCATTACATATTAGGATTAAATAATGAAACGTTTAAGAAATGTATAAGAAAGATTAATGGTTAACATATAATATTCTCAAATACTGGAAAGATTAAAATGCGTTCAGTTCATTCTAAATCCCCTTATTCATTCTCAGTGATAACAAGAATGGTAAATAAGCCAGCCTCCAATAATATGCTCTTTTTCTCTAGAACTGCTATGAATAAAGGTACATCCTGGGGACCTTTTGTATCTTATCATGTCTTGGGAAAAATAATCAGACAAGCAAATGGCTTAGGGCAGCAATGGCAGACAGTAGTAACATGAGAATGAACATCTTTTGAGCTGTGGGAACTTTTTGCTTGATCTTAAACAACTCACATATCTCATATCATCTTGTTTATTCTCTGAAGAAAAATACCCAGAAAGCATGAATTATAGATAATGCACAGTTGCCATTATGTTACGTACAGTGAATGTTTTGAAGAACATGTCATTTGGAAACTTTTACAAATTCCCAGATGCGCTTCAGTAGAGAAAACTAAACAAAATGTTGCTTGTGGATGTGCAGTCAAACCAGTCGCAGCACACAATGGTTACATTTTTCTTTGTTGCAATTGTATTTTTTATATTTGTCATTTTAACAATAATTCGCCCAAAGTGCTAAATTAAATCATACAAATTGCTGTTTTATTGGGCACAATCATGATCTGCTCACATTTATATTTCCAGGAGTTCTTTGACCTCTCTACCAGACTTTCCTTTGTATTTCGGCTTTCTAATTGGGGATATTCACTTAGTATGTCATCAAGCTTACTGCCTCTCTATGCTTCTTCTTCTTATAATGAAAAACTTCACACACTAAGGAAACTTTTCTACTAAATTCTGTAAATGATATTTTCCTAAATGGCCACTGTGGCCTGAGGTGTGTTTCTCATTTACCCTTTCCTTTTCTATTATAATAAGCAGGCCTAGGGTTGAGACATTTCGGCTTCATTAAAGCTGGGCGGGGGGGCAGGTGTTGACGTTATGGGAGGTATAATTGTGATGTCACAGGGTGGGAGTGTGAAATCAGAGGTATAGGCAATGTCGTGGTGACAGGAATTTTTGACTTGGACAGCCCTTCTGAAGACCAGACTTTCCAGGTCAAACCCGTTCACTCTCACCTTTAGGCGCACTGACTGGCGGGTTTGGGTTAAGATGCTTCCGGCACATTCTCTCCCTGCGCTTATGTGCCTGGCGAATAAGCACCCAGCGCGTTTAGTTCTGGCACATCTGCGACAGATACGCGCCCAGCACATTTACGTTAAGCGCATGCACACCTGGAACATTGTTCAATATAGTAATGCTAACAGATGCTAATTGTGCATCTTTTCTGCTTATTGGTCCCCTTCCTTGCCTATCAAGGTTACTCTTCTCCCATTGGTCCTTTGCCCTTTAAATAGCTCCTTCCTCTTCCACCTCCTTGCCCAAGCTTGCCTCTGTGAATTCAGTTCCTGCCTAAGCCTTGTTCGTTTTTTGACTTCTACCTGCCTTCTGACTCCAATCCTGCTTAAGCCTTGTTCGTATTCACTATTCTGGTTTTGACTCCTGCCTGGTTACCGACTCCGATCCCTGCTGCCTGTCCTGAACCTTGCCTGGCCTTGACTTCGATTCTGCTTTCTCCTTGTCTGTACTGCGAGTATCCTAGATGTGTTCAGGTTCCCTGTTGATTCTGCAGCAAAAATTCCAGGACCCTAAAAGGGCGTTGGTAAAGACCAGGATCATCAGGGGTGATTTTGTTCACCAAAAGGTACTTTCTAGCGGTCTCCCTAGAATTCCTTGTTAACTAACATTACAAAAACCAAACCAATCACAACCCTAAGCAGACTGCCTACACCCTCTGTATTGGTCTGTATTTATATGTATTGTTCGTGCCATCTATTGGCATTTTAAAAATTCTTAATAATACTACAAAATGAAAGGAATGTATATCTAGAAACAAGCAATAAAGTTAATGTTTGGGACGATTTGGTTTTAAAGTTCTAAAATATATTAGCATTTAAATTCTTTCCTGCGCAATTTTTCTGCTAGAAGGATTTGCAACACATGAAAAAACATTGGAGACAGAAACGAGTTTAAAGTCAAAAGATGAATGCCATTGTCAACTGATAGAACAGAGGTTTTCAGTGACAGCTTATTTTAGCACAGACAATTAACATGCCCTTTACTGTATGTATCCTGGTTTTTTTTTTTTTTTTGCCCAGCCAAAAACTGCTAAATTGCTAAAACTGTTATCAGTGCTTTCAATGTTAAAATATGTCATTTCAGATAATGTTTACTTACATTTTATTTCTCCTTACATAATTATATTTTTTAGAGCAATATATGTCATAACTGATGGTACCTCAAACCCTGTTAGCAATACCTACTAGTGTAATTAAATACAGAATGGAATGTGCAAAATACAGTACCTTTAAAGCTTCTGATGCATTTTAAAAAATGACAAATATGCCCTTGCCAATAACTTGTCATATATATAACTGTATAACTCAACTTATAACTTATATAACTTATAACTCAACTCAACTTTATGGCATGCTGGTCTTTGTTGTGCCGGCACCACCCTTATAAAGCAAGCAGATGGAGTATGTCACCTTGAACATTCCAGTGTAACACTAATTTAGCCACCCCCTGCCGCACTCCATTAGAGTTTCATAGGACTTTTTCATTTAGCTGGGAAAACTTATTTTAGTCAGAAATTGAATACTAGTAATAACTGAAATTTGAGAAATGTTTTAATATAAATGTGCGCAGTTTCATATTGGAATGGAGCAAGACTGTATGTGCAAGCATGCACTTGATGGAAAAAATGGACTTAAATCACTGCAAAATCATCTGATGGAGTTCTGAGACCTACATCAAGCCCTTAGCAAGACGAGAGGATTAAGGGCTTTGGTTAATAACTAAAATGAAAAGGTATACGGTGTCAGACTAGGATTTCTGCTTCCAGAAGATAAATGCAGAAGATGTATATTTTCTAACAAAACATAAGCTTAATTTGACGCTGTTTCACTTTGTACAATAATTAATTATACCACAAATCAAGGCCCATATTCTGGATCTGCACTGTTACTACCCCAGCCACAGATTCCATTAGAAAAGTGCAAAAGCAAGAATTATGAACCATTAACACATCAAGAAAACAACTGTAAGTTGACTTCTATTATGCAAACTAATTTTATTTCAGAAAAGCAGGGCCCCTGTATGGTGTGTCCACCAGTTAGAATGACGTCTTCTAGACGTGCGCTTACTTCTTTTTGTTTTTGTTTACAGTTGCCATTTTCCCTTTACGGGAATACAAAGTGACACATGCACAAATACCAATAAGGGTTTTGTAAAAGAAAAATGTCAATGTAATTTAATGTAAAATAAAAATACTTTAAACAGATTTATTGCACACATTCTTATTGCTGGTAAATGAATGGAAGAACAATGATGGGAAAAATCCAAAGTAGAAAGGACCACATCTGTCTTCTTGCAGGTTAATTGCATAAAGCACTGAGTATTTTGCTTGGCTCTAAAGACCAGTCTAGACGGTCATTTTGTCTAAGCATTCTGCAAATTAATTGCACACAAATTGGCGTTTATCAATTTTTATAAAAGAGATGTAACAACTAAACCTGTTTTTTTTTAATTAATACAAAGCTTTCATGTAACTAACACTTTATTTATAATTGTATCTATATTTTAAATGATTTTTTCTATATATGGTGCATTTTTCCATTTCAGGGACTCTATTAATTGTGAAACAGATGGATATGTGAGTCACACACAAGTGCTTTATTCTCTAAATCACCTATTAATACAAGAAAGGGCAAACTGTAATAATTTAGAAACCACTATCAAAATTATTTTAAAATGTATGATGAGTCACTGATACGTTTACCACATTTATTTTTTTCTCTAAACAATACACAGAATGATACTCATTCCTCAGCTATGAGTTTCTAAATGGGTATCAGTTTGCGGTCTGGTAATCTGACACTGTAGAATTTGTAGCTAATTACAGACCTAGCTAAGTAAATGCAGTTACATCGCCACTTCAGTTCAAAATTACACGCCATCATTTCCAAGAGAGAGGGATGGATAAGAGAAAATATGGACTGAAATCGCACCTGACTGAAATCAATAGAATGACTCAACAGATCAATAAGTGATGCATAAGAACAAATGGAGCTTTTAGCTATATAGCCCATTGAGCATGAAACAAAATCAGTTTGTGTAGGATCTGGTAAAAAGAGAACTGGAACATCTCCTAATACCTAATAATATACAGATTGAAGAATTAAAGCAAAATTATACCCTCTATTTTTTAAATGAAATCATTCAGATGGGTTATATAGAAAAGGTGGATAGACACTTGAACTTGGGTGGTGCACAGATTTATTCAGAAAGCAGAGGGATTTCATGTCCCAGAAATGATGCCAGGCAGACTTTGAAAACCCACACCGTTGCATTCATTTATCTGCAATGCAATGATGCCAGAATTCTGGGAAACAATGCTGCATTGTGGGGAAAAAAACATGGTGCTTGCACATTGCACTTTGCTCACTGCACTTACACATGTACATTTGCCCTTGTGAGTCTTAGGGAGGTTGAGAAATGGTTCTTACAAGTGGCTTTGGAAACTGATATCTCTGTGTAAAAAAATGATATATCTGGAAGAGGCTGCTTATGCACATTTTCTACATAAGCACAACTGAATATTAAATAAAAGATTAAACATGGGACTTTTTTCATAAACTGAAAATTAGACAAAATGCATTTTGATAGGAAATAAAATTCCCAAAAGGTAAACTATGTAAGGATATTGATGTGTGAAACCTGGTATGATTCCAGTGATGACAGATAGATAGATAGATAGATAGATAGATAGATAGATAGATAGATAGATAGATAGATAGATAGATAGATAGATAGATATGATAGTACTTTTATTGACATATTTTTAAAAATATTGGGGTATTATCCATATACCCCTATTTCCTGGGGATAATCATTTTTATTCAATTAGTTAGGGTGCTATTTTTAATATGTCATATTTTCTGCAGAACAACCTAAAATTTCTGGCCCGACTCACTAAGGAGTGCCTAGTAAATAAGGCTGCTGAGCTCTTTCATAGGAAAAAACAAACAGCAAACCAACTTGCAGTGTGAGTTGGGCCTAGAATTTTGAGCAGCCCTCTCAAAAACAAGCTGAAATCATGTTGGCATTTATGAATATATATATCTTACATTTTTGGTAAATATTTTACAGTTAATTATATTTTTATTGAAATTAATGTTGACAGTTTATTTACATTTTTTGTCCCATCAAAAATATCCTAGTTATCTTCAAAAATGCTAGTCTTAGTAAAAGTCATTTTATCATGCATGAAAACTAGAAAACTTGTCATTTTAATTATGCTTCTTTCTGGGATCCACTTTGCCTCTTACTTTATAAAAACATTAAAATGCCAAAAGACAAGCCTAATATAACAATACCTTCATAGACATATACTGACAGCAATGTCTGTAAGTAAAATCGAATATACAAAGCATTATAATGGCATGACTCCAGCATGACATATATATTTCATTATTCCAGTACAAATATTCTGGTTTAGTCACACTGTTCAAACTCACTTTGTTGATGAATGTATAAAGCCAAGGTCACGACACAAAACAGAAAACGTGTATCATGAAGTTAAATAGCTGTTAAGCTTGACTCTAGACTTGTATCTGAATAATGTAAAATGATGTCTCTCTTACCATAATCTTCTTTCTTAAAGTCTTGTTTGAGGGATTTCTGTTTTATGTCTTTCTAAATCCATATACCAGAGACAGATCCTTGGTAAAATAATACCATCTTCTGACTAGCGGGAAATCACAGTCCTTCCAGGCTACAGCAATGCACTCCCAGTCTGCCCTACAGATAACTTCTTGTTAACTCAACTTTCCATTTATAGGTCTACTAAACTTACAAATAGTCCTCCCCGGAGAAAGCAAGCAGCTGGCTTCAGATAACAATTCCTGTAGCTCTGGGCTGGCTATTAATGCTGTATTTCCATTTGCAGGGAAGGAATATGTTATTGTATACAATGTATTCAGTAACCTATACCACTGTACCTTATTGTATGATTTTGTAGGAAACCAATGTGAGAAAATGTGTCTTCATAAATAGGGTGCATTTTTAAATTGCAAAATGTTACATGGCTATAAAAGAAATGTATTTTAACCCTATATCTATAGTCCTGACAGTGTAAATGTATACATACAGTAATTCTCAGCAAAATATCTTTGCATCTTTGCATGTCTCTGAGTTTAAAACAATTAAAATCAAAAAATAGCATAGACTTTTACAGAAAAATGCTTTTGTGAAAAGAAAATAATTGGAATCTACAACCAATTATTTTTTTAAATGTTCATGTGGTTTTCTATTTCTGAAATAAGGAAATTGTAATATCTGGTTTTGTATAATAAAGAGGTGTCCTTCATTATAATCCTAGTCTTTTTTAATATTGTTGAGAAATTTGTTTAAGCAAACGAGGGTTGGCCTTTCATGTGAGAAATATAATTTAAATTATAATAAAAAAGTGCTTAATACATGAGGAATATAACCTAAAAACCTCTGTCTAGAATAAAAACAAAGCATATTTTATGTCTGAGTATTTTTTAGCTATATCTGTTTTATATTAAATTGATACTATAGTGCCTGAAAAGAATGTGAAATAATTTCATTAAAGAGATACTGACACCAGAAATTACACCTTTTTTGCATCTATCATAATTTTGGCTTTGCATGCTACTTATAATTTTGCTGTAAAGTATTGGCCTGATGTTTTTCCATTACCTGTCTGACTCCCTGTGTTGATCTATGAGGGGGCTGCCATATTTGTGCAGCAGGAGTCTGTTAGCATTAGAAACTTTAACTGACAGGCTGAGATGACACAGTCAGGTTGAAAAAACAGTCAGGTTTAGGAACTTTAACTAACAATTACTTACATAGGTAACTTTTAATGTGCATTCAAATTTAAAAAAATAGTTTTTTAGTGTCAGTATCACTTTAAGTAATGTAAGTATTTCTATGGAGTCCTTCAGGTGAGGACTGATATCGTAGCAACAGGTACAGAAAAGGGATAATCGGAAAGAATGGATGTAGAACCGGTGACAGGAAGGAGCGGGACAGAGCAGGTGTTAAACTAGTGGCAGGACGGAGTGCACAAAAAATCAGTGACAGGATGGAGCAGGCCAGAGCAGGCGTAGAACCAGTGACAGAAAGTAGAGGGACAGAACAGGCATAGAACAGGTGACACGAAGGAGAGGGACAGAACAGATGTAGAACAGATGACAATTTGGAGTGGGTATAGAACCAGTGACAGAAAGGAGCGGGACAGAGTGGGCTTAGAACAGGTGACAGGATGGAGTGGGCATAGAACCATTGAGGTACCAGTGAGTGGAACTGGTGAGGTAACTGACAGGATGGAGTGGGTATAGAACCAGTGACAAGAAGGAGCGGGACAGCACAGGCAAAGAACCGGTGATGGGAAGGAGATGGACGGAGCAGGTATAGAACAGGGGACAGGAAAGAGAAGGACAGAGCATGTGTAGAAAAGGTGACAGTATGGAGTGGGTGATGAACCATTTACACGAAGGAGCAGGACAGATCAGGAATAGAACTGGTTACAGGAAGAAGAGGGGGAGAATAGGTATAGAACAGGGTACAGGAAGAAGCAGGATGGAGCAGCGTAGAACAGGTGGCAGGACGGAGTTGGCATAGAATCAGTGACAGGAAGGAGCAGGAAGAGCAGGCCTAAAACCAGTGAGAAGAAGGAGAGGGACAGAGCATGCATAGAACAGGTGATAGGAAGGAGTGGAGCAAAGCGGGTGTAGAACAGATGACAGAATGGAGTGGGTATTCAACCAGTGAGGTATCAGTGAGTGGAACCGGTGAGGTAACTGACAGAATGGAGTGGGTATAAAACCAGTGACAAGAAGGAACAGGACAGCGCAGGCATAGAAACGGTGACAGGAAGGAGAGGGATGGAGTGGGCATAGAACATGTGACAGGAAGGAGCAAAACAGAGCAGGTGTAGAACCGGTAACAAGAAGGAGAGGGACTGAGCATAGAACAAGTGACAGGAAGGGGAGGGAGGGTAAAGGTTTAGAACAGGTGACCGCACGAAGTGGGCATTGAGCCATTGACAGGAATGAGAGGGACTTAGTGGGCTTAAAACAGGTGACAGGCGGAGTGGCATAAAACTAGTGAGGTACCAGTGAGTGGAACCTGTGAGTAACTGAGGGTTTATATAAAGCAGTGTCAGACGTGCTATTTAGCTGTATAATTTGAATACATTATGATGCAGGAAAGCAATCCCAATATTTGCAAACCCAGTTTTAATAAAAACAAAGCAGACAATGGAGCAACCCTTCCTGAAACAGGTATGATGGAGGAAGATCCAGTAGACAACATAGCTCTCTTTTAAAGGACAGCATACCCCTTGTTTAACTTAAGCTCAATGGATAGGGTTTGCATGGCAATTAGATCAGCAGTATCTATCCCTCACCTCTTCCTAAATCCATTATGCGAGGGGTGGTATCTTTGCACTGGTAATCTAATTATCTACCTAGCACGCCCCAAATATAAAGCATATTCATTTTCCGTGTTTGCCATGTTTATTTTAAACAATAACAAAAACCATAGACTTTTGGTCTGCTGTGGTACGTCTCTAACTGAAGTTATATGTTACTCTTATTGCTACAGTATTTACTTTTTAAAGCATATACTACACATTATTTCTACTCATAGTATATAGAGCAATATAGAGTGTATACATAAGGTGATGTTTTGGAAATTGGTTTATTGCCAGCTAATAAATCCTGAAAGCCATAGTGCCTAGAAAATGATAAAATGTACTTTTTACAGAGGCGTTTTTAGCAAAAAGAAATGTACTCAGAAGTCATATCCATAATTCATATCTACTTTGATTAAAACCCTCTATGAAAGTTGCAGTAATCTTTAGCGGTGTTTAAGCTTTGCAAAATTCTCTCCATAATTATGTCAAACAATCCTTCAAGAGACCACCTGCCAGTTGAACCACTTGCTTAGATTATTTACAGTACATCTGCCTCAAACTAAAGTGAATTTAATTTAACTTTCTGAATTTTGTATTTCTCATGTTTCTCAATTTTTTTTAGTCTAAACTTAACTGGTTAGGATCTTGCTCCATATTTAACACATGTACAAACCAGGCATCAAGCCCTAACTGTAATGATAGGCTAATAAAACACCTTCCCAAATTAACATATGTAACATGCAAAAGTAGAAAATTGTGGCCTAGGTTTCAAACACTTGATTAAGAATTTTTGAAAGAAGGTTCTCTGTGGGTTTAAAACTGTTGGTACAAAAATAAAAATGTTGGAAACAGCTCCTGCTGTTCTTATTGAAACCCTTTAATATAACCTCAAAATTCTCTTCAAGCTTATCATTTAGTACAATCTCTCTTTCTTACTGTTACCTTAATAACTACAAAAATGTGCTCTATAATGCAAAAGCATCATACTTTGTTTCTATAATTATTGTTATTAGGGCTAAAGAGGGTTAAATAGCATTAGTGATTCTTTAATACTTTAATTAGAGACATTTATTACAAACAAACACATTCATTGCTAAAGTTCAATACAAAACATCATCAACCTAAGAAGCCCAACTTGTTATTAGCAGTCGTGTTTAAAACCTTAGCCCAATATTATCTTTTTCTAGTTTCACCATAGCACAGACTGCCATTATTGCATTTGTCTGTATTGCCTGCATCTATTAAAGTTTCTCTGTGGTCACTAAAATCAACAATTGCACAACCTTTCTATTCCGCCTAACGATACAGCACTGCATCCCAGACTCATCTGACTGCTTCATTCCCTCACCCCCTAATGAACTGTTCCTTTGCCATCATTAACTTAGTTAACTGGTCTATCTTGAATAGGTTTTATTGGTTGCTATATGCATCTAATATTGTTCCCCTTATTTGCTTTGATTCTTTGCATTTTATTATTATTACTGCATCCCATTGCTTGATCAAAACTTCCCAAATTTCAAGTCAACATCCCCAATCCTCTTCGGCCTAAGATGTTTATTAAAACCAATACTGTTTCCAGTCCTTCCATAACAATCTATCCAATGATTCCTCTACATGGAGAATCTTAAAGACAGCAGTGTGATTAATTGGTTTCCCCCAATAATGTAGTGTATGTATGCCTCTTAAGTATAGAATAAGATGCACAGACATAATATATTCCCAACAGATGTCATCAGAATGCTGAGAAGCTGAGAGTGTCAATGCAGAGAAAGCATTGCAGCATGTTTGCAAGAAGGTCATACCAATTAAGTTGCCTAATCACAGTTCATGTAACATACACACGTTTTGCTTTAGAATGATTTTTCAGCTCACTGAGAAAAGTCTCTAGAGCAATAGTTTTACTTACTTTAAATTCCTAATACAATACAAAAGGTACTTCACTTGCCTTAATTTGAAACTATTAGATACTAAAATGTTCACCTTCTAAATAAACTTTGTGTAGACCTATGCTTTCATTTTGTAAAATTATTTTAAGGAGAATTGCCCAGCAGCAAATTGCCTTCACATTATCAGTCCCAAGTTTCTTCGCTGTCAGTATAGCTGATACCATAGGATGAGGTCATGTGACATAACAAATACATAAAGATAGTTTACCTTTTTCCATCTTCAACTAAAACTTCAACTTCACTTAAACAATTTGTATAGCAGAGCATTATAATAATTATGCCTTCATTCTTCTTTTACTTAAGAAGAAAAATTCAATAAATAAAGAAGATGATAGGTTGAGAGATGACTTAGTAGAAAACCATATATAGAATAGAATACTCATATCAAGAAGGCTCTTGCACACCCTTGTTGTATAAAATTAGTATGCTTGGTGCTCAGTGATGGAGGATACGGCAACATCCAAATGTACAAAAGTGTAAATGTACACTGGCACACAATACATGTAGATACAGGGCAACCCTTGCAAAATTTTTAATATGGAGGTGCAAGGTTACGGGACGGATCCCTGAAACGCTGCACTTCTGCATTAAAAATGTTGAATCTACAGACATCTCCATGTCTTGTGTGCTAGTGTGCTTCTATTGTTTGTATATAACCAAATCATATGGCAGCATCAGATGAGGCAGGTTTTCTACAAGGCAATGCTTGCTTGCAACACTATTACATTCAAAATCAATTCCATAAGAAATTAAGGCAATTTATTAATCTAGAATGTTTATTTATTCATTTATTTATAAAAGGGAATCTATCAAGTGCCAAAGGTGTATACTGTTTTTATCAGATCAATATTTTACCTAAATGAACACAATTAAATAAAAATAAATTCTCCATTTAGTGTCATGAAATTATTTTGAGTGAGTTCATTTACAGATGGCTGTGCTCACCTATAGGGACCTGAACAGTTAAATCGTTGCAAAATGGGATCATAAATCTTCATTTAATTGAATCATTACTGTAAATACCTGTACCAGGGCAGCCCACAATGAACATGTAAATACATGCAGATGCTAAACTGAGAAATGATTTAATTTTAGCACATTTTATTATATGACATTTATGGGAATAACTGTATATGCAGTCAGCATGCAGTAGATCATTTTTTGGTGGCACTAATGCTATGAACATTTAGTATTTTCATATTGGAAAGTTAATTGACTGGAGCTTCTATTATTTTGTTGAGGTTTATAAAGTAGTGTCTTACCATAAACTGCTGCATCTGATCTTCCATTTGCTGTCAGTCAGTGTACTGCCAGAGGAAGTAAGTGGTTCAGGCAAGACAATTCTGGGGTTTGTAGTCCTCTATCTAGAGGACTCCTCTATCAGAGGGCATATTTACCATCACCAAAACAGTGTGCAAAGTGATAAAAAACTGATAACTGCCATATTTTTGCAGTTTGCCCAATGCAGACACTTGCATCTTCCTTCGCTAATACAGCACTTACTGTCCTGTCACATCCCCCCACCCACATCCCTATCTTACACATCATTCTTCCCAAAGGCAGGCGGTAAGGACAGGGCAGAGTTGCATGTCCGGATGCTGCACTGTTCACTAAGAACTGGATTTTGTATTCAGTACTCGGTGCAGAGCACAGTGTCAAGGGGGTGCAAGTGCTCCTAGAATGAGCACTAAGGATTGTGCTCTTGCTCCCTTGTTCCCCCTAAAATCAAGACTAACCTCTTAGATATCTTTACATTTTAGTCAACTTTTTAGGTGCTACTTTGGTTCAGACTCCCCTCAGCCAATAACAAGGTTATAGATTTATAAAAACATTTATCAGCCATAAAAACAACAAACACACACCTTGCAGCCCCTGGAAGGAAAATGTTAGGGTGATTCAACAGTGTCATCTGCTAAAAAAAGTAAAGTAAAACCCTTTACAACCTTTTTTACAAGACCTTTTTATGTCCCCATCCCTGGAGATGAATGTTTTGTGTAGCTTTCAGAAGTGAGCATCGATGTACATTAATTATGACAAAACACTCAGAAAGCTTTAGTCTCTGTCTCTCATTTATTGCTAATTTATTGACTCCTGTTTATACAAGGAAATTTATTGAAAGAAGGTTGGTTAAAAGTACTAAACTTTTGTTGAAGGGCATTATTGTGGAAAGTAAAACAATGGCATGGCTTTGGCATAGATTTTTTGTTCAACATGTTCAACATCAAAAAATGAAAGTGTTTTAAAGTAATACAAATATAATTCAGTGTTGCCCTGCATTGGTAAAACTGCTGTGTTTGCTTCAGAAACACTACTATTGTTTATAGAAATAAGCTGCTGTGTAGCAATGGGGGCAGCCATTCAAAGGAGAAAATGGTCAGGTTACACAACAGATAGCAGATAAGCTCTGTAGAACACAATGGTGTTATCTTTTATCCACTATTTAACCTGTGCCATATAGCCTTTTTTTCGCCATTGCTACACAGCAGTTTGTTTATATGAACTATAGTAGTGTTTCGGAAGCAAACATCAGTTTTACCAGTGCAGGGCAACTCTACATGATATTTTCATTCCTTTAAAACGCTTCCATTTTTTGGTGTTACTGTTCCTTTAACCATTTTCATGAATTTATTAAGTTCAAATGAAGTAACTTGATACATGCTTCCAATTATAGTTGAAGGGTGATGTTTTGTTAGTCATAGATTCAATGTAGAATAATGGTATAAAGCAGAATGTTATATTACCTTCCATGTAAAAAAAAAAAAGGATATTTAAAATTCTTGGAAATTGGCTCAGTCCATTCTGAAACTGAAGGGGTTGTTTCGATGAGACCAGGACTTAACAGGAAATAATTCATTCTTTTGTACCTCAAATAAAATAGGTATAATTCCTATATATATATAACCGAATGTTGTATTTCCATGATTATGCAAGCATTTGTGACCTTCAGCATCAATCAACTGGAAGCAGAATGTATTCTTTCTCATAGAATGCTTTAGGCAGGAGTGCTGGATTTATCTGTACGCAAATCCTGTGTTCTTGGTAGGGAAAGGATTTACAGTACCAAATATATATTCCAACCACTCTACAAAAGGAACTTAAGATATTGTAACATTAAGATCTTTTGTGGAAGGAATAATCTTTCTTTCTTTATTGCAGGGTAAAGCTGGGATTTCTGACAGAATCAGCAGCTTGTGATGCATATCTTATGTTGAGCATTAAAGCTGATGAACCTAAAGTGTATAGTTCCATGTACCACTTTTTTTCTAATATCGCCACTAGGGAATTATTCTTTGAATAATATGGGAAATAAACTGGATTTAAGTCATCAAAATATACTACTAAACTCATGTCAGGCAAAACAAATGGTTTGCATAAATAAATAACCTGGAAATATAAATAAACAAAAAGTAAAAAAATGTAGTTAGAGGTTTGCAAGTATTTATTTCACAAATACACATATAAAGCCAATTCCTTCAATATATTCTTAGATTTCTGGTGGAAAGCAGAGAACAGTTTAAGAAGTTGCTTTCAGGGTCAAAATATTTGGTATTTAAATAAGCCCCCTCTCCCCCATGACACCTTATTGGTGCATGTACACCACAGTTGGTATATATATATATATATATATATATATATATATATATATATATATATATATATATATATATATATATATATATATATATATATATATATATTGTCTTGACAAAGGTCCAGTGTCGGACTGGCCCGGCGGGACACCGGGAAAATACCCGGTGGGCCCCGACCCTTAATGGGCCCCCGCCGGGCCAGACACCTCTCCAGATATCTTTTAAAAAGTTTCCCTCCCGAACTCCCGCAGCGCCGATCAGCGCAGCGCCTTCTGCGCATGCGCCAGGCGCCTTCACGCTGGTGCGCCAAGCGGCGCCTTTGTGTGCGCGCGCTCAGCGCGTCGCAGTAGGGGTTGGGGGCGGGTCGGAAGGGGCCCTGGACAGTAGTCCCGGTGGGCCCCGGGCCCCCCAGTCCGACCCTGCAAAGGTCTAAGATGGAGACCGAAACGTTGACCTGACCATGTTTTAAATATGTATTAAATAAAAGTACGTTTTAATTTTTTAAGAAATCCCGGTGTGCATCCATTTATTTAAATTTTTTGACACCCTTGGTACTGATTGACAGAGAAGATCACAGGACTTAAATGCAAAAAATCTCATGTCTATTAAAGCAAAAAAGCTAAATGGAGCTTTTTTGCATTAATAAACACGAGATTTTTTACATTTAAGTCCTGTGAGTGCGATCCTCTGTCTACATGAAGAGATATATAGTTACATAGTTAAATCGAGTTTAAAAAAAGTCCATCAAGTTCAACCCCTCCAAATGAAAACCCAGCATCCATACACACACCCCTCCCTACTTTCACATAAATTATATAAACCCATACCTATACTAACTATAGAGCTTAGTATAACAATAGTATCACAATAGCCTTTGATATTATGTCTGTCCAAGAAATCATCCAAGCCACTCTTAAAAGCATTAACTGAATCAGCCATCACAACATCACCCTGATCACCTGTTTAAAAGCAAGTACAGGCATGGGATCCATTATCCGGAAATCCATTATCCAGAAAGTTCTGAATTATAGGAAAACCCATCTATCATAGACTCCATTTATCAAAATAATCTAAATTTTTCAAAATGATCATTGTTAATAATGAAATAGTGCCTTGTCTTGATCCAAACTAAGATATCATTAATCATTATCGGAAGCAAAACCAGGCTATTGGGCTTATTTAATGGTCACTGCATACAAACCTTTAATTATGATTATCCTATTTACATCATATATCCAGTATAGCTTTGATATAGCCTGGGATGTTGTTGTTCTAATGATATGTCATAAATCTTAACTAGATTGTTGGGGAAAAAAACTTTTCACAAAGTAAAATAAGAAAATCAAAAATCTTTAAGCATCCGCACTCTACCTGGGCAATCCCTGAAGTGCACGGTCAATTCTCAGACATATAATTTCAATCTGGAATGAATCATCCCTGGACCAGCACTTACCTTTGTGAAATTCATGATTTTTATTCATATACACATGTTACAGAGCACTGTAACATGTGTATATGAAAAAAATGACTAATTTCACAAAGGGAAGTGCTGGTCCAGGGATGATTCATTCCAGATTGAAGTTATATATATATTTGAGGTATTGCCTTTCTACCCAATCCAATCCAGAGTGTTGGCGGCTGGTATAGTTGTTATGGATAGGAAATATTATAAAGATTAGAAGACTGCACTCACTCAACTAGCAGATGAAACATTAAAGACAACACCAACAAATTCAAAATGGCAGAGCACGGTGTAGCAGGTGGGGTCCTTGCACCCTAAAATAACTTGTAGGATTTACCACCCTTACAATCTAATGTGGATATTTTGGAGCACAGATAAGTTAATATACATATTATCTAGAAAATCAAGATATATGTATTAAAATTTGTCATTTCAAATGAAATACATTTTTTATCTACTATTCTACAATTCTTTAGCACAATATTAAAGTAAATATACTCCCTTTATGAGTGTGCTTTAAGAATGGAAATTTCTCTGTTTCTTTCCAAACTATCTTGTCAAGAATCCTTCCTTTATTATCACTGCTGAGCTTTGTACTAAGCCACTGAATACTATAAGCATACTGTAACATCTTATGACAAGTGTGTGTCAGCCAACTTATTATACTGAAGTGCCAAATAAATCCACGAAAGAGTAATGTATGGAATAAATTGCAACTTCTAATGCCATACTTACTGTTCATAGTTTTTTATATTGTCTAGTACAATCTTTTATTACAGTGCAAATACTTTCTGAAGACAGATGTATAAAGGATAAAGTGCCTGTATTTATTTGAAACGTTGGTTTCAGTAAAGTAGTTTAATAAAAATATTGAGCTTGGTAGTAAGTCTTGAATACATTAGACGCAGAAGTCTGGCTAGCAGTAGTGTTAGAAATATCTGTAGTAGAAATAATGTGTTCCACCGTTTGTGGATTGATAACATCTAGTAAAGAAGCACATTTGACAGTTCTACTGACAGGCTTCCTAACTGCCTTGCTCAACCAAACATGAATCCACGATTTGACCTTATTTATCATTGTAAAAACTTGAAAAAAAAAAGGTTTGGAAAAAAACACGAAAAAATTTGGGTTTTTGCTGAAAAAAAATATTTTTTCTGTTTTTTTACCGAAATGCTCCAAATTGTTCATGATATCACTTTAACCCCCTGATTTTTTTGGATTCTTGGCCGTGACCTCATGATATCTTCAAATTTGAATTGAGATGTCATTTTAGATTGCTTGCATGCACTGTTAAGAACATAACAATTTTTTTTTCATGAAATCTGCCTCTTTTGACAAGGATATCAACAAGTACCGGCTACACTCACGTTCAGATTCAGTGATGTGAATTCTGGTAAACCATAAAAGGGCAACGGGATTTATTAGCAGGGTTAGAAATTGAATAAAATCCCTACACATTTTGTAAGAAAAAACATTGCATGACAAACTCCCCAACCATTGTATAAGAAATTAATCTTATTAATCCACAGCCATATATTGGAAGAGACTCCATAAATGATTAACCCCCCATCCACAGTAAAAGAGGTCAACTATGTGCAGTGCAAATCCTCCCAGA
This sequence comes from Xenopus laevis, assembly GCF_017654675.1. Lineage (NCBI taxonomy): Eukaryota > Metazoa > Chordata > Amphibia > Anura > Pipidae > Xenopus > Xenopus laevis. The sequence continues at coordinate 100,955,816 of NC_054379.1, forward strand.
CACAGAATAAGAATCCCTTTAAACTCCATTCTGTTCTTTCATTGTGAGATGTAAAATAATGCACATTTTCTTTCACATGGACTTTTATTAATTCCAATGTATTCTGCAGTCAGTTTCATGCTCAGACATTTCTATGGGTAACATTTTAAATAAAACATGAAAAAGAATGGAAGAAAGTTATTTTTTACTGCTTTAGAGAGACCCAACTTCACCTAATTTTACCTATTCCTACTTATTTTAGACCACATGCGGTGTCACATGGGAAAACGCTGGCCAGAATTCAGAGAGATGGTGAATATTTAAAAGAATGAAATGCAATTATTTTACAGATAAGTGTCAAAAGAGAAACATGCGTGTAAATGTTTAATACACATTTATTAAAGCCTTCAGAGAGATGGGGATTATTTAAATGAATGAAATGCAATTATTTTACACATAAGTGTCAGAAGAGAAACATGCATATACATGTTTAATACCCATTTATTGAAGACGTTCATTTTGTCTTCTGCTTAAGACCTCTTGAAGTTTTTGTTGATTAACACAAAGAATTTGTAGCCACAGACAAGGTTTTAACATGTTCTTAGAACAGTTAAATAATACAGCAAGGTTATGTGTATGTTAGGTAAGAGGAAGGTCTCATTTGAACACAACCCTGTCATCTTTAATCCAGTTATAAAAATAGAGATGGTAGAAAATGTGATTCAAAGCATAACAACATACAGTATATTTATATCACATTCAATCATTTCAACGTTTTATTTGTAAGTGTAATTGCTATTGAAAGCAGAATCAGCTTGTAACACTGCTGTTCGACAGAGAAGTATTGTGTATACGCCTACATAAGGATAACAAATAGCAGACATAAGAACAATGAAAAGTTAAACCATAAGAAGAGTTTCTGCATTATGATTTTGACTTCATTTTGTTTCTAATACCTTATATTAGTGGTACAATGAAACTTATTTTGGTTAACTGGCTGTAGAACTTTGGATCATTTCACAGATAATGAATTGCTTCACTGTATACTTACAGGGGAACTCCCCAAAAATATAATTTCAGCTTTTTGAAAAAGAAACATCATTTCAAGCAACTTTGCAATATACATCAGTTAAAAATATGCAGACTTTTCATGATTTTTAATGGTTTCTGACAGCCTAGCCCCCTGCTCTCCTGCTGAGCTGGCTGACTACTTTGCTGAGCTGGCTGACTACTTTTACTTTATATCAACATCCAGCTGTCCTCAGCCTGCATCCTCCGAACCCCACAATTCCCTGCACACGTGATTTCAATGCATTGTGGGTTATGTAGTTCCTGCATGCTGTCTGTAAGCTGTGGAGAAGTTGTTACAATTTGTAACATTAGTGTTTAGTACCTCCTTCCCTCCCCAGAATTTCAAATGATGCAGAAAGAAAATAACTGTTAAACAGCTGGATTTCAGCATAGAAAATGGCATTTATTCATACTTTTTGAAGAAACAGGTAACTGTGATGGGTATATTAGGGGTTTCTGTGTCATGCAGGCCTCTTTATCAAATTTTGGTTTGGAAGCCGGAGTTCCCCTTTAAAAATCTGCACTCATGTCCAAGAATGTCAGAATTACTTTTCAGAATGACCATAGAAACATAAGGGGAAATTTACTAAAGGGCAAAGTGGCTAATGCTGGCGAAAATTTACCCGCGTGACGTCATTTCGGCACTTCGCCGATTTACTAACGGGAGCTGCTGTAAATTCGCTGGCGTAATTTCACCAAGGAGATAGACTCTGGCGCAACGTCGCACTCTAATGGCAGGCAAATTTTCGGTCTGGCGAAAGAGCGTTACTACGCAAATTCACTAAGTTTTTTATTTTACTGACCGTTACCTCTATCGCCAGACTTGCCTTCACCACCTCAGACCAGGTGAAGTGCAATAGAGTAGATAGGAGTTCCTCAAAAAAAAGTTGGCGTTTTTTCCTATTTAAAGGGTGATAGACTGAAAAAGATCGTAAATCTTTTTTGGGGTACCCTCCTTCCCCCCTACATTTGCTAACATATGGCACCTAAACTATACAGTGGGCACATGTGTAGGGCATTATAACAACTTTATATAATTGTATTAAGGTTCCCTGGCCTTGTGTAGTGTAATGTATTTGCTGCCGCATATACGGCCATTGTACTTTAACTGCACGCCTTATGCTAATTAGCCAACGCTAGCGTAATTTAGCTGGCGTAATTTCGCCAGCGTTCGGTACTGTGTCGGCAACCGGATCTTCGTGAATTAGTGTTGTCCAGGCGAATTTACGCCTGGTGAAGTGTTGCGATGTGCACGAAGCCAGCGCTGGCGAAGTTTCGCCGGTTAGTGAATTTGCCCCATACAGATTATATTGACATTTTGAACATTATTCCCCCATTAGATAACATGATCTGTAGAGTTAACGATGCACACGTTACAGCACCATTTTCCTTTTAATGTTTAGTTGTTATAAAATATCCAATTCTAAGCAACTTTTCAATTGTTCTTCATTTTTTTTATAGTTTTTAATTATTTGTCTTTTTCTTCTGATTACTTCCAGCTTTCAAATGGGGATCCCTGACTCCATCTAAAAAACATATGCTCTGTATCACTACAAATGAATTGTTATTGCTTCTTTTTACTACTCCTCATTTTCCAGTCTCTTATTCAACTCAGTGCATATTTGCTAGGGTAATTTGAACCCTAGCAACCAGATTGCTGAAATTGCAAATGGGAGAGCTGCTGAATAAAAAGCCTAATGACTGAAAAACCACAAAAAACTGTCTCAGAATATCACTCCCTCACATCATACTAGTTAATTCAAAGGTGAAAAACCCCTTTAATATGTACTGAAATGGCTCCAAGTGATATTACAAGTCAGCTACTGTATATGCAGAATATTCAGTGAGAACAATTAACAATTACTTGAAAGTAAAATTACTTGTATTGATCTCTTGGACCAGTGCACCCAGTGATTTGCTCCTTGTTTGAACTTCATGAAAGCAGCCTTGACTGGCATAGATTGCAAGGAACCTGCATAGACACAACTAACTTTGCCCAATTTTTACCAGTAACATGTGCTTTGCACTTTAAGATTGCATTTGGAAATGAGCCCTTTTAAGTGATAGCTAGAATGATACAGGTATGGGACCTGTTATCCAGAATGCTCGGGACCTGGGGTTTTCCAGATAATGAATCTTTCCTTAATTTTGGTCTTTCTACTTAAAGTCTACTATAAAATCATTTAAACATTAAATAAACCCAATAGGCTGGTTTTGCCTCCCATAAGGAATAAGTATATTTTAGTTTGGATCAAGCACAAGGTACTGTTTTTATTACAGAGAAAAAAGAAATCATTTATAAAAATATGGATTATTTGTACAAACTGGAGTCTATGGGAGATGGCCTTCCCGTAATGCTGACCTTTTTGGATAATAGGTTTCTGCATAACTGATCCCCTACCTGTACCGTAAAAATAGTTTGTGTTTCCAGTGGAATAAATAGTTTTGCATTAATTCAGCAAATAGGGTGCAACTGCATTCTTTGTTGATTTGGTTCTAGATTACAATATGTTGCTTTGTTGCTCTGTTTCTATGATAGTTTCGAGAGTTGTTATGAAACCCGTGACAGATTTAGAAATGGAATAGAATTTCTTTGTGGTATAGATTTAGGCTGACAACACAGTCACATGAACTTGATATACTCGCTCACTACTACTTTCACCACCAAAGTAATACTAAAAATACTCGCTGCTTAACTGACACCAAAGCTAAGAGAGGGAGAGAGAGGTTTTTTGTGTTCCCTAGTGTTTAGTTATCAGAGCAGCTGTTTCTGTCTCTCACTAACCCAAGCCTCTGTGCTCTAAATACCGTGTTACAAGGACGCATACCTCTTCTTGCTATGCTGTTAATGTTTGATATGCGCTGGCTAGCAGGGCCAAAACAGTTCTGTTGTCATGCTGCAATGTCTGAAAGAGCACAGTAATGTTATTCAGATATGAGATTATCATGCAAAGCAAGAAAGTAGGAAAAAGTGCTGCAAATGAAGTATTGAGTGAGGCGCACCATACGTTTTACACCAAGCTTTATTCCATATTTTGCCATACAATATTTTACACACCATTGCACATATTACCCATAATCAAAAGCAGCTTCCTCTTTTAGGAGAAGAATATAATGACCTTGGCAGACCATAAGGAGACCAGGCTATCATTCTGAAGCTAGTGAATGGCTATTTCTCAAAAATAATAGCACAATAAAGAAAAGTGCATCTGTAAGAATAAAAGAGGTTGCTAAAAGCACTAAAAAGAAATGTTTCATACCCCTTTGTGTTACATAAAATCTATCTGCAAAAACACAGTATGCCTACACATGAAAAAAAATTCCCAGTGTATTACAGTCAAAAGCACTTTACTGAAGGACAAGTTGCACAAAGAAATGCATTTAGAAAATGATAAAACTACCTAGACATGATTATAAAGCAACAGTAAGAATCATGGCACAGTGGAGGCGGCACCAGGCAGCCCTGTCCTTACCCCCTGCCTCAGGGTGAAGTAAGCTACTTAGTTTCTATGTGGGATAAGTTTTGTGTAGGTTGGATTAATTTGTAAATTCATATTTTCACATAAAGCCAATCTTTTATGCATGAGGGCATTGCTTGCTATGAATTTCAGTATTAGATATTGGTTGATGTAGGTTCTGAACGTCTCTTGTTGATCCCTTATAATACTAGGTGAAAGAGCCAAACTCTCCTCTCAACCACTTACGGTCCTTTCGTTTAAAAAGCAAGTTTCAGCTCTCCCTTCATATGACATGGTTGCATAGAAATTTAGGTTTAAAAAAGACACAAGTCCATTGAATTCATCAAATTGTCTAAATTAAATCTGTGTAAATGCTGGTTTATCCAGAGGAAGGCAAACAGCCCCATCTGAGGCCTATCAAATGTCCTTTAGAGTGGGGAAAAAATGTCTCCAGCTATCACTGCAAAAAATGTTTCACATATTAGGATATTGAGAACTTCATTTCTTCTTTCTAAGTGGATGGTGTCTGTTTAAATGGCCTATTGGTGAATATAAAAAACAGAGTTTAATGTATGGTCCATGATGGTGTATGGTGCATGATGCAGTGGTGGAGCACTAGGGGAGCCATAATAGATTTACCTGTATAATTACCTGCTCTGCCAATAGTATTCATGGGGTTGGGCATTTAGTTGGGGGAGGGGGGTGGTGTGAGGCTGGAGTGGTGGACACTTTGCTTGGGTTTTCCAGTGGACCTAGCCTCCATCAGTCCGACACTGGAGAAGCAAGTTTGTGCACAAAAGGATATTTATATCACAAACTCTATTTTGTAAATTCTTGGATGGATGGATGCAATTCATGTAACAGAACCAGTGATGTGTAACATTACTTACAGAATGAATTATATAAAAAATAACACTTGGACAAAATATATAATGGTGTAAATGATAAGCGTATGGCAAGCACCAAAATTAATATCTAACACAATTTGTAAGATTTAAATTCTGAATCTGCTTGTGACAGATTAATTTACATCAGCTGCTGCGAGAATCCTGGAGCTACTGCACCTGTGCTCCTGCATCAATAGATGCACTATGCATGATTCTGCGAGAGGAGATGGGACTGAACCAGTGGTCTCTGCATCACACTTCATTTGTTCTGCCAAAGTTACTAAACTTTACACCAAAGCTTTACACTTGTTTTTTTTTTTGCACTTTGCACCTTGTTCCCTGGATGGAAATAAGCCTGACAGCCTCCAAACATTTTTCCTGGAAGCCCTGGAAAGAATATATCGTAGATCTTGTAAATACGTTAGTTGTTTCTTAAGACAGAGATGGGTTATGTAATAAAAGATATTGTTTTCCCAAGTGCAGTAACCTATAGCAACCAATCAGTAGGTAGCATTTCCTGATCACCTGTTTTAAAACCTCCCAAAATATCCCCCAAACAACCTATTGGTTGCTAAGGGTCACTGCACTTGGGCAAAACGTTGTGCCTTTTATTATAAGTTGAAAATGCCGATAAAAATATGTTTGGGTTTTCAAAGGTTTTCTTTGAAGTATCATGATAAAGAAGCATCTTTGCCATCACTGTATAAAACTCTAGCATTAAGCATTGACTATTCCAGGGCCCTCGCTATTACATTATGACAAAATATAATTGAAGAAGAGAGCTTATCTGACCTTTCTAGAATTTTGGTACAAACTCTCTTTGACTTGTACTTGTAATCAGTTATAATTATGACAGGGTGGCCAAATCTTGTAGCAAAGTTTGAGTTTATATTGTAAAGCATTTGCTAACAACTGTATAAAAGTGACAATCATTTCTATTAAGAAGAATGCCAGCTCTAGTTTAAAATGTATATTTTCCCCCTTTCCTTCTCCCTTTTCTCTACTCTGTCCTCTTCTCCTCCTCTCCTATAAAAACATTTGTGGCTTTGACCCCCCAACCACCATTTAATGACAAAATTGCTCCTCAATCAGAATTGCAACATATTTTTATAAGAATTGTGTGTGTACATATACCTGTAATTTGTATTTTGCAAAATGCAGAACTGCTGAACAGGTAGACTGAGAAACAAAACAAAATTGGATGAAAACGGACATGTGGATTTAATCAACAGTATCCTAATAACGACAGCCGCATTGGATTGTATATTTTTCCAATGTCTTTAAAGCACACAGAAAGGCATAATGGAGAATGGGGAAATACAGAATCCGACAATTATTGTTGCTGTAAATAACAACTTGCTGTCAAATGCTGACTGACTGACTGAAAACTGTGCTAAACGTTTGTCAGGGCAGCCGAATAGTTAATCCAAATAGGTAATCTTGCTTTTAGATAATTTCTCACTACGTGTAACTCAGTGAACTGGTGGTTCAATGTTTAACATTGTTCTAATTCCCTTGATTCTCTTTCTTTTTATGCTCCTTCCTCTTCAAGGACCTTCAGTTTAAGTAGTTCTCTCTCATACAGCTTAGAGAAGATAAATATTGAGACCACAGCCCTTTGGTTCCTGCCTTCTCCCCCTACTTTGTGTTCCTAGGGATTAGCTAGAAAAAATATTAGACTGAAGTCTCAAGGGAACAGCTCCACCAGCTATTTATTTCCGATTTTCAATCCTATCCTCTGACTCTGGTGGTGGTTTTTAAAAATTGCTTAGCCAAAGGAAAATAATTTATCCCAGATCTATATGCAACCAAGGGTATTTATTTATTGCACTTTAATTTCTGAGTAAGCACGTGTCACTTCACTCTTCAATTAATTGGGTTATCACTGAATTATTTATTGGTATTCATGAATTAGATTCATGAAATTTATTTTTTTTCTCCTTTGTAAATAATTCATGAATTAACCCTTTAAGTGCCAACAGAATTTCACATTTTGGTTACGCGAAATGCCAGCCGTTTTTGAAACATTTTGTGCTCTCTCACTTTAGGGGCATTTTCTGAGGGGAAACCTATAGTTTACCTAGGAAAACTATACATTGTTTTTTTCGGTAGAAACTGAGCTTTCTAAATCTGCCTGAGTTTTCATGTATTTCCACCTGTGCAAAAAAATTTATAGTGCTAAATACCAAAAAAAAATGAAAAATTACCATTTTTCATCGTATATCAATTTATACCAGAAAAATATTTCATTTTAGGGATGAAAATCCAACTGATTTAGAAAGCCTTATGTCTCTCGAACGTGCCAATACCAGATATGTATAGTTTTAGGGAGATTTAGGATTTCTGTACAGCAAAAACTCCCGGCAGAATATAACCGAATTTTGAAAGCACTAAGGCAGAAAACAGCATGCTTTAGATTCCAAGGCAAAAAATCCTGAAACCGTAGGTTTACCCCAGAAAACCATACATTTTTGAAAAGTACACATTCTGCCGATTACAAAATGGGTAACTATGTCTCTCTACTCCCAACTACCAAACATAAAAGCTTGTCTGAAAATAGCGGTTTTTCAAAAAAAAATTCAAAATTCTGAAAAATCATTTCAAAGGTTTTATTTTGCTGCTCCGCATATCCCAAACTATATTAGGTACCAAGAAAAAGCACCTGAAATATGATTGCCAGGGGTCCACTGAACAGTTTGATACCCATTATGCATAGGTTTACCAAAGTATCTGGCATTTAGAGACACCAATATGAAGTTAGCACATCCAAATTGATCAGGACTTTACTTCAGCTACTGAGAAATCAACACATTGACTGCATTTTTTGTGGGGTAAAAACACAGAAATATATGTTTACCCCCAAACCCATATATTTTTGGAAAGTACACATTCTACTGAATCTAAAATGGGTACCCATGCCTTTCTGCTCCAAACTACTGAGTCGCAAGGCTTTCCCAAAATTGTCGGTTTTGGTGAAATATCTGAAAATTGCCTCAAACCTTCAACTTCCCAGCACCATATTGCCCATGTATCATTACGTACTAAGAAAAAGCACCCTAAATATGATTGCCAGGGTTCCTCTGAACATTTTGGTGGTCATTGTTCATAAGTTTACCAAAGTATCTGGCATTTAGAGGCCCCAAAATGAAGTTAGCGCATACAAACAGTCCCGTGGGTAACCAGCTAATGAAAGATCAACACATTGACTGCATTTTTGTGGGGTAAAAACACAGAAATATATGTTTACCCCCCAAAACCCATATATTTTTGGAAAGTACACATTCTACCGAATCTAAAATGGGTACCCATGCCTTTCTGCTCCAAACTACTGAGTCGCAAGGCTTTCCCAAAATTGTCGGTTTTGGTGAAATATCTGAAAATTGCCTCAAAGCTTCATCTTCCCAGCACCATATCACCCATGTATCGTTACGCACCAAAAAAAAGCACCCTAAATATGATTGCCAGGGTTCCTCCAAACAATTTGGTGGCCATTGTTCATAGGTTTACCAAAGTATCTGGCATTTAGAGGCCTCAAAATGAAGTTAGCGCATACAAATAGTCCTGTGGGTAACTTCATCTAATGAAAAATCAACACATTGACTGCATTTTTGTGGGGTAAAAACACAGAAATATATGTTTACCCCCCAAACCCATATATTTTTGGAAAGTACACATTCTACTGAATCTAAAATGGGTACCCATGCCTTTCTGCTCCAAACTACTGAGTCGCAAGGCTTTCCCAAAGTTGTCGGTTTTGGTGAAATATCTGAAAATTGCCTCAAAGCTTCAAATTCCCAGCACCATATCACCCATGTGTCATTACGTACTAAGAAAAAGCACCCTAAATATGATTGCCAGGGTTCCTCTGAACATTTTGGTGGCCATTGTTCATAAGTTTACCAAAGTGTCTGGCATTTAGAGGCCCCAAAATGAAGTTAGCGCATACAAACAGTCCCGTGGGTAACTTCATCTAATGAAAAATCAACACATTGACTGCATTTTTGTGGGGTAAAAACACAGAAATATATGTTTACCCCCCAAACCCATATATTTTTGGAAAGTACACATTCTACTGAATCTAAAATGGGTACCCATGCCTTTCTGCTCCAAACTACTGAGTCGCAAGGCTTTCCCACAATTGTCGGTTTTGGTGAAATATCTGAAAATTGCCTCAAAGCTTCAACTTCTCAGCACCATATCACCCATGTATCGTTATGCACCAAGAAAAAGCACCCTAAATATGATTGCCAGGGTTCCTCCGAACAGTTTGGTGGCCATTGTTCATAGGTTTACCAAAGTATCTGGCATTTAGAGGCCCCAAAATGAAGTTAGCGCATACAAATAGTCCTGTGGGTAACTTCAGCTAATGAAAGATCAACACATTGACTGCATTTTTGTGGGGTAAAAACACAGAAATATATGTTTACCCCCCAAACCCATACATTTTTGGAAAGTACACATTCTACAGAATCTAAAATGGGTACCCATGCCTTATTGCTCCAAACTACTGAGTCGCCAGGCTTTCCCAAAGTTGTCGGTTTTGGTGAAATATCTGAAAATTGCCTCAAAGCTTCAACTTCCCAGTACCATATCACCCATGTGTCATTACGTACTAAGAAAAAGCACCCTAAATATGATTGCCAGGGTTCCTCTGAACATTTTGGTGGCCATTGTTCATAAGTTTACCAAAGTATCTGGCATTTAGAGGCCCCAAAGTGAAGTTAGCGCATACAAACAGTCCCGTGGGTAACTTCAGCTAATGAAAAATCAACACATTGACTGCATTTTTGTGGGGTAAAAACACAGAAATATATGTTTACCCCCCAAAACCCGTATATTTTTGGAAAGTACACATTCTACAGAATCTAAAATGGGTACCCATGCCTTTCTGCTCCAAACTACTGAGTCGCAAGGCTTTCCCACAATTGTCGGTTTTGGTGAAATATCTGAAAATTGCCTCAAAGCTTCAACTTCTCAGCACCATATCACCCATGTATCGTTATGCACCAAGAAAAAGCACCCTAAATATGATTGCCAGGGTTCCTCCGAACAGTTTGGTGGCCATTGTTCATAGGTTTACCAAAGTATCTGGCATTTAGAGGCCCCAAAATGAAGTTAGCGCATACAAATAGTCCTGTGGGTAACTTCAGCTAATGAAAGATCAACACATTGACTGCATTTTTGTGGGGTAAAAACACAGAAATATATGTTTACCCCCCAAACCCATACATTTTTGGAAAGTACACATTCTACAGAATCTAAAATGGGTACCCATGCCTTATTGCTCCAAACTACCGAGTCGCAAGGCTTTCCCAAAGTTGCCGGTTTTGGTGAAATATCTGAAAATTGCCTCAAAGCTTCAACTTCCCAGCACCATATCACCCATGTGTCATTACGTACTAAGAAAAAGCACCCTAAATATGATTGCCAGGGTTCCTCTGAACATTTTGGTGGCCATTGTTCATAAGTTTACCAAAGTATCTGGCATTTAGAGGCCCCAAAATGAAGTTAGCGCATACAAACAGTCCCGTGGGTAACTTCAGCTAATGAAAAATCAACACATTGACTGCATTTTTGCGGGGTAAAAACACAGAAATATATGTTTACCCCCCAAACCCATATATTTTTGGAAAGTACACATTCTACGGAATCTAAAATGGGTACCCATGCCTTTCTGCTCCAAACTACTGAGTCGCAAGGCTTTGCCAAATTTGGCGGTTTTGGTGAAATATCTGGAAATTGCCTCAAAGCTTCAACTTTCCAGCATCGTATTGTCCATGTATCATTACCAGCATAAAGCATCCTAAATATAAACATAGGGGTCTACTAAACAGTTTGATGCCCAATATGCATAGATATACCAAACTATGTGGCGCACAGAGACCCCCAAATGACAATATGTATAGACATTTTCACGGCTGACGCGCTGGCTGCTGCAATATAACCACTCGGTGTGTGTATTATGCGACATTAGACCACCTAACAGTACAGAGACCCCAGAAAACCATATATTTTCAGAAAGTACACATTCTGACGAATCCAATATGGGTAAATAAGTGTTTCTACTGCAAACTGCCAAACTGCAAAGCAATGCTGAACATAACGGTTTTTATCAAATTTCTGAAAATTGTCACAAAGCTTGAATTTTACCCCATTATATGCCCCACATTTCGTAACTTATCAGCATAAAACATCCTAAATATGAACGCCAGGGGTCTACTAAACACTTTGATGCCCAATATGCATAGATAAACCAAACTATGTGGCGCACAGAGACCCCCAAATGACAATAGTGTATATACATTTTCACGGCTGACGCGCGCTGGCTGCTGCAATATGAGCACCTGGTGTGTGTAATATGCGACATTAGACCCCCCCTAACAGTACAGAGACCCCAGAAAACCATATATTTTCAGAAAGTACACATTCTGAAGAATCCAATATGGGTAAATATGTGTTCCTACTGCAAACTGCCAAACTGCAAAGCAATGCTGAACGTAACGGTTTTTATCAAATTTCTGAAAATCGTCACAAAGCTTGAATTTTACCCCATTATATGCCCCACATTTCGTAACTTATCAGCATAAAACATCCTAAATATGAACGCCAGGGGTCTACTGAACACTTTGATGCCCAGTATGCATAGATATACCAAACTATGTGGCGCACAGAGACCCCCAAATGACAATAGTGTATATACATTTTCACGGCTGACGCACTGGCAGCTGCAATATAAGCACCTGGTGTGTGTATTATGCGACATTAGACCCCCCTAAAAGTACAGAGACCCCAGAAAACCATATATTTTCAGAAAGTACACATTCTGACGAATCCAATATGGTTAAATAAGTGTTTCTACTGCAAACTGCCAGACTGCAAATCAATGCTGAACGTAACCGTTTTTATCAAATTTCTGAAAATCGTCACAAAGCTTGAATTTTACCCCATTATATGCCCCACATTTCGTAACTTATCAGCATAAAACATCCTAAATATGAACGCCAGGGGTCTACTGAACACTTTGATGCCCAATATGCATAGATATACCAAACTATGTGGCGCACAGAGACCCCCAAATGACAATAGTGTATATACATTTTCACGGCTGACGCGCTGGCTGCTGCAATATAAGCACCTGGTGTGTGTATTATGCGACATTAGACCCCCCTAACAGTACAGAGACCCCAGAAAACCATATATTTTCAGAAAGTACACATTCTGACGAATCCAATATGGGTAAATGTGTGTTTCTACTGCAAACTGCCAAACTGCAAAGCAATGCTGAACATAACGGTTTTTATCAAATTTTTGAAAATCGTCAGAAAGATTGAATTTTACCCCATTATATGCCCCACATTTCGTAACGTTTCAGCATAAAACATCCTAAATATGAACGCCAGGGGTCTACTGAACACTTTGATGCCCAATATGCATAGATATACCAAACTATGCGGCGCACAGAGACCACCAAATGACAATAGTGTATATACATTTTCACGGCTGACGCGCTGGCTGCTGCAATATAAGCACCTGGTGTGTGTATTATGCGACATTAGACCCCCCTAACAGTACAGAGACCCCAGAAAACCATATATTTTCAGAAAGTACACATTCTGACAAATCCAATATGGGTAAATGTGTGTTTCTACTGCAAACTGCCAAACTGCAAAGCAATGCTGAACATAACGGTTTTTATCAAATTTTTGAAAATCGTCAGAAAGATTGAATTTTACCCCATTATATGCCCCACATTTCGTAACGTTTCAGCATAAAACATCCTAAATATGAACGCCAGGGGTCTACTGAACACTTTGATGCCCAATATGCATAGATATACCAAACTATGCGGCGCACAGAGACCACCAAATGACAATAGTGTATATACATTTTCACGGCTGACGCGCTGGCTGCTGCAATATAAGCACCTGGTGTGTGTAATATGCGACATTAGACCACCTAACAGTACAGAGACCCCAGAAAGCCATATATTTTCAGAAAGTACACATTCTGACGAATCCAATATGGGTAAATATGTGTTTCTACTGCAAACTGCCAAACTGCAAAGCAATGCTGAACATAACGGTTTTTATCAAATTTCTGAAAATTGTCAGAAAGATTGAATTTTACCCCATTATATGCCCCACATTTCGTAACGTATCAGCATAAAACATCCTAAATATGAACGCCAGAGGTCTACTGAACACTTTGATGCCCAATATGCATAGATATACCAAACTATGTGGCGCACAGAGACCCCCAAATGACAATAGTGTATATACATTTTCACAGCTGACGCGCTGGCTGCTGCAATATAAGCACCTGGTGTGTGTATTATGCGACATTAGACCCCCCTAACAGTACAGAGACCCCAGAAAACCATATATTTTCAGAAAGTACACATTCTGACGAATCCAATATGGGTAAATAACTGTTTCGACTGCAAACTGCCAAACTGCAAAGCAATGCTCAACATAACGGTTTTTATCAAATTTCTGAAAATTGTCAGAAAGCTTGAATTTTACCCCATTATATGCCCCACATTTCGTAACGTATCAGCATAAATCCTAAATATGAACGCCAGAGGTCTACTGAACACTTTGATGCCCAATATGCATAGATATACCAAACTATGTGGCGCACAGAGACCCCCAAATGGATATATAGTAGATAAAATTTACAAGGCAAAACAAAATAAGGCAGTAAAGGGTGAAATGCAAAAAAATCCAATAAAACCACAAAAATCAATGTTTTTTTTCCAGACTAGTGTTATCGGCCGTCAGAATCACAGTTTGAATATTTTAGATGGGCCAAACAGGTTCTACGGCTAGAAACAAGTGAACACAACATATGCAGAGCTGAAAATGCAATAAAATGGCTAAAAATTCAATAAAATGGCTAAAAATGCACCAAAATACCCAAAATTGCAATATAATCACCGAAATAACATACAAAAGGTATTGCACAGTACGGTTAGCGAATACGCTATGCGTAATGGCAATAAAACATTTTTTTCAGCCAAAAAAAGAAACGATGCGATAAGAAAAAAAAAAAAAAGCCACAATGCCATGTATGTGCGTGTGCGTGTGTACAAATGGTAAATTACATGTTATGTGCGCGTGTGTGCGTGTGCACGTGTGTGTAAGTGCAGTGAGTGTAAGTGACCCCCCCAATCCCCAAAAATGTATGTGTAAGTGTGTGTAAGTGTGAATCTAAGTGTGTATTACTGTAATAAGTGTGTGTTGGTGTGTTTGTGTGTGTAATTGTTGCACTAACCTGAAAAAGTCGCTGGAGACTGTTGCAGGCGATCAGGAAGAGCCTCTGGAAGACATCTGCCTCGTGGTTCCTGTCTGTGTGCTGTGGGGGCGGAGATCGTCGATCCGGTGCAGGCTGCAGCAGCAGGACACGTAAGTAACACGTGCCTGCTGCTGTTTTTGGGCCCCTGGGCGATCGCGCCCCAGGGGCCACTCGATCCCCTGCTCTGCTCGTTGCCTAGGGGCAGGGGATCGAGCAGGAACGGAGCGAACGGCTCTAACAGCCGCTCCTCCGCTCCTGAACCAGGAAATGCTGCAGAACGTAGAATCTACGTTCTGTGGCATTTCAAGTACCTTTGCCACAGAACGTAGATTCTACGATCTGTGGCATTTAAAAGGTTAATCAAACGTGTCGTGTGTTGACACAACTAATTGCTGCATAGTATATGGTTTATGGGATGAATTTTTCTGTGAAGTGCTAAATAAATCAAGCACGTTTTGTTGTAGTAGGGTCAATAATTTAATAGGGTATATTTAGGTTGAGGGCTTTTGTAAAATAACTACTAGAAAAGGGTTATTTTTTCTAACAACCATACTAGAATGAATACTCAACCAAGAAATAGTTTATATCATATTAGGGGCCAGATTCAATTCAGAGAGAAAAAGTTATTTCAGAGTTTATCACGTGAAAAGTCATGGACGAGATTCAAGGAGAAAAAAACCTTTTACTCTAATTCAGTTCCAGTTTTTTCCCATAGACTTCAAAAGAATTCTTCAATAGAATTTTCATGCAATAAACCGTGAGAAAGGTTTTTCTGAATTGAAATGCATCTCAAATTGTCTTGTCCATGAATCTGGCCCTGTCCTATGAAAGAATCTGAACACACTGGAACATAGATATCAGTAAATATTGACCTTTTACATCTTTTCCAGTGAGCCCCTATTTTGTGATATTCTCTGTGCTCCCTCAGAGATCACCTGACCAGAAATACTGCAGCTCTAACAGTAACAGAAAGCAGTGTGAGAGTATTAGACAGAACTTTGTCCATTGATTGGCTCATGTGACCTAACATATATGTGTGCCCTTGGTTTGTTTGTTTGTTTGCACTGTGAATAATACAATCCCAGGGGGCAGCTCTTATGACTTTACCAAGTTGCCAATGGATTACCCAATGGCACATACTACTAAAAAAGTATATTTTTATGGAAATGGTTTATTTAGATGAAGCAGGGTTTTACATAGGGTTTTTTTGTGATATATTTATCGATGCCTACATTGTTTGGGTGTATAGTTTTCCCTTATACTGACCTACTCTCACTAACACTTTTGGGCACATTTACTATGGGTCGAATATCGAGGGTTAATTAACCCTCGATATTCGACCATCGAAGTAAAATCCTTCGACTTCGAATATCGAAGTCGAAGGATTTACCGCATTTCATTAGTTTGATCGATCGATTTTCCTTCGATCCCAAATTGACAGGAAAGCCTATATGAGCCTTCCTCATAAGGTAACATTGATGTTCGGTAGGTTTTAGTTGGCGAAGTAGGGGGCCGAAGTTTTTTTTAAAGAGACAGTACTTCGACTATCAAATGGTCGAATAGTCTAACGATTTTTAGTTCGAATCGTTCGATTCGAAGTCGAAGTAGCCAATTCGATGGTCGAAGTAGCCAAAAAAAACGTTCGAAATTCGAAGTATTTTTTATTCTATTCATTCACTCGAACTAAGTAAATGTACCCCTTTCTCTGCGTTACATCATATGCCCCTGATTTAAAGATCTTCATTAGTTGCTATGAAGAACAGGATTAAATATACTATGGTACCGAATGGTACAAAATGCATAAGGTGGGTCATACGTGGTCAGTATGTACTATTTTTAATATGCTATTTGAATAAATCTTGGATTTTTAACTGATTAAAAGTCACGGGACATATATCTTAGATACATGGGGCAAATTCACTAAGATGCGAAGTTGCGCCAGGCGCAACTTCGCCGCTCTTTGCCACACTTCGCCACACTTCGCCAGGCATAGTTTAGCCAGGGCTCCGTAAATTCACTAAAATCCGAAGTTGCGCACAGGGGTAGCGTAAGGTTGCGAAGTTGCGCTAGCGTTGATTCGCTATATAAAGCGAAGTTGCGCTAGCGAAGGCTAATTTGCATACGGCGCGAAATTCAAATTTCAATGGAGGAACACGTATCTGCACTACAAATGCCTAGAAAACCTTCAAATCTGCAAATTTTATTTGCCCTACACATGTGCCCAATGTCTAGGTAAGTTGCCATGAGTCAGGAAATGTAGGGGGGAGGAAGGGGAGCCCCAAAAAATTTTCAATCTTTTTCAGCCTATCACCCATAATATAGAAAACACGCCAGCGTTTTTTGGGACT
This sequence comes from Xenopus laevis, assembly GCF_017654675.1. Lineage (NCBI taxonomy): Eukaryota > Metazoa > Chordata > Amphibia > Anura > Pipidae > Xenopus > Xenopus laevis. Next base: position 100,972,853 of record NC_054379.1, read on the forward strand.
TAGAAAAAATTTTGACTTTTTTTTAAACAATCCCTATCTACTCTATTGCGCTTCGCCAGGTCTGAGGTGGCGAAGGAAGTCTAGCGTAAAAGGTAGCGTTCAGTACACTGCGCGAGTTAGTGAATTTGTGTAGTTTCGTCGCTAGCGAAGATTCGCCTGGCGTAAGGTTGCGAAGTAACACTAGCGAAACTACGCCAGCGTTCGTTAGTGAATTTGCGCAGTAGCGAAAATGCCAAACGCTAGCGAATTAACGCTAGCGTTCGGTGCTTCGCGCCTTAGTGAATTTGCCCCATGGTTACTACAAACAGTATGACAATTTCCATGAACACGAATAATGGCAAATATTCAAATAAATAAAGTTTATGTGCAGAAAAAGACAACACCTATATGTGTATTTAAACATTTATGGAAAACAATGTTGTTATAAAGATTGTTTATAAACAGGATATATTTTCCTATAAAACTCATTCATGTGCATAGTTTGTAGGCTTTGATGGCTGTTCTCAGTAAATACAGAAATACTTTTTATAATGTTTTTGATCCACACTAAATGAAAGTTTAATGCATTTCAGTGAATTGAGATGAGGATGTGAGGCTTGCTTCATGCTCTGTTGACTTTGGAAGGAGGCATTCTTTCTTTAGAAAACATTCACTGTTCCAATATAATTATATTCACGGTGCATATTTTGGGGAAATGAGCACATTTACATTCCTTGATTGTCTGAAGTTGCAATAATTTGGTTTTCATTCATTTGCAATCATGATTAACAATATGTTTTCGCTGCTCTCTAAAAGAGTAGTATGGAAATTCACTGAAATATAAAATACAGCTTTATTAAAATGAAATGTATCCCCGAGGATAGATATAAAAACAGATGATGAAAATACAGACTGTATCAAGATCATAAAATCTTAATTTGTCATAAAAATATAAAGCTTTGGAAAGCAACTTTACAGCACATCTTCTACCATACTAAGGGAAACCTTGAAAGTATTTTTTTCATTAGTGAAAGGGGGGGGTTATTCAGCTTCAAACAACTAGTTTTCTGATAGATCACCAGAAATAACGACTTTTTCCAATTACTTTCTATTTTCTAGGTGTCACTGTTTTTCCAATATTGTAGTGTAAAGTGTCTTTTTTCTAAAGCAGCACAGGGAGGGGGGGTCGCCGACCCTGTAAACTGTTCTAAATTGATACTTTTAGTTGATACATTTCTTATCTTTGTCCCTGCTGAGCACAATCCCTGAGTTTCATTAAAGGCGGCTGTTAGAATTGATACAATAATTTCTAATTTTCCAGAAATGCTGCTGAGAAATGTATCAACTAATTGATGCAAAATTGTAACAGTTTAGAGTCTGCACCTGAATTACTGAGCTGCCACACTCAAACTCCAGAGACACGAACATTCAACATTCAAAAATAAATAATGGAAAGTAATTGAAAAAAGTCTTTATTTCTGGGTAACAATCTGAAAACAACTGAACTGAAAAAAGGTATTTGGAAGGTGAACTACCCCTTTAAACAGGGCAAACATGAAAATTGAAGCCACTTCATGTTTGGTCCTTGCATGGTAGATAATTAGATTACCAGAGTACTGATTATAAATAATGGACTCTTGCAAACAAAACAGTCACAACAAATGATGAAGGAGTTTTATCAAAAACATGGAATAGCTTACACTTCATCATTTGCCCAAGAAATAACAAAAACCATAGCATTTTTGTCATTAACACAATAGAAAAGATTTAAATTGAGAACAAGCCCTCGTATATATATATAACACATATATGCTAATACCTATACTAATAGCTGTAGATCTTAAGAACCAAATAACCTTGATTATTAAGATTATTAAATCATTAAATCATCCAAGCCCCTCTTAAATCTTGTAAGTTGATCGAAGACATGTTTAACAAGTGGGTATACTGCCCCTACTCCAACACCTATAAGGCAGCACTTGGACAACTTCATTTGTACAACCCTAAAGCAGTGTATAAAAAACCATATGACAAGACAAGACCCAAATGTACTTGAACAAAATAAAAATAAAAAGAACACAACAAATAACAAGATCTCAAAGGTCACAAACGGGGGCTGACGACCATCAGAAGATCAGTGCTCAAAAAAAATTAAGAATAGAAAGATACCCCGTCTGTAACAATTAATTAGTATCTAGTGATAGATTAAATCCCTCCCAATAAGAAAGGTGATTAACTTAAATTAAAGTGCAGTGCGTGCATACTCATTTAGTTCATCAACAATATTATATAAAAACCAATCACTTCCCAAATCAATTAATTCCCAAGCCAATTCATAAATATTAAGGGGCCGATTCACAAAGGGTCGAATATCGAGGGTTAATTAACCCTCGATATTCGACTGGGAATTAAAATCCTTCGACTTCGAATATCGAAGTCGAAGGATTTAGCGCAGATAGTACGATCGAACGATCGCAGGATTATTCCTTCGATCGAACGATTAAATCCTTCGAATCGTTCAATTCGAAGGATTTTAATCCAACAATCGAAGGAATATCCTTTAATCATAAAAACTTATACAAATAAGATGACATGCTCCTAAGTCACTTTAAACTTGAAGTTACTTTTGACACAAACAGCAAAAGTAAAGTTGCTGACAAATAGTCGCTTTGTCATTTGATTTGACAGCTGCAGGATGACTGCACATAAGGATGTGATTGCTGTACAATGGCTTTCCTGACTAATTCCTTAATGTGTGCCTCAAATGGATCTTTAGGGTCTGACACCTGCATGTAAACCTGATGATCACTTAAGCACCAATCACCATAGTTTAAAACTTCCCTTTGAGCAAATCTGTTATGCTTATAGAGATTCTTCAAAACAGCTCTCTTCAGGGGAAAAGATCAAAGGACTTTAATTTAATTACTATTGTACAGGTACAGTATGTCTAAATATTAACAAAATGAGATTAATTCTTGTTTGGAGTGTGATTCAGAAGTCTGGTTTCAGACAACTGTTCTAAAGGATACATATGATTGCTCAAATGACTGATATTTTGGGGTATTTCCTCTGGAACAAGGAATACCATTCAACTGTTGTATGATGTAGCACAGATGACAGTGAAGCAACAGACATGGGTAGATCGGTGTGTGTGTGTCAGAATGAGTGATATTATGGAGTGCAGCTTGTAAGGGGCTTGGAAATGTGAACGATCGATGTACCTGTGTGTTTGTATAAGTGAGAGCAGAGTATAAAATGTCTGCACTACTTGCTCCCAGGGTCTAGACTGGAGGGCATGGCCGGGAGCAACATCTATCAGCAAGAGGTGAGTTGGATCCAGTCTGGGTTCCAGGTATGGAAATAGTCAGACTAGGGTAAAAAGGTACCAGCATGTGCTAGGAGTATAAGACAGATAGGGTAGCTAGAATAGGCCGTTGTTGCTCGAACGTAGAGGGAATAGTTCCCGACAGATACCCTGTCAGTTAGGGACAAGGAGAGAGTGCAGGGATAGTGAAGCCTTTAAGCCAACTTCCACAGAGAAGAAAAATTCCTTTTACGAGAACAAAGGGGCACTGTGGGGTGACCTTGACAGGAGGCTTGAGAAAGAGAAACTCTAGAACAAAGTGTTAGATTGCTAGAGCGAGACAGGTGGGGTTTGAGATCTCAGGTCTGGTGGTAGAAGTGGAAAAAAGGTGATTACCTACATTAAAATGATACTGACACTAAAAATTTTCTTTCAAAATAGTAATCTACATTAAACGTTACATATAGTTTACATTGATCGTTTCTGCTTTTGTAAGTAGTGATAGGCGAAAAAATTTGCCAGGCGTGAATTCTGCGCCTGGCAAATTTGCCACCGGAGAATAAATTTGCGAAAATTAATCAACGAAAATTTGCAGACATCAAAATATTTTGAACAGCGAGTCAGAAAAGTTGCCCGTGTCAAAACCGTTGCACGTCAGCTCAGATTCAAATCAACAGATATGACCCATGTGCCCCCCCCTCAAGTCTCGGATTGGTTACTGCCTGGTAACCAGGGTAACCAGTCAGTGTAAACCAAGACATCTAGCTGTTCTAGCTATTATGTTAGACATCCAGTCACTCCAGCCTTTATATTACATTTTTGGCTAACTAACTATATTAGAAACATTGTTTATTTTGCACAGCCTATTTATTTACCCAGTTTTTATTTTTACACTGAATAATTCCTAAGTGGCAACTGACAAGTGTAAGGCCATGGTTTTTCACAAACTGTTCTAAATGGTTTTGCTGGGATTGATCGGTATTACCAGCACTTGCAGAATTTTCCCCAGTTCAGACATTGCTTCCTCTGGGCTGTCCATGGCCAGATTGTACTTCAGTCTCATAAGGCCATCAGACTCAGGGACCAAGGAGGAAGTTGACAATGGGGAATAGGCAAATCAAGCACAGAATATTAGGCATTGAAAGAGGTAAACTAATCCATAATCAAATTTCAGCCACAGGTCATGCCAAACAGCACTGAGAGTAGCCAGAAACAGGTTAGGATTCAACAGAAATATCAAATCAACATAGCCCACCCAGGGACATACCATGTAATTTCCATGTAAAATAAAGGAAAAAATCACTTACCCATTAATCTCTAGTGTCAATGCTTTTTCAACCTGAATATATTAGGATTATTAAATGAGATTGTGTTGAACATAGAAAAGGAGAGCCACTAACACTTAACAGGAGGTAGGAGATGTATAACTCTGTTGTGCATGCCGTACTAATCGTAGACAAAAAAAATTTAAAATCTGTAAATACATGCTTGGTTATATGTATGTCAGTAGCTGATTAAGCCATCTGACACACTTGATCTCCATGGTAGTCAGAAATTATATCTTATAAATTATATTTAATTTTGTATATATATACACACAAGTGTATAGTGAAAATGAGTTTCACATACGTAGATACATTTAATTGCAATAGAACATAATAGAACAATTCCCTACAAATACTGTAATTTATTGATAAAATATATGCAGCGCACTGTTATAGATTTAAGAATAGAATTATCAAACTTCTTTGTTTTGTCCGTCAGTATCAGGATTTCATAAGAGAAAACAGAAACTATATAATATTTAAGATTATAAATTTATTAAAATATAAACATAATATATATATAGTCCGAATTTATCTCCAAATTTTCTGCTACAAACTCAGATCAAATCCGCTCTGGTTTTTTACGCTTATTTATTATTACATTTTCCCAAAATTTGTGCTATGCGGAAAAAAATCAGATTTTCACGATTTTTCAGATATTTTTCCTCCGAATTTTCACCTGAAAACTTTGGGGTATTGCACAAAACCCAGCGCACATAAAAAAAATCATTGTGACTTCTTCTGATGACTTATATGCAACGTTGACAGGTCGGAGATGCCGGATTTTCTGATTCAGACTTTTCCATCCTCAGGGTTTAATAAATTCTGAATAATTCGTGATTTTTTAAAAGTCTGATATTATTTTAAAAAAAAAATCACAAACTTTTCGTGATTTTTGCATTCAGAGTTAAGTAAATAACCCCCATAATGTCAGGAATACAAATCCTCATTTCCAGAAGTGTAATGACCTTCTTCTGACAAGGCCACATTTTACAGGGCATTTTAAGATTTATGAATCTTGTATACCTTAGTAATCACCGTCTTATTCGTCTAATTGTAATTATGCTATTAGATGATTCCATCCTGAGGTTTGCTGGTACAAGCAAAAACATATATATCACAAACTTTTATCATTATAGGGTATACAGTATACAGAAATACATGGGTGGGAATATCCATAGTATCCCATAATAAAGAACATTCCCATTAAAAATCTAATTATACATTTTCTTTTTTTTACTCTCATACTGACCAATTTTAGGAATGTTCATAAAAGAGTCGCAGCAATTATACTTTCTAATACACATTGGCTACTGTATTTAATTCACAGAAGTCATGCGGTAGGATAAATCCAAATGCTTTGTTGCTTGGTTGGTTTTCAGCTGCAATCCAGCACACTAATGAGGTATAGTAATTCAAAACCAGATTTTGTATAATATATATCCCTGATGAATACTTAGAAGAAATGCCACCACTTCCATCCACTAATCAAATTATTTCTGCTGTAATATTGCCAAGTTAAACTCATTTTATAGATACATAAAACCACACGGAGTTGACAGCAGAGGACTGTTAAGGGTAATATAAAAAAAAAAAAGCTGCAAAGTTTTCATCTGATCTATTAACATAAAGCTATGCAAAAAGCATTTAATGGTCATCTAATTAAAAAACACATTTTGTTGCTGTGAGTTATTAGACATGATTCAAAATTAGCCATTTGTATTATTTTAGCCCCTAACTAATCTATAGGTTGTAATTCAGTAACATCAAAACCCTATTATAGAAAGACATAGATAAAAATAATTTCTAAATCCTCATTTTCGTCCCACTTACTAGCATAATGAAAATTAATAATTGAAAAGTATCCTCCAAAAGCAAATACATATTTCAGTTGTTGTATTTCAATCCCAATCAACCTCTGACAAGAAGTCAAATCACCAAATTATTGTAAAACAAACAGAGCTGTTCAAAGCTTATTTTCGCAGAGGGACAGAAATGAAGTGCATCCTACTTAAAATGAATAGCTGTCCTGTGCCCTTCTGTGTCTCCTGAAATAATGAATCAAGCACATGGCAAAATGACAGTGCACTTTTACAACTCTGTCTAAGTAAACAAGCAAGTTCTGATTAAATTACAAGTGTCCACTTGATAAAGTGATGTTGTCGAGGCTGTATTCGGAATTTTGGTACTTGAGCTCTGTGATGTGCATTTTTAATTTAATTCCTACAAAAAAATGCAGGGACAGAGCTAAGATACCAAGGCTATGGAAATTTTCCTAGAAGAAAAACAAGTGCAACTGTCTTCCAGCTATTCATGAACTACAGAAACCAGCAGTTCCCATTGGGTTGAGGTTGTAGTTTAACAACAACTGCAGTGTTATAGATTTGATTTGCAGATTTGGCTGAAAATCTCAAATTTATTGCAATACAGTTCAATCTAAGAACATTATCTCGTCATGAGGTCAGAGGGTTTGTTTTCTTAACAAAAGTGCCATGCACATAAATCATTGCAATTTGTTGTGGTTACCCACAATGCAACTTTTTACAGCCGAATTGCACCCCCACCAAATTGGCACATTTTATTCCTACAGACCTTGCTGTATCATGGGTACAAAACTTATTGTGGCTTTTTGTAAATGTTAGTCAAATGACCCTTCAATTATGCACATCGCAAGAGCAGGCGCATGGATGTATAATTACAGAACCTTCCAGTACATGGGATTTCATGTGCCAATGTGTTCAATGTTTTAAAGGCATTGCTAAATTGGTATGCTTCCTCGCTGTTGGAAATTGAACATGTTGGCTAGTTTGGAAGTAGTTGAGAGGTGGAATGCACCTGCATGTAGTAAGTGGTGTGCTGAAGATTTCTCTCTCACTCTGTCTCTCTCACTCACTCTCTCTCTCTCTCTCTCTCTCTCTCTCTCTCTCTGTCTCTCTCTCTCTCTCTCTCTCTCTCTCTCTCTCTCTCTATATATATATAAAATACACAAAAGCCATAAATCTTTTAAATTATATCCTTATAAACGGTGAGTTCTGATGTAATCAGTTATAAACAGTGAGTTCTGATGTCATTTCTGTCACATGACTCACTGAAACTTGTGTATTATAATAAATAAAGTACCCCCAGTTGCAAAATATGAAGATATTAGAAGTTACCTCGGGGTTCCATGAAACTCCTCGGTAACTTATAATATCCTTATAATTTACAAGAGGGGGTACTTTATTCACTATATATATATATATATATATATATATATATATATATATATATATATATATATATATATATACAGATGAAGCCACTTTGGTTTGTGTGTTTGACACAGAATAACTAAACCCAAATATCCCACTTATCCCATTTAACACAGAAAATTGCGTCACAGCATCCCATCTATTTAAAGAATTCACCGTTGTGAACAATGGTGCTTTGGTATGCTAATGATAAGTTTAAATGCATTAAATGAGTTAAGATGACTTTAGATAACACAGTTTCTTCAGTTAATCCCAAATCATGACGCATTTAACTCACAAATCCAAGTGGCTTCATCTGTATATATATATATATATATATATATATATATACAGATGCAGCCACTTTGGTTTGTCTGTTTGACACAGAATAACTAAACACAGATATCCCATTTATCTCATTTAACACAGAAAACTGTGTCACAACATCCCATCTAATTAAAGCATTCACCATTGTGAACAATGGTGCTTTGGTATGCTAATGAAAAGGTTAAATGCATTAAATGAGTTAAGATGACTTTAGATAACCCAGTTTCTTCAATTAACCCTGAGTCATGACGCATTTAACTCACAAATCCAAGTGGCTTCATCTGTATATATATATATATATGGGATTTGATGTATGCACAATGTTCAAAGGAAAGAAATTGCTGCCTGCATGGACAATTAATAGGCATGGCAGATAAGTCGGTCCACCCAACAAAATATAGCTAATGTAAAGAGCACAGCTGCACAAAAAAGCTGGATTTCTTGTTAAATAATTGAAATTTGTGCACAAATGATCATGTATGCTTTGCAAGAGGTGTGCAGGTCACATGGGAGGCTCAGCATCGCTGCTGTACAGGCATTGGTCATGCTTCTTTTTCAGTACTTTTTCCTCCCTGAGTTACTTTGAATATCATTAGTCAAAATGAAGTGCTTCCTGAGAAAATCTAAGATGTTGGCTCTGCAGTGTTAACCAGACAACTCAAATGTTTATCAGTATTTGTTGTTTGCTGGAGCTTTGGGAGACATGGATAGAGCAGATCTTTGGTGAGCAACATACTTTTTGGACTTTGCTAATAGTAAATGAGGCTTCCCGTGTGGCTGTCCAAAAAAAAACCCTTTTTTACCCAAAAACGAACGCTGGCCCTGCAACAAGGCAATAAAAACAGTTGGAAAGTTTTCTATTGAGCCTTCTTTAGATTTCTAGAGAATACCATGGGGCACATTTACAAAGCTCGAGTGAAGGATTCGAATTAAAAAAACTTCGAATTTCGAACTGTTTTTTGGGCTACTTCGACCATCGAATGGGCTACTTCGACCTTCGACTACTACTTCGACTTCGAATCGAACGATTCGAACTAAAAATCATTCGACTATTCGACTATTCGACCATTCGATAGTCGAAGTACTGTCTCTTTAAGAAAAACTTCGACCCCCTACTTCGGCAGCTAAAAGCTACCGAAGTCAATGTTAGCCTATGGGGAAGGTCCCCATAGGCTTGCCTGAGATTTTTTGATCGAAGGATATTCCTTCGATCGTTGTATTAAAATCCTTCGAATCGGTCGATTCGAAGGATTTAATCGTTCGATCGAAGGAATAATCCTTCGATCGTTCGATCGCAGGATTTGCGCTAAATCGTTCGACTTCGATATTCGAAGTCGAACGATTTTAGTTCCTAGTCGAATATCGAGGGTTAATTAACCCTCGATATTCGACCCTTCATACATCTGCCCCTAGATGTCTTTGTATTTAGTCATATGTCATGAACACAGTACACATCAAATGTACCCCAAATGTGTCTCACCATTCCTTACTTGAAAATAATCAGTTATGATCATTTAGCTACATTAGAATCATCATTGTAATTAAAGGGATCAGATAACAGGAAATGCCATTGAACCACTTGCAACTGACTGCAAGTACCCTGTGATTATTGTTCAGCAATACAAAATGAATCATAGCAGTTGCTGTATACTGCATACGTAATGAATTAGTCTTGATTTAATCCATTTCCGTTCCCATCTATTTTTTGCACTTCAGTGTTGCTTGGCTGATTCATTTTTATGGAAAATAAGACCACAGACCAAGGATAACTTTTAATATTTATATGGAAGAAGCAGACATTTCTACAACTATTGGCTTGGGATATATGTACATTATTGTACTATAAAAATGTATTTTAAATTGCCAATACTGAGATCGCACAATGCAGATTATACAGTGTTTTCTCTCAATCTAGAAATAAGGCAATATGGTTCAAGTACTGAACAAACGAAATAAACAAAACAAAATGTTAAGCTTCTATATTCAGATTCTTATTTTAACACTGACATAAAAAACATCTTCATTTATAAATAGGAGCATGTTGTAGCATTCAGAAATATGTACATATATTTGCAGAGTCAGTTACCAAGAGAAGAGAAAATATACAGTGTGATCCAACAGAGGCTCCCAAATATAATCTTCTTACCACTTGCTGACTTACTATAGCTTGCCAAAGGTTACATTATACCGACCAATCAGACAGGAGTGTTATTTCAGTGCAAAATGTCCTTAAATGTGCAGTTTTGAAATGATTGTGCAGTGAGGTAGGTGCAGCTCAGCAAAAGCTAAATTATCTGTTGCACTTGTTTGGAAATCATTGCTGTACCATGCCTTAAAACATTGGTATGAATTTGTTTAAGTTATTTGAGTATATTGAAATGACTTAATTGCAGTTATGGCTAATGGAAGCAGTGGCCTGATGTTATATTTGGATGGAGATTATGGACTTTATGATGGACAAAAACTTGACGGTTTCCTGTACATGGATATTTTTAACACATGGATATACTGTATTATCCAGAAAAGGACTAAATGAATTTTAGTAATGTTGGTCAAGGGGTGTTTTTTGATGTAATTCAATAACAATCAACAATCACTGAGAACCAGTTCACTTGTTATCACTTTAAGACTCACCCACAATCCACTGAGAGAGATGAAAGGTCATTGAATGCTTAAATACCCTGTATTTGTAGTTGAAGATTACTGCCTTGCATTTGTCCTGCAATTTACCATTCTTTCTTTTATATTGAATTGGACACACAACAACCCAATCACCAACCCAACAGAGCAATGTAATTTGCTGCAATGAGGATCAAAGCAGAGTACAATATTCTGGAAACTGGGTATAACTAGCAAGACTTTTCTCAAAAAACATAATTTAGAATTAAATGGTCAAGTATCCCTGTTACATCAGGCCACTTGGAAGTCCTACCTTAGTTCAAATATTGCCTTGACTGAGAAGGGAAGGAGGGCACAGATAATGCATCATACAAATAAAATATTACTGTTTCCTCATTCAGAAATAAAATCCTTCAGACACCCATGGTGAGCATGTTGGCTAGAGGATGTGATGGCAGACCAGACAAAATAATTATCCATCACCAGGATACAGTGTTATAGATTACTCTAGAAAATGGCATTGTTATGGCCAGTGGACAGCATAATATTGTGGCAGCTCCTATTTTACAGCAACAAATGAGGGTTTCTGAAGAAGTGCGCCAGTCAGCACCTGGCTGTAGTCATTGGGAGCTCTGTGCACCTATCAAGAGTCTCCACCCAAAAACTGTATGAGACAAGGAAAAGCCTCAAGTGGCCTGTCCCCTTTGTGTGTCACTTGATAGTTTGCAGTGACAGAAGATAATAATAAAGAAGATGGAAAAGATAGCCTCTAATTTTTCTTTTCTTTGTGATTTAAACCTTAAAAAGATGATGATTTGTCAAAATCAACAGAAGCATTTGATTCTCCACATTTACCTGCACCTGTGTCTGGAGTGGAGCTTTGTCTGGAGAGATGATTGTGAGCAGCACTCTGCTCTGGCAGACAGGTAGCAGCATTATTATTATGGTTTATTTATAAAGCACCATCATCGAAAATGCTGTACACTGAATTGGGAGATGGCAGGAACAAACAATTAGAAACAGTGGAACAAAGACATAGAGACAGAGGTCCCTGTCCAACTTACAGAGGGGCACTGAACAAGGACTCAGGCCCTTAGTGGTCATGCACAGAGCTCTATTGTCAGGGACATGGCTGCACTTTGCACCTCTCTGGCACAGGGTCCATAGTGCAGTGTGAGAATGTGCCGGCAGCCCTATCAGCAGACAGTAAGGACCAGGCTCCGTTCTAACGTGTTCCTTTACCACTCTGCACATTTTGTAGGGGACATCTACTCAGTAATCTCTGTATTCAAGGAAGTACCTGCAGGTCTAGGTGGTCTGAAACAGAGTGCAAAGACCTGCAGCAATGTGAAAAAACACTGTGCAAACTGCAAAACAATTGGGCCATATTTTTCACTTTGCACTCAGCCTTCCTAATAACCCCTAATGTCTTGTTGTCCTTCTGACAGTGTAAAAGAGAAATCTTTACCTCTGACAGACTGATCTAAAAGTTTCCCAACCCAGGACAAATGTAATACCAAGAATTTTACAACACCATTTAATTTAATTAAAGACAATAAGTGAAGCGAGAAAAATTTTGTCAGGCATGGATTTGCAGAGTTTCTGCATTCTGCCATAGGCAAATTCATCTGATAAACTGAGGGCAACATTTGCTGCAGAAAAAAAGGCAAAAAAATGCATTTGATGTCATTGTATTTTGCACCAAAAAAACAATAGAATTCAATGTATTTTGCATGAAAAAAACCTCCATTAACTTCAATGCATTTTGCTTAAACAACGTCCATTGCCAAAAAAACGCCATTGATTTTTGCAAATTTCCAGGTCAGATTTTCTCATAACTAACATCTCACATCTCATCTTTTTGAAAAGATGGACATTTTTGAACAAGATCTTTAAATTTTACAACATTTTCTTTCTTAAAAAGCATTGTGTTTTGTGTCGGAAATTTTAAAGGCCATTGTTTTCACCATCCAGGAACAGCTGATCTTCTGCCAAATCTGCTTCCTCAAGATCAAAGTCCTCGTGGTCTTGTGTGAGCTGTTCCACATCATCATCAGAAGTAGAGGGATGTGTCAAGATGATCCTTGGGATCTTAAGAAAATGAAATGAAAAGTTGAGTATGACAATCACATTCATTTTAAGAATTATTCATATGACTCAGCCATGACCCTGTCCATTTCAGTGGATAGAGGGCCACTGGCATTAATTTGGTCTCAAAATCTTTCAGTACTTTGGATCTTCATACCTTAGGTCTACTAGAAAATCATGTACCCATTAAATAAACCCAATTAGATGTTTTTGCTTCCAAAAAGGATTAATTATATCTTAGTTAGGATCAAGTACAAGGTACTGTTTTTTTTTATTACAGAGCAAAGGGAAAAAATTGATTATTTGTATTAAATGCAGTATATATATGCAGCTTTCCTGTAATTCAGAGCTTTCAGGATAATGGCTTTTTGGTTAAATGATCCTGTACCTGTAATATCACATATTGGCACAAAGGGAACCCCAATATATTATGCCTAGTCAGTGGTCTTGTACATTATTTGCATAAATATGTGCTAAACATGCAAGACAATTAAGGTGGAATGTAATATGCTTTTGTTAGCGGAAAACATTAGTGACCATGTTTGCACCATTTTTGACTGATTAAGACCTCAATGACTTCCTTGCACAGTTTGTGACCAAACTGCTTTTGCGAACGTTTGCAAAGCGTTTTTGCGACAAAATAGTTAACGAAACTCCAGACCAGGTGTTAACGGTTCGCAATGCGAAATTAAGATTCGCAGTGCAATAAAAGCCTGACGAAGAATTTTACATTGTGACAGGCGAATTATTATTTGTACAGTTTTGCTCTTTGCAAATTTTATTACATTTCCCCCTTAGGGTGCAATCACACACAGAAGGGTGCTTTAACCTGGGTCTGCACCTAGCATTTATGTATATATTAGTTTATGAGGCCCAGGCTCTTATAGCCGGCTACAATTAGTCACTGGCAAGGTCAAACTGTTAATTTCCCTATAAACCAGTGAATTGTAATGGTTACATTGCTTACTAATCTGCAGAGAATGGTAGTTGACATTGCTTACTCGTTGTGTTCTCTTTATATATCTACATTTTTAACAAACAGCTTCTTAAATGCTGAACTGTGTTACTCCACCAGCAAGCAATCTGTAGTCACTGAACTGATTAATTTACCTTGTGAAATAAGATATGGACAAAACTGATCTTCTGTAGGTCACCATTATCTGGATACATAGGGGTTATTTACTAAACCTCAAATTTATCTGGTCAGGCTTTTTGGGGAAAAAAAAATATTTTTTGTGGAAAAAAAGCATAACATTTATTATAGCCCGATGCTGCAAAAACCAGACTTTGAAGTTATTGTGGTCTGCTCTGGGTTTAGCTCGAAAATCTGACTTTTTCTGTGTTTTTCAGACAAAAACTAAAAAAAAAAATCGAGCTTTACAGGAGAAGAGCCCGAAAAGATTGTACGATTTGGGTTTCTGCTGGAATTTTTTTAATTTTTTACCTGTCCGATAAAATCTAGTTCATTTATTAATAAATCCAATCAGGCATGGGAGTTTGGTCAAACTTTTTTATGGGGACAATGAGATTTGGATTTTAGTAAATAACCCCAATAATGTATGTATGTATATTTCTATTTATTTAGTGGTACTTGTGCATGGAGAGCGCTACAGCAGAACATTACTGTAACACTTTCTTGGGCTATCCTGCCAATGAGGAGTTAAGGGTGTCCAGCTAGTGGAGTGAGCATGGGTTATATGTGAATCTACACCTTCGCCAAATGGAAGCTTCCCCTTTAAGATGTTGTAAAACTAAAACCCACAGGCTAATTAGTGCAAAATGAATTGGACGCCAGGAGGTTCTTAGTGAAACAAAAGAGTTGTATTTATTGTACAAATATGCAAATGCAAGTGACCACAGGTTTACTCACGCAGGAGTTGTAGCAGGTATAGCATATCACAGAGGAGGAAGGATAGCATGATGATGATGCAGCATGATAGAGACTGCCACTCCCATAGTCAAATAGTCAAGGAGAATACCTCTGTCCCAAAGGCCGATATACCAGTGAGGGGATCGGGATCAATCAGGTAGGATACAGGCAGTCCTTTGCTAACCTAGATGCCTATCAACTGAGTTCCCTGCTCTAAAGGCAAACAAGAAGCCTTTGGGAAGCTACTCCCTGCTATTATCCTTGATGGAGCACACAGCTGCTCATGCTACACAACACTGACTATCTCTCTCTCTCTCTCCTAGAGAAACTATTACAGGTCTGCCCTAATGATATCTAACCTCATTCACGGGATTGCCTGGTTCCTGACTTCAGCACCAAAGGTACAGGTCCCATTGGGGTAAATGGCTTTACTGGGGCCTTGGTGATCCCAGGCTCAATGGGAAACACCTAGCAGCACAGACACCAGGAGCCAAAGAGGAAGAGGCCACTCCCTGCACAACACTACATAGCAGTGTGGCAGGGGAGTGTCATTGCACCCTTTGACCAATAGATGTAGCTGTTACACTTAACACTTGCAAGGGCTTTGCCCAATAACAAAGGATAAAGGAAACTACAAGGAAAGGTAGGGGATTAACTCTATAGGGACTAGCAGAACCTATAGGTCCCTACATTACATTAATAGAACAGAAAAGGGTTAATACAATAATAAATATAAGATTAAGTGCTAAATGTTAAAGAGATAAGTGGAAGGAGGTCTCTGCCCCATAGAGTTTACAATCTAAGTGGGTGGATAACTTACAAACAAAATACACTGTAAGAGAATATTACAGTGGTTTTCACAGCATTATAATAAACAGGACTGAGCCAAGTGTTATGTGAGTGCTGTCTAGTAAGTACTACTCAGTTGCTACAGTGATATTGTCATATGTTACTTGTGAAATGTCTCTCAGATTTATCTTTAGCAAATCTCCTGTGGTTACAGGGTGCAGCAGAAGTACTGTATATTCTTTTCACACCATTTTGGGTTAATATCTAAACTTCCTAACACGCTTAAAGCTCATCATTAAGGGATTCAAAGGTGACATTCATGCAGGTTCTCCATCTAAACCAATAAAATATAAAAATGTAGAATGTTATGAACATTGTTGAACTAGAAACTCCAGAGACTACACGGCACTTGAAATTTAAAAAGTCACTTTTCCAAAGTATTACCTGCACACTTTTTCTTTATTAAGGTAGAATTCTTTTTCAGTCTTGAGAGCCCTGTAGACTCTGGAGTTTCAAGATTGCAATTGCTATTGGGACGGCGGTGATAGCCCTTCAAATGAGCACAGAGAAGTTACAAAGAAAATGTAATATTTGGAAAAGTGACTGCTTATTCAGAGCATTTAAAGGTCATGTTTAATTTGCAATATTTTGCTAACCAAGCATCTCTGCTCTAAACATGTTTGTCTTAATCACATCACATTTCACTTCCACACGTCCAAGCACTGACTCCTATCCTTGTACAAACTCTGCATCCGCACTGAAGTCAAATGGATATGAAATAGCACATTTATTGTGTTGGGTTTGAAATGTCACACTTGGGGACAAATTTACGACTAATTACTATTTTTTACTGAACTATGCTTAGTTTTAAAAATTGCCTCTTCGGTTTATTATTTTAATACTCAGAAATGCCCAGTAACGTAACTGGAGGGGGGCGGGCCCTGGTGCGGGACGTGCCGCCGGGCCCCCGGACCCCTCCGTACCCCTCCATACCAGATTTTTTAACCCGAAATCAGCCGATGCGGCCGGAAATCGGCAGTGCGCAAGCTGCTGGGGGGCCCTGAGGGGGTGCGGGCCCTGGCCCAATTGCACCCCCTGCTCCCCCGGTAGTTCCGCCACTGGAAATGCCTCAGTTTAAAGGACAATGACAGGCACCTTGAAACAAGAAATACATGGCCTAGCCGTTGCACTACACACACATTATATACAGACACATAATTATATACAGACACATATGTTATTTCTAAGAACCATAGAATCAAATTAGGTTGTTTCCAGTTAAAATGGATTACATCAAAGTTTCAGGAAGCAACTTAAAGGAACAGTAACTCCCACTGCCCCATCGAGTGGGAGTACCCTCCCACACGATGGGGCAGGACCTCCTTCCTCTTGTATCATTAACACTTACCTTCTAACCTTTAATGCAATTGTAATTTGTGGGGCGGAATTATTAAGGTTCGAGTTGTTTTCTCCACAAAAATTTTAATATTTTTTTATTTTATGGTCAAAACTAATTTTCGGGTTAAAAAAACTTCCAAACGATAGAGTTTTTTTTTTAAACTTGAATATTTCAGATTTATTATACATCGGCCCTGGAAATAGCTTGAATCCGAAAATACACCTTAAATCTATCGAGGTTCTGTAGAAGTCAATGGCAGAGGTCCCTGAAACCATTTGAAGAGGTTAGGGATGCACTGAATCCACTATTTTGGATTCGGCCCAACCCCCGAATCCGAATACCGAACCGAATCTGAATCCTAATTTGCATATGCAAATTAGGGGTGGGAAGAGGAAAGAAATTTTTACTTCCTTGTTTTCTGCCAAAAAGTCATGTGATTTCCGCCTGTCACTAATTTGCATATGCAAAATAGGATTCGGATTCGGGTTGGCCGGGCCAAAGGATTTGGCCTAATCTGAATCCTGCTGAAAAAGGCAGAATCCTAGCCAAATCCTGGATTCGGTGCATCCCTAGAAGAGGTTAACAGCCTGCTTGATCAACCGATTAAATTTTTTTCTGCCAAAAATGCAATCAGTTGTGGGTTGTGGGACTCGAACTCGCAGAATCAAGTTTTTTCCTTTCGAGTTTTTTCTTAAATAAGATACCATTCCAGTTCAATCGAGGTTAAAAAAAACTTTAATATTCAACCATTGATAAATCAGCCCCTGGATTTATTTGCATTTATTATTGTAAGACCCTTGTTAATTTATTGTTTTACTGTACAGTGCTTTGTACATAAGTAGCGTTATATGAAGGGGCAGTTAGAACTACAAATAACTATTCACAATTAAATCATATTTCAACTTCTTACAAATTATATTGGTTGTTATAAAATATAATGCAATTAATTATAAAATATGCCAAGTTATATACCGTAACACCTTGTGCAAAATAAATTACCACCCACTGCCCCATTACCTGCAAGACCACTGAGCATTTACAGGCAACAATTTCTTGACAAGAACTTAAAGGGGACTTATAGTTAACTTTTAAGTTTGAGTTATTTAGCTTTTTATTCAGCAGCTCTTTACCATAACATTTTAGCAGTCTGGTTGCTAGGGTCCTAGTTTCCATAGCAACCATGAATTGATTTGAATAAGAGACAGGAATATGAATAGGAGAGGGTCTAAATAGAAAGATGAGTAATAAAAAGTAGCAATAACAATACATTTGTAGCTTTACAGGGCATTTGTTTTTAGATGGGGTCAGTGACCCCCATTTGAAAGCAGGGAAGTGTCAGCAGAAGAACGCAAATAATTCAGAAAAACTATAACAAAGAAAAAATGAAGGCCAATTGAAAAGTTACTTAGAATTAGCCATGCAAAAACCTTTCTAAAAGTTGACTTTAAAAGAGCATATGCAGGCAATCCACTTAGAAGGCAATGGGTGGGGGGGATTTACGCATAGCATATTTATGTTGGGCTAATAACAAATGGAGGATGTTTTTATGTCATTATCTCTATTTCTAAAAAGTGAAATAAATGCAAAATGTGCAAAATCATATTCAAGCAACTGCATTAGGGTTATTAAACCATTTAGGAGGGACAGATGGGGTTGGTACCATGGTGTGGTTGAAAGGCCAGAAGGAGGACAAGGAAGTAATGACAGGGTGGTGCTGATGGTGCTGGGGGTGGAACGGATGCCGGATGAGAACACTTACTGGTGGTAGAGTGAAGTTACGGGGGGGTAGGCAGTTTTGGGCAGGTGGCAATCCTAAGGACAAGTCTGCCTTTTATCTTACTGTGTTTTAAATGACTTGTTAGAGTATCTATACCTCCACAATAAGAAAGGGTTTAAAGATACAGACACATCCAGGTTAGCCATAACACTTACATATTCGCTGATCATTTCTTATATTCAGCAGTCCATCTTATAATATTACATCTGACACCACTGTCCCATATGTGCATTTTTAAATTGCAGATGAAGAAAGATATAAAAGCACATTCAGATGAGTTATTTAAGCATAATAAAATGAGTTCCATGAGGATTCTGCTTTGCTAACAGTTTCTGCTCACATGCTCCCTACTGAGAAAGCATGGATGGAATGCCAAAGACAGGACTTCAGATGAACCGTTCCGAGGTGGAGGTGTGCAATAAACAATTGCTTCTCCAGTTGCTTAAAATAGTTCATTGATTTTTAAATAATTTTTTTCAAGGTACAAAAATTGTTTCATATATTGAAATGGTGAAAGTATTTTTCTTTCTTTCGGACATTTCCTTTTAAGTGTTCAGTAAAAGCTGAAACAATTATTATGTATGTAGTACAATCAGCTATATATATATATATATATATATATATATATATATATATATATATAGTGAAAAAGGATTGCGGCACTCACAGGGTTTTATATATATATATATATATAGTGAATAAAGTACCCCCTCTTGTAAAATATAAGGATATTATAAGTTACCGAGGAGTTTCATGACCATATAAAAACACGAGGCCGAAGGCCGAGTGTTTTTATACAGGTCATGGAACTCCGAGGTAACTTATAATATCCTCATATTTTACAACTGGGGGTACTTTATTAATTATAATACACAAATTTTAGTGAGTCATGTGACAGAAATTACATCACTACTCACCGTTTATAACTGATGACATCACTACTCACCGTTTATAAGGATATAATTTACAAGATATTCATGGCTTTTGTGTATTATATATATATATATACTGTACATACACACACAGTGTCGGACTGGAATGCCAGGGGCCTGCCAGAAAACTTTAGATGGTGGGCCCATCGGTAAACGGTGAACAAACGATTATTCCTTTATTCCCCCTCTCTGTAGTTAACCTCTTTATTCTCCTAGTCTTTTATATATACTTACTATACTTTATTATTATTACTTTACTATACTTCCATTATTAAGCCTCTTTTTTACCATAAAGGAATAGGGAATGATAATGAAATAGACCAAATGGTTAGAAGCAAGAGGCCCACTGACACCTGGGCCCATCGCGAATTTTCCTGGTATCCAGGTGGGCCAGTCCGACACTGTATATATATATATATATATATATATATATATATATATATATATATATATATATATATATAATGTTCAAAGTGGACCAGCACACCGAAGTTTTCAATCAAAAGAGTTTTATTTTAACATCACTCATGTGTCCAACGTTTCGGCCCACATTAGGGCCTTTATCATCCTTGATAAAGGCCCTAATGTGGGCCGAAACGTTGGACACATGAGTGATGTTAAAATAAAACTCTTTTGATTGAAAACTTCGGTGTGCTGGTCCACTTTGAACATTGTATACGCTGATTGACCAAGCACCCACATTTGAACAACAAGGAAGGAGTGCAGGTACTTTGTGAATGCTTATATATATATATATATATATATATATATATATATATATATATATATATATATATAAACAGCATGGGGTCGGTGCACCCAGAGCACAAAATGGATGCCTCGGTGCTGGAACATAGAAAACAATCATATACAGATATCAAAAAATGTCCGCACACACAGGACTTAGGTGAAAAAGAAAAAATGTTGTTTATTCAACGTTTCGGCCCAGTCACTTGAGCCGTCCTCAGGAACGTTGAATAACGACATTTTTTCTTTTTCACCTAAGTCCTGTGTGTGCGGACCTTTTTTGATATCTGTATATATATATATATATAGATATATATATATATATATATATATATATATATATATATATATATATATATATATATATATATATATATATATATATATATATAGATATATATAGATATATATATGTAATACACAAGAGCCCTGAATATTCTGTAAATTATATCCTTATAAACAGTGCTTAAAGGGGACCCGTCACCAAAAAAAAAAACATTCCAAATCCTATTTTATCACATTAGTCAAGCAAAATGAACTTTAATTACACTATATAAATTATTTGAATCTTGTTTCCTTCAGTCTGGGAATTCATAATTATAACAAGCAGGAAGCAGCCATTTTGTGGACACTGTCATTAAGGCAAGCCTTGCATCATCTCAGAATCTTGTTCGTGCACCAGAATGGGGGACTTGATGTCCATTTCCTTGCCCTGGCTACACAATTAAACGGTAAAGAGAAGGGGGAAGGTGTGGAGAGCAGTGATATCTAGGAAGTGCTGAATGGAAAGTGAAAGTAATTATCTGCCCCGCCTCTATGCCACTGGCATAGAGGAGGGGCAGACAATATTTGATTGACAGCTGAGATTTTTAAATGAGCTTACAACAGCTATGAATGCTTTAATAAAAAAATAGAAATTGTATTTCATGTTTAATTTGAAAAGGACTTTTATTATACAGATTTTTGTGTCTGGATGACAGGTCCACTTTAATGATGTCATTGGTTATAATTGGAGCTTAGTGATGTCATTTCTGTCACATGAATCACTGTATTATAATACATAAAGTACCCCTGTTAGAAGTCACCTCGGGGGTTCCATGACCTGTATAAAACACTCAGCCTTCGGCCTCGCATTTTTATATGGTCATGGATTTGGACAATTTTTGGACACTTGTCTGCATGTATTGCCTATCTGACCATATCAATGGGTGACTGTCACTACCATTTGTTGGACATAATTCGTATGATTGCTGTCACAGCCAGAAAATTGTCTGATTCGTTCTTTTACTACTTTATTTAATCTGAATGGTTAGTTGCATGATCGTCTGTCGGACATAAGTGTAAAATCTGCAAGTCTATGGCTAGCTTAAGGGGGCACTGAATTCTGCATGACCCTGGTATTTGCTTTTATTTTCTAACTCATAGTTGATCAAATGATTTCCTGATTGATTACTATTAACTTCTGCACATTCAGTATATACCTGTATCTAATCAGCCCCTAAAAGAGTTTCTTGATCAGAATACATTATGTATTGTTTACTGACAGTGGGGCAGGGTGCAGACTGCAAAAAACAGGCACAAGCTGCCCTGTTTTTTGCACTTTGTATTCAGCATCACTGTGCCCCTACACATCCCCTTACTTGTGCTTCATTCAAATGAACAAGTTAGGAAATTATAGAGTACAGCATGGCTCCAGATGTAAGTTTTTCTTGGATGACCACCAAGGTCGCTATTGGGCATGTTAGTTACTATTGACACTGAAAAGTTATGTGTGGGGGACATGTGAGGCAGCATGGGAAAAGCCACCTCGAGTTGGTACCCCCCCCCACCAGATCGCCTGACTGTAAGGGGTGTCTGCAAACCTTATTTCATTAGTACTAACCCCCAGTGCAACATTTTTTAAGGGAATGTAGCCTTTGCTATACATGTCCTGCTTGCTTATTGTCAACTATTCAATTCATTCATGTTGTCTAGGTCTCCATAGGATCTATATATCAGTTACTATGAATCATCCCTTATATTCAGCTAATAATTAGATCACACTGGCCCCTAGTGGCTTCTAGACTTAGTATCCTACAAAGCAGATAATGCTGCCTTCTTTGCATGTTCCTGCAATGATTAGTGCAAATCTCAATGCACACGTGAATAATAGTACGAAAACATTTCTTTTGAACTTCTATGCCTCAGTATGACAAAGGGCTGTTGCATGATGAATATTTGGTATCCCTGTGGTAATATATAATGGATCAGTGCTTTTTCTTTCCCTGTTATAACATGGAAAAGAGGAATTAAGCAGAATAAAATTGTCACTTATGTTTATAGAAACACATACAATCATTTCCTGTTCCTAAACAGCACGGCAATTACTTTAATCTTCCAGATAGCAATGTCTGAAGTATATATGAATGGGGTGCAACAATATCAGTAACTTAGTTACAGGTCCTTAATATTACAGCCTTTTAGCTTTTCTTAACCTAGGAAAGAGCTTAACCTTAACATTTTCCAGGTGCTTAATGTTTTGAAAAACAGCAAATTGTTATATATAAATTTAAAGCTACATTTACAGTCCTGAGTGTTATTGTTAAAATTAGATAGAAATATACAGAACTCCATATGCATACTTTCCAATTTGTTTGTAAACTGTAAATCTGGAGATTAAAGAAGTCATCAAAAATATAGCTATAAACTACTCTCCTGACATATTCACATTTAGGTTTGATTCTGCCAACATACCAGGGCCCAGGACACAAGCATGCTCACATGAGCTCACATGAGCTTCTGCTAAAGGTTGTGTTGGCATGTGGAGAGGATTTTGCCCAAAAATGCCAGTTAGCAAAGTTGTAAAGAAAGGTCATAAGAGACATAGCACTGAATCTAGGAAGAATCCGTGTACAAGCTGCATTTTATAGAATGTGTCCCAATTAAGTAAATCATTAAATATTAAAATGTAATAATTTAAATGATTATTTTATTATAAAATGGTTAAAATTACTTCTACATGTAGCAGGTTCACCTGTTCTCAGTTGCAGTTAAATATAAGTTTATAACAAATACAGTGTAGATCCCATGCAACAGAGACAGTGAATTCCACCTGCATATTAGCAAACAAATATAAATAGACACTTACAATTTAGGTTAAACCTTGTGGAGCTGCAGGATAACAGGTTACATTTCACCCTCCTCTCATTCCACTGCCCCCTGCTAGTGATACCCATATGTAAGGGAGAATCCCTTCCTCCCCAAGCACCAGCCAGAAGACCTGTGGAGGCAAAGGTCTTCAGACCCTTTTCACATCACAGCTAGGACACAGGGAGGGTCCCTTCCCCCTGAGTTTTGTGGATGGTTTTCCCGGGGCTGCAATGGAGCAGGCTGCATGGAGCCTAATGGCCAATATTCCAACCATGAGTGTAACTACAGATAAAGCCGACCCTGTGGCCAAGGAGGTCCTGATTCATATATAATTTCACTAAATATTGGTAAAACAGATAAACCTATAGACATTTTGGGGGGCTGAAAAATTATTTGCTGTGGGGCCCACCCAGGGACCTTCATGATTGGAGAGCTAATGGGACTATTGCACCCTCCAAGAAAAATCACATTACAACGTAAGTAGTAAGTGTTTTATAAATAAAAGGGGCTGATTGAACACTGTTTCATTGGGTGTTGGTATCAATTGGAAATTACAGTTTAAACCCTTACATAACATGCATACAAGTATCTACACATTCTAAAAGTTCATTTTTGGATGAATAAATCCTTTAAGGTACATGGTAAAGTTTTTTCCACATTACAATGCAACTTACAGCACCTGGATTTTCTTGCAGATGTCATTTAAAGACAGCTGTTATAAACATTATTTTTCCCAAACTTTATTGCAGTTATTATGCAATTTTAAATAGACTAAAGATACTAAAGACTAATCAAGAGCATTAATGAGAAAGTGCATAATATAGATACTGCCTTGATAGTTCTAAAAGATAGGGGGAAAAAAAGAAAAGACAGTGGGAAAAGACATAGAGGGGGAGACCATATCACATTCAGTTTAAGGCTCTTGAAGGCCTCAGATAAGTTTATATGGATTGAAGTAATATTATGATTGCACGTCATCATAGCTTTCAATATTATCAGAATCTCTTATGAATGTCTGTTAATGAATGGTTCTGATTTTCCTTTATCATTGTCCTATCTGTTTGTTGTTGATTTACAAGCTTAAACTTGTATCACAAACATGCTTTGGATGCACAGAAATTGCACTGTGTGCCCTTATGCCTCAAACTGGTAAATAAACGCAAGAGCATAGAGGCACTTCTATAGGGGCAAGCACTGTAATGGATGTAAATCTAAGGGGGCACAATTCTGTGTCATTTTGTAGCACATAATTGTAAAGAAGCCAATTGGAATATTCCTACAGGTGTAGGGACCCATAGGGTTAATATACCCCTATGGCTTTAACCCTTCCTCCTTTTCCCTAGTTGCTGGGCAAAAGCCCATGGGGCAAATTCACTAAGATTCGAAGTTGCGCCAAGCGTAACTTCGCCGCACTTCACCAGGCGTAGTTTCGCCAGCGCTTCGCAAATTCACTAAAATCCGAAGTTGCACTCACGGGTAGCGTAAGGTTGCGAAGTTGCGCTAGCGCTGATTGGCTAAGCGAAGCGAAGTTACGCTAGCGATGGTTAATTTGCATACGGCACCAAATTCAAATTTCAATGGAGGAATACGTACAATCACTACAAATGCCTGGGAAACCTTCAAAACATCAAATAAATTTTTTATTTTGCCCTACACATGTGCCCACTGTATAGCTAAGTTGCCATTAGTTAGGAAATGTAGGGGGGAAGGAGGGGAGCCCCAAAAAAAACTTCGATCTTTTTCAGCCTATAACCCATAATATAGAAAAAACGCCAGCGTTTTTTGGGAAAAAATTTAGCTTTTTTTGAAGAAATCCCTATCTACTCTATTGCCCTTCGCCTGGTCTGAGGTGGCGAAGGAAGTCTAGTGTAAAAGGTAGCGTTCAGAACAATGCGCGCGTTAGTGAATTTGCGTAGTTACGTCCGTTGCGCAAATTCGTCAGGCGTAAGAGTGCGAAGTTACGCTAGTGAAGTTACGCCAGCGTCCGTTAGTGAATTTGCGAAGTAACGAAAATGACCAACGCTAGCGAATTGATGCTAGCGTTAGGCGCTTCGGCGCATTGTGAATTTGCCCCCATGTATCTAGTTTACTTTCACCTATCTTAGTTATTGGCCAAGAGGTATAATGACCACTTCCTGACACACTTTAATATAGTGTATGGAAAGGGGTGGATCTTCCTCTTTGGCTTCTGGTGTCCTTACCAACTGGATGTTCCCACTGAGCCTGGGTACACCAAGGCCCAGTAAAGCCCTTAAGCCCTATAGGGACCAGTACCTCTAGTGTATGAGTCAGGGAGTAGGAACCCAGTGAACAAGGCCAGCTAGAGACAGGATAATCTTTGTTATAGGCTCTCTAGGAGAGTATGATAGAGAGGAAAGATAGAAAGAACAGCTTTGTGCTGGATCCAAATGACCCTAGCAACCATGCATTTATTTAAATAAGAGACTGGAATATTAATAGTAGGGGACCTGAATAGAAAGAGAAGTAATAAAATTATAATAACAATATATGTGAAGCCTTACAAAGCATTTGATTTTTAGATGTGGTCAGTGACCTCTATTTGAAAGCTGGAAAGAGCCAGAATGAGAAGAAGATAACTAATTAAAAAAAAGAAAAGAAATAACGAAGACAAATTGAAAAGTTGCTTAGAATTGGCAATTCTGTAACATACTAAAAGTTTACTTAAAGGTGAACCACATCTTTAAGAACCTGGCTAGGTACATAGTATAACATTTGCCATCGTTTGCTAGATTTTTATCAACAATGCAACATTCTTTATGATAATTCTAGCTCATTTGTGCCAGATACTAAAAATATTTTAATTCTGCACCACATAACTACTGTGCCTAGGATTGCTTATTGTCTAATGTTTACTTACATGAAATTGTGTAGAACTTCATTTAGCAATGAGTTTCACTCAGCATTAAAAAGGATTGTTTAGTTGGACCTTTGGCAACTTTGCAATATTTCGACAGCTATATTTCTTCTGATAAATCTATCCTAGCCTAAAATCTGCTTCTTTTAAAGGCAACTAATGATAGACACTCTAAGTGCGCAGGCCAGTTTCTATTTAGTGACTGAACTGAAATAGCATCCAGAAGGATTTCCCTTTTATGCACTTTTCATTAGAGGTTAAATTGTCCCTTTAATGGAAGGTAAACAAAATAAAATTTAAAATATTCTCTTTTGGCATCAGAGCAGTCTCTGTCGGTATAATGTGCTAGACAGGTTTTTTTTTCTATCAGGCAGACAGACTTTTATCTGACCTCTGTGTGAGAAACCAATCACTTCCATAACCACAGCATTGCACCTTGCTGTGCTGATAAATTCTACTTGCAGCCTCTGTTCTGTGTATTAACCCTGCCAAGCTGGAAGTATAGACTTACTTAATACAGTTATAGAACCTGTTATCCAGACTGCTCACGACCTGGGGTTTTCCCAGATAATGGATCTTTCCGTAATTTGGATCTTCATAAGTAAAAGGGATACTGTCATGGGAAAACTTTTTTTTTTTTTTTTTTAAATGCATCTTTTATTAGTGCTGCTCCAGCAGAATTCTGCATTGAAATCCATTTCTCAAAAGAGCAAACAGATTTTTCAATTTTTGCCTAACTATATTAGAAACATTTTTATTTTGCACAGCCTATCTATTTACCTAGTTTTTATTTTTATACTGAACAATTCCTTTAAGTCTACTAGAAAATCATGTAAACATTAAATAAACCCAATAGCCTGGTTTTGCTTCCAATAAATATATCTTATATTGTTTT
The DNA here is from genome assembly GCF_017654675.1 of Xenopus laevis. Classification (NCBI taxonomy): domain Eukaryota; kingdom Metazoa; phylum Chordata; class Amphibia; order Anura; family Pipidae; genus Xenopus; species Xenopus laevis. Next base: position 101,000,138 of record NC_054379.1, read on the forward strand.
TAAAAATGTAAATTATTTGATTATAATGGAGTCTATGGGAGAAGACCTTTTTGTAATTCGGAGATTTCTGGATAACGGATCCCATACTGTTTTTCATAAAAAAGAGCAATAACAGTAGTAGTGAAGAAGGGAAAATGGGATCAAAAAGTTGCAGCATCTTTTTCAGTGTTAAGTGTATTAATAACTCAAGGGATGAAAACATAATTTTGTCTTCTTATAGGTCCCTAGTCAGGCTTCACCTGGAGTATGCAGTGTACTTCTGGGTTCCAGACCATGAGGGCATGAACACACATGTGTTTTTACAGTGTGATTCACTAGGCGGTTACAAGCTTGGGCAATGGCACACTAGGCTACTGTATTTACGCGGCAGTCAGTTTTTTAAATGCTGTGCCGTTACCACGGCGTAAAAATACATGTTTGTCCCTGCCCTAAGAAGGATATTAATAAGATGGGGAGAGTGCAGAGACATTCACCTAAACTTGAAAAAAGGGATACAATTTTAAACTACGAGGGTTGACTGTCAATGTTGGGATTGTAGGCGCATAAGTTTGGTGCTAGTTTGGTTAGAAAAGTTTATATGGAACAATTGTATAATAAAAATTTTTTTTTATTAAATCTTCTTTAAAAGCACACAAAAATCCAAATGAGCAGAGCAGGGGAGTACATGGCTCAACGCATTTCGTGACTACAACGGTGACCGTTGTAGTCACGAAACGCGCTGAGCCATGTACTCCCCTGCTCTGCTCATTTGGAACTTATGCGCCTCCAGTTTCAGTATTTGCTTTACCAACGTGACCAGAGTGGGCTGTTTGGATGTTTTGGATAGAGCTATCACCCAGCCCTCAAGTGGATTTTGTCTGCATGCACTCCCAAGCAATGTTGGGATTGTGTTCCCTTTGCCAGGGGACATGATTACTCTTTACAAGTACATTAGAGGACATATATATTACTAGGAAATAGAATTATGTAATGTCGCCCAGATCTGCTTCAGTCCACCACATATTTAGTAAGCACTTACAGCGATTGTGGCTTTTTTGTTCCGTGCCTGTACTGTACCCTGTTCAATAAATGTTTTTTTCATATTTTCAGAATCATTGAAATGGCTTATTTGATTTCCATAGTTAATCAAGTGCCAGGAAGTGATAATGACTTACTTCCAGGAAATGCTAACTTCAAATATGTTTCCTGTCTGTATCATTAACACATTTTTTCCTACTAGTTTGATATACAGTATGAGTGTCACTGCTATCAATAAATTGTCTTTATTTCATCTTCTTTTGAGGACAGCTATATAAAATAAATGATCTGTACAAAGATGCTGAAATGACTGAATTTAAAATCAACACAATACACAATATATATCTATTGAAAATGGAATATGTCTCCCTTTTCAGTTGCTTGTGTAGCCAGAAGAGTTTGAATGATAAGCACTGCAGCATCTGCTGTCTTGTACATCGGCAACTTTAAGCACTTACATTCTATCCTCGCTGGATTCTTGTCACGTCCTATGATTTCTACTACAGTATGTAAGGGACAATAGAGGAAGTTTAAAGATTATGTAACATTTTACTGCAGTACACGAAAAAAAACACTAGGCCTTTTTTTCTTGCAACAAGAGAAATAAAAATATTATAAAAGCAAGGTTCTTCAGTAAAGAAAAGGCATTTTAATTGCAATTTTAATTGCAAAATGGTATTTATTTGTGGTCAAAAACAATTTGAGTCTAACAAGCTAATATGCAGAATAAGGGGCCCATTCACTAAGTTCGAGTGAAGGAATAGAAGAAAATATACTTCGAAGTGTTTTTTTGGCTACTTCGACCATCGAATGGGCTACTTCGACCTTCGACTACAACTTCGATACGAACGATTCGAACTAAAAATCGTTCGACTATTCGATAGTTGAAGTACTGTCTCTTTAAAAAAAACTTCGACCCCCTAGTTCGCCTCCTAAAAGCTACCGAAGTCAATGTTAGCCTATGGGGAAGGTCCCCATAGGCTTGGCTATCTTTTTTTGGTCGAAGGATAATCCTTTGATCGATGGATTAAAATCCTTCGAATCGTTCGATTCGAAAGATTTAATCGTTTGATCGAACGAATTGTGCAAAATCCTTCGACTTCGATATTCTAAATCGAAGGATTTTAATTCGCCAGTCGAATATCGAGGGTTAATTAACCCTCGATATTCGACCCTTAATACATCTGCCCCTAAGTGTAGTTCTTTCACCTGGGTGTACTCATTCCTTGGATTTGCTTATTCATCTTTTAGATAGTTAGGAGTGTGTGAGAGGGGTGCTTTCCATAATAACTGTAGTATTGACTTTTAGCAGTGGTAAACAACTTTTATATATGACTTGCCATTGAAGTTTTCGTTCAAGAGCATTGCAATGGTTTGTGAGGAAATAGAATTGCCTTTAAGGCTTTAAGAAAATTTAAATACCAATAGAAGACTAAATAGTTATACATAAGAATAAAAATGAAACTAAAATACTACTATTATAACAAAAGCCCATAATTCTATTTTCATGCCTTAAAATAATTCTAATTCAAATTGGTCAAATTTAGTTATTTTGAAATTGTAATTATTGTTCAGGCCCTTGACTGTGTTTACAAGGGTGATGCAAATGGAAGAAGCGGATAGAAATGAAAACGATATAATAAATATTAGACAAGCTTGTGAAGTCACAAGCTAAATAAAAAACTAAATAACTCAAAGACCACAAAAAATAAAAAAATGAAAACTAATGGCCGATTGCCTTTTTAAAAATGGGTGTTGATCTTGGAGATCCCTCCTCTGTATCCCACTCCACTGCAGTGGGGGAGGATCAGCCTAATACCCATGTCAGTTTACATCCCAATAAACTGCATAGAGGCAGCCTATGAAAAATAACAATGAATAAAAAGTTAGCGACAAACATATGGGGGCAGATTTACTAAAAGGCAAAGTGGCTATTGCTAGCGACAATTCTCTAGCGTTACCGCCCGCAGGGACATCACCGATTTGCTAACGGGTGTAGGTGCCAATTCGCTAGCGAAAGAGAAGTCCAAAAAACGCTGGCGTCTTTTCCTTTTTTCAGCCTGATTGCCTGCAAAAGACCTGACTTAAACATTTTTTGGGGAACCGGTTTTCCCCATACATTTGCAAACATATGGAACATTAATTTTACAGTGGGCTCATGTGTAGGGCATTAGAATAACTGTATTGTCTTTGTTAAGGTTCCCTGGACTTCTGTTGGCGACAATTCACCCTTTAGCAAATCTGCCCCAAGAAGTTTACTGACATGGTATGAGGTTTGTCAATTTTATGACCATAATTTTGTAATTAAAACCCCTATTTCTTGACATGATATGCACTTGCGCAAATAGTAACTTATTAGTGAAAAAAGGGACCAGGGAATGTGCACTGATCAATGCCTTCTCTTTTATATGCTGTCAGACATTATTTATATTTATGTGTGTATTTAAAAAGTTCAATAGTTATCTAATAGTCATTTTCTTTCCAATGATGCTCCTGAAATACATTTAGCCTTCTCCAACCAGTACTAAAAAAAATGTACGCATCAACAATAGCAAAACACACTAAATAATAGGAAGCGTTCGTTTTTCAGATAAATGATTGTTGATCTTGCCAGGAGACGGTCACACAGATTCTGAGCACAGAATAAAAAATGAGAAGACAAGTATTTTTTGCCAGGAAGAAAATTGAGAAATTTATATTAGCAACACGCATTTGTACTTGAAAAAAAACTGAATGGATCTTTCATGATACATGGTTTTTGAAAAAAAAGAATTATGCCGTTGTGTATGAACTTTAGTCCGACACAGTGCATTTATTGCTAAATTCAGTTTCCCTATACTCTTGATGGGTATAACTATGAAGAAAATAATATATCAAAATAAGATTGCTCAAAGCAGCCACTTCAACGAGTCTGTATCTATGGGAGTGGGTTTGTGCTGTACCCAAGCACAGAGAATTTTAATAAAACAACAGAGAATTACTGTTCAGAAAACTGAACACATTGAGATGAATAATCAAATTATTCCCTTCACTGCAAAATAGGTCTCCTTGCCGCTCAGATCCTTAAGTATGAAATCAGCAATTAATTAAACATCTGAAGCAACAGGTTAAATTAAATTAGACTAGAATAAAGGAACTACCGAACCGACGCTTGGTCTATTATAATGGGATATAATAGGATGCAATTTAACACTCAATGGAATTTATTAGCATTATGTATTTCTTCTGTAATATATATACAAATGGATGCTTCAACCAATATCCTACAGGGAAAAGCCAACAGCAAATCCAACACTTACATATTTCTGTTTAAGACTATGATAGTTTCAGGCATTTCCCCGCTGAATGGAAAGGCCTAAATTATTTTTTTGTTTTCTGTACTGCACACAACCAACAATCTGCCAGGAATGATACTGTAAATATACACCTTATTAACAGCTCAAACATCCAAGGTTAGAGTATGAAGGACTAGAGGCTCATCAATAATAAAGAAGTAGGTTTACATTGACAATGTCACATAGGAATGCATTGCAGGCAACATGGTGAAGAAATATTATGAATTGCTGAAAACTCTGGAACATGTACTCTCAGACTGGCAAATAGACGCTTTACCTTACCACTTGCAAGTTTTGAACCCCTCCAAAATCCTATTTTGGAAAGATCTCATCATCCCTCTTTTTCCGCCCCCCCCCCACACACTTTTCCTATACTTATTTTGCTATTTTGTATCAGCCTCCCTTTAGCTACAAACATGTCTACTGAACATTTAGCTATTTAACAGTTCAGAAAAGAATTGTATTGTGAATTATTTAATAGCATGAACAAAATGGGATCATAACATTTGTTGCTTGACCTGAAGTGGCAGCTAAAGCAAATGTTAAAGGTTGCAGCGAGATTTGGAGTGGCTGCCACTGTTGTGCAGCTCTGGCAGAAAAACAATTTGCAGTTGCTCAGCAACACTTGACATAAAATGTGCTACTGGTTGAGCATGAAAAAAGGTTTCAGATAAAATGGTCCAATACAAATAACATACAAACAATTTTCACAGGCAAAAAAAATTAATATTCTGAACAGTTCCATTAACAGCAATGTCTAGGTAAGAAAACATCTGTTTATGCTGTGCTCTCTGAATACTAAATGTGGAAATGAGATTAACAAGCACCAGCTGAACATTTCATATGAGGGTGGTGGTGTATATAGACTAAAGGTTGCCCGTGATGCTGATAAAAGGAACCATTGACCCTTGTATTGACTATTACGTTTATTTTCGTTTCCCCTAAGCCTTTTCATTTTCTAAAACTATCAACGGAACAAAAGCAGACAATTTAAAAAAGGGCAAAGGCTGCCAGTGTTGGTCCCCTTATTTACATGGACTATTGGCATAACTTATTCTGCATGGGGAATCCTTTTATATCCAGCAGATAGGCTGCCAAATGAAAGAAGCTTTGCCCATTATGGCCACTCAAGTGTTGGGCTATTTCAGGGTGATCTGAACATTGTTCATTGTATCATGGGCCGCATCAGTGATCCAGTGTAGGCTTCAGCTGATTATTACATATATATTATATAACAAGATATATATCAAATGGGGAGGGCAACATTTTGTCTATACATGGCAACTAGCAACCAACCCTAACTGGTAAAATGTTGCCATTGTAGGACCCCCACCCAACCCGTACCCATATCTTCTCACTCTCTACACTACTTCTGTGTATGCCTCTGGTTCCAAGACAGGGTATCTTTATGATCAGCAGAGGATTGTACTTCCCCAGTCTGACCCACACCCAACCCTTACCCACAATAGTTTGCCAAATTTCAACCCGAACCTGCCCAACTGGTGGTCAAACTGCAGGGCACCACAGGTTTTGGGTCAAACCACACATCACTTATGGGCACACTGTCTTCTGGTCAAGAGTGGCTTAACTCCTACACCTTTAGCTATTGTAAATCAGTAACAACACAAAATTATAAGAGGGTTATAAAGGGTACATTTCTACAATGCTATAAATCTAAAATGCTCCAGACATGCTAGAATTCATTGCACAAGCATCTACCTGTCCCTGGTGCTAAAGAAACTTGTAGTAGGAATGGCTTTGAGATTGGTTGGATTGGAACACAAATGAAACATGGCATGTTTATTAGTGCATAAGTCTCAGATTGTGCTTGTTTCAAAACCAGAACAGTCCATAACAATATTATTTTGGGAAGGAATTTATCCAGGTAGAAGTAGCAGTTAAATATTAAATAGAAGAGAGAAGTCAGAATGTACTGTGTAAATTAAATATAGCTCAATTTATTATATTTATTTGTACATGTCATCAAATTCCAGTCAACAGCCAAATCTGAATTGCAGATTACTCTTGCAAACCAGGGGTTTGAAAGTTATTGGGCTATAGTTTTATTCACATAATATAATTTTCAGGTTAGCGCAGGTTATCTTATGTTCCTCTAGTGTAGCCTCAGAAGAAATATTTTAATACAGAATTGCAGTTACAGTATGATATGATGATATCAAAACTAAAAATTGGGAGGATTACAGGCTGCACAACAATAATCATTAGAGAAATGTGACTTTCATGATGCAGAACATGAGGTTATAGTAGGTATGAATGAGGTTATTAAGGGTAACTTTTTTTTTAACTGTATTTAATCTGTATTTCATGGTTAAGCGCTGTTTCATTGTCTAGGGAAAGGGTTTGTTTAAAGGGATTCAGTCAAGGGAATTTTTACAGAATGAATCAGCTAATAGCACTCCTGGCATGGGGCTAGACTTGTTTTCAGTTTCCCAGGTGCCCTCAGTCATGTGACTTGTGCTTCAGTCACTCTTTACTGCTACAGCAGCCCATCAGCAGAACAATGGGAAGGTAACCAGATAACAGCTCCCTGACACCTGCATTACTAAAGATGCTCCCATGCCCCACCTAGTGGTAGATATGAGAGCAGCACTCAATAGTAAAAATCCAAGTCCAGCTCACCAAGTCTTGACTCCTTACGTTACATTGAGTAGGGGAAACAATAGCTCATCTGAAAACAGTTCCATTGTGAAGTACAGGCTCTTTATGTAAGCACAGCATCAGTAAAAATGACCTGAGATAACTGCCTACATACCAATATTACAACTACTAATACATTTTTGGTTCAAGAATACAATTCTAAATGGTAGACTGAATTACATGCAATGTACAAGTGTAATTTAGTAATAAAAACTACACCATAAAAATCATGACAGGATCCCTTTAAAAGTGAATCCACTTAAGCAACACAAATCAACAGTTGGCAAAACTGTTTAATTTATAAGGTACAAGTTTAAGGTTAGAAGTTAGTCTGACAGACCCTATCCATTAATATCACATTGACTATGATGGATAAACTGTATGTATTATTTAAAAATGCAGTCTTTAAAAAGTCAAGGTGTCCATTCAATATGTGACAGAAGTACAAAATATCTGGTTTTGCCCAGGGATGTAACTATAGAGGAAGCAGACCCTGCGGCTGCAGGGGGACCCAGGGCAATCTCTGGATATGTTGGGGGCCCTTAAATTAATTAACTTGCTGTGGGGCCAAGTAACATCTAGTTACACCACTGGTTTTGCCCATTTGTGTGCCTAATTTTTTAAACACCAATGGATAGTCTTTTATTTTTTATTTGTGTAATTATGTTTTGTTTTTTATGGCACTGAAACCGCATTGCAACAATGAACTGTATATTGTATATTTTGCCTTTACAAGGCTAAGGTACGAAAAAAAATTTCTTATATGAATTGTATAAATCTAGAGAAAAGAGCAAGTGCCCAATGAATTAAACCATGGTGACAGCTACCAAATATAATTTTGGTAAAATCCTATATTATCACTATAAAATATTACTCAGCAAATCATATTTAAGGCTTAATTTTACCTATTAATTTAAACTCCAAACAGAGCAGGTTGTTCAATAATCAATAAATCAATTACTGGTCTTGGAGTGCCAGTGGAACAAAAATAATATTAAAGTCATTGAGGCAGAAGATCTGTTTCAGAGAAAAGTACACTTTCCATGTCAAGCTCAGCTTTGATGTATAATATTGATTTCACCTTGATTATGTCTTTCAGTCAGTGGAATCATATAAAGAAGTTTATTTAAACTCTGAAAAATGCACCACAAATCTTATTAAGTGTGTAGTGGGTGAAAGTGTGTAGTGTAAGATATGTAACCATTAATAATTGTGGACACTCAAGCTTAAACCCTTGCAACATAAAATTGTAGTTAGTGTAGCAGATACCCAGGAGTTGTAATTGTGTGCTCCAAAATTGTGTAATTGATTAATAGAGAAGAGGTCTACTTCTCATTGAATACCAACTGTAACATAACTTCAAATAAAGTTACTGTAAATACTGTTCCTATACTATACAGGGCACTCCCTTGTGGTTAGATTCTAAATTGTAAGACTGATTTAAAGCAATCAATCAGGTTTTTCCTTTTTTTTTTTTGTTAAAATCTAATTTCTAGTTAATGAACCCTAGAGATTTTCCCAGAAGCACAACTAATACCTGTAATCAGGGCTTTGCCATGCCTGACTCCGCAGATAGAGACCCATTATAACTCTTTATAAAGACAAAGAAAGTTGATGGAGGAAAAAGGACAAGGGCATAAATGATAGCAGAGCTGTATACTTCTATTTCACCATTCGTTCACATGTAATCAAAAATGTATCTTTCCTACCTTCATCAGCTTTTGGCATGTTTGTTCTAGGTTATTTGGCAATTAGAATGACCATTAGCTAAGTACCAGTGAGGCATATAACGATTTGGAACATAAGGAATGTATTTAAACCCATAGTATATAATTGGGCTTCTAAGTAAAATAAGAAAAATAAATAAAGAGTTGGCCATTCAATTCAAGAGTATTGGCACGAGTGTTTGAGGTTAGTTATTTCATAAGCAGCAGAACAATATGATGTGAGACTTACTGAACATCATTTTGCAAAAACCAACTCTTACTAGTGTAATCCCAGGACACTGAAGAAGTAGACAGTTTAAAGTACAGAAACTATAAAGTCTTTAAATATTCGTATAGTCAAAAAGAAGGACAAAACTGGAGAAGGACAAAAATTTGACATTGCTATTAGACTATGGAATGCAAGTATTACAATGATCTGATAGAGGAAGAGAAGAGGAAGTGGAGGATTTTTTGAAGTCTAATAAGCGAAATATAATGCTTTCAAAGGACTGTGGTTTTCATTACAGAAATGTTTTAAAGTATGTTTGATCCTAGAATAAAGATAAAATAATACACTATAAAGAAGTCTCACAGACCGGGAGTGCGGGTCCTAAAAGAAGAAGGGACATGGGAGTGTTTTCACTCTGCATTCATTGACTAACATGTAATTGATAATATTTTATTCCAAAGGCATACAAAGTACAGTAAACTAACATTTTTCTAATGTCATCCTTTATATATTATAATACTTATATATAATAATATAATATTTCCATAGCTTATTTTACAAATTACATTACATCAGTGAAATAAATATGATATGTTCAGATGAAAATTCCTCTAATGTAACTCTGACTACTTTGCTGAGCTGTCTGTCTACTGTTACTTTATATCAACATCCAGCTGTCCTCATCCTGCATCCTCCAAACCCCACAATTCCCTGCACACGTGATTTCAATAAGAAACAGAACACCATAGTGCAATGCATTGTGGGTTATGTAGTTCCTGCATACTGTCTGTAAGCTGTGGAGAAGTTGTTACAATTTGTAACATCAGTGTTTAGTCCCTCCTTCCCTGCAAGGATTTCAAATGACGCAGAAAGAGATGAACTGTTAAACAGCTGGATTTCAGCATAGAAAATGGCATTTATTCATACTTTTTGAAGAAACAGGTAACTGTGATGAATATATTAGGGGTTTCTGTGTTATGTGGGTCTCTTTATCAAATTTTGGTTTGGAAGCCGGAGTTACCGTTTAATTAAACTAACATTTCAGTCTAATCTGGATTATTTGAATAAAATGGAGTCTATGGGAGATGGCCTTCCCGTAATTCTGAGCTTTCTGGTTAACAGCTTTCTGGATAACGGATCCCGTAGCTGTATAACTAACAGCAACCTGGTTAGTTTTCCCAGATATATAAAAAAATATCGAACAATTGGTTCATAATATTATATATCCTTGAAAATACTTTTACCTAAAGCAGTTTAGTTAGATAAGGAATAAACGAGTATTTTCCATGCACTTTTTTTTATAATGGAATCTATTCTTTTTATTCCTTCACATTTTTATGTGGTCAAAATATGCAATTTATTTGTAATATTGCACATTTAAATTTGTATCCAGCATGCCTGGCATGGATCCCACGTTAAGCAAATAGAATATCTCATCATATATTCCTAACACCCCATGTCAGACATAATAAAAGGCTGAGGAAAGGTGCTTTGTACAATGAAATATTATGTGGAGCGGATAAAAGCTGGAGACAAATAAATAAGGCACATCTTGTCAAATGTATTGGAGTCTCCAGGTTCCACTTTTATAGTTCATGAATTCAATCAAAATGTATGCGTTTTCAGTAGTCACTTCAGATAATTCCTGTTTGTCAAGTCCTGCACAGACACAAGATAAATCCATGGTATTATTTATTACTCACATACTGTATGTAGTTTCAGTTAGTTTTGGTGAGAGTGATAAGCTTTTATCAAACAACGTCCTTTTAAGTAACTCTGGCTGTTTTTCCTTTAAAAATAGTTTTAACAAAAATAATTTCCCTTAAGACCAAACTTGTCTTTCCTTAGTTTAGTGTCTTATGCTTAGTTTATAGCTAACGTCATTTTGTAAATCTTTTAAATTATGCTATATTTCATCCCCAGCAACAAAGATGTCCTCCTGATACACTCAGGGGTAGGGTTGCCACCTTGCCGGGATTTTACTGGCCTGGCCAGTAAAAATGATGCTTGATCCCAATGTTATTAATAGGGAAAAAAGATAAATATATAGGAAGGCTGATATTTTTTGCCAGAAAAGGTGGCAACCCTACTCAGCGGAAGATTTATCAGAATGTGAAATTAGAAAAACTCACCCACTTTCTATTCATTCCAATGGGATTTTTAGAAATTGACTTATCAGAGGGTGAACTGTTTGATAACTACACTTCTAAAATCCCATAGGAATGATTAGAAAGTTAGTTTTTCTGTGGTAAACTCTTACCTCACATTTTGATAAATCTGCCCCATGAAAAGTTTTAGCTACAATCAGCTGGTCACTACACCATTTTGACTGCAGAGTGTAACATCCTCCATTGGCACTTGGAGTGTTCTCTCTGATCCAGATACAGTGTTTAGCGTTTGCAAGTCACCGGATATGATGAATCTCCATACACAATTAACATTTAACAGTTGTGTTATTAATTGTTTATTTGTTGTATATTTTTCTGTCACTTTTAAACTCAGCTGATTCTCAGGGTAACTTAACTAATGGGGCAAAAGAGCCATTGATCCAGGGCCCTCCGAGACCTTCCCGGAGGGCCCTGGGGACCCCCATATGGGGACCTTCCCCATAGGCTAATATTGGTGCTCGGTAGGTTTTAGGTGGCGAAGTAGGTGGTCAAAGTTTTATTTAAAGAGACAGTACTTCGACTATCAAATGGTCGCATAGTCGAACGATTTTTAGTTCGAATCGTTCGATTCGAAATCATAGTCGAAGGACAAAGGACAAAGGACAAATTCGATGGTCGAAATAGCCAAAAAAATACTTCAAAATTCTAAGTATTTTTCATTCTAATCCTTCACTCGAGCTAAGTAAATGTGCCCCTTAGTGTTATACAAAAAAGGATATGCAGTTCCTTTAACAGAACACATCCTTGAAGGGAAAAAGTTATCTCTGCACTGCCCCTTTTGCTTCTGCTCACCTCTCCTGAAAATGTGTGACAAGCAGAATCCCTCACCTATGTCTCTCGACTACCAGTCCTGCCCTGTGTCTGTCTGCTCCCAGGCTGACTAAGTGTTCCCCTATGAAACTCTGCTCCCTGCCTCCCTATAGTGAAAGTGTTTGATGTAGACAGTGGAATAAAATAGTCACCTTCCAGGCAGATAACAAACCAGCCACACCCTCGACACCATCCTTTTCACCCTTCTCACCCTAACTTAATGGTACCTCTGCTTTTCTTGATGAATCTGTGTCGCAGTCTCTCCACTTATTTCAGATAGAGAAGCTGCAGGTTAACTCTGAACCTAAAGTTCAGCTGTCTTCCATTATCAGAAATTACAATTTATCCCATCACTTTTATTTACATATAAGTCTTTATTAAAGCAGTAGCTTAGGTGTGGCCCACCTACTGCCAGCAAGAACTACCTGTAACCAGGGCCGGATTTGCAGCGTGGGCGCCCCTAGGCCACGCAGTTCTAGCACCTGACCATGGCCGCACGGTCCTAGCGCCCGCCGCCCACACACCTCTCCCGGCAAGAGCACATGTGGAGCACTGGGGGGCTGCGTGTCCCAAGTGCTCCTCAGCAATTGGCTGGACGGCATGCTGTCCCTACTATTCTGCCGCCCTAGGCCTGGACCTTTGTGGCCTCGCCACAAATCTGGGCCTGCCTGTAACCTTACATTAAGCAAATTTGTAATTAACTGGAGAGTCACCTTCTGATGTAACTAGATTGTGCTCCAGCTGTAATAGAAAAAGAATTAGCTTCAGACAAGCTTGTATGCAGTTCTTGTTCTGTAACAGCTGGCTACCTGCTCACATGGAGGAACATGCCTTTTTGTAATTATCCAGTAGTACATCAGACAGTGGCCCGACCTGTCACCCAGACATAAAAAGCTGCATAATAATTGCCCTTTTCAAATTTAACATGAAATCCAAATTCCTTTTTTATTAAAGCATTCATAGTTGTAAACTCATTTAAAAATCCAATCTGTCAATCAAAATCCAATCTATGCCAGGCGGAGCAGGCAATTACTTTCACTTTCCATTCAGCACTTACTAGATGTCACTGCTCTCCCCACAGCCCCCTCTCTCTTTACCATTTAATTGTGTAACCAGTGCATGAAGATGGACATCAGCTCCCCCATTCTGGTGCACAAACATGGTTTTCATAAGATGAAAGGCTTGCCTTAATAACAGTGTCTACAAAATGGCTCCATCCTCCTTGCTATAATTATGAATTCCCAGACCAAAGGAAACAAGATTCAAATAATTTATATACTGTAGTTAAAGTTTATATTGTTTGACTAATGTGATAAAATTAACTTTAACTAAGTTTTGCATCCAATTATGCTCTATGCACAGTGCATGTGCAACTATAAATGAGGTTTATGGAGCACTCTGTAGGCACCTTCCCCAATATAAACTAAGAAACTGCAAGCACTGTATACCGGTAAATGTACTTCACAATGCAGGAATACTCTGTTATGATTAGTATTGCACCACAATAAACAGACTTTGTTTATGCAAACAGAATAGTAAATTGAGTGCACCTTACTCTACTATAAGCTCCACTCCCAATAAATGTGCTCCGGATGAGACCTTAAAATCTTAGGGAGTAAGCCCTCGCAGCAGTGTGGAGGCGGGGTGTAGTGCAACTGTAACTGTATTCAGGGTGCAAATAAATGGGGCGCGAGTGGTTCTTATAACTTAACCATTAAACAGATTTATTGGACATATACAATCCTCAGTGGAATGTACATAAAACATGTAGGATCATACATCAACATTGGATAGGCATTATTAACAGCACCTTTGGTCAATATAAGTTCCCTCCTGAACGAGAACAATGTATGCAGCCTTGAGGAGGTACACCCAGCTTTCAGCCTTTTCCCTAAGTGGAATCTGAGGGGAAACTCTACCCTAAGTCTGTACACTTAGTCCCTACTTCTGTATTCATTCTGTTTAACATGTCATTGTATTAATCTTCTTATTCTGCATACTATTTGTTATCATATTGATTTTTATGGTTTATTGTGAAAACCAAATAAAATATTTCAAACCTACTTCTGGGCAATTAGTACCCACTCACAATCCTCAGAGGAGCCTCAAGTTGCTCAGTTAAATATCCTGACTGTCTGTTACTCCTAGAGTGACCTATAAAGGTGAGTAGCCTATCCTTGCTAGACTTAACCTGTCTAGGTTCCACTCGAGCTCTGCCTGCCTGCTCAGGCTAGAGTCAGCACAAGATGGACACTGAAAGCATGGCTTCAGAGGGCTTTATACTTTAGCACAGTGCCATCTACTGGTCACTGTGAGAAACAACAAGGGGCATAGCTTAAAGCAGGAATAGGAAACAGTTCCCCCTTCTAACTGTATTTTAGGACCCAGTTAGGTGTCTATAACACTAGGGGACTGCCTGCTAAATAATACTGGGGAACTAATTTACCAGTCCCCTACATTTGCAATTGTACTAAAATAAATACACATACATGATATGAGTGGGTTGATTTATAGGTTATCAAACTATATAACTGAGAATGAACATGTTGTTAATTGTGCATGAGAAACTGGAAATTTCAGTGTTTACGTGTAACCTGTATTAAAGCAATTGTACAGTGTAAAAATAAAAACTGGGTAAATAGATGGGCTGTGCAAAATAAAAAATGTTTCTAATATAGTTAGTTAGCCAAAAATGTAATGTATAAAGTCTGGAGTGATTTGATGTATAACCAGTCAGTCTATACACTACTTCCTGCTTTTCAGCTCTCTTGGTTTACACTGACTGGTTACCCTGGCTACCAGGCAGTAACCAATCAGAGACTTGAGGGGGGGCCACATGGGTCATTTCTGTTGCTTTTGAATCTGAGCTGAATGCTGAGGATCAATTGCAAACTCACTGAACAGAAATGTACCATGTGGCCCCCCTTCAAGTCGCTGACTTACTCAGAGTTATAGAGCTGAAAAGCAGGAAGTTGGATTCTGGCTGTTTTATTAGACATCTGTTCACTCCAGCCTTTATATATTACATATTTGGCTAACTAACTATATTAGAAACATATTTTATTTTGCACAGCCTATCTATTTACACAGTTTTTATTTTCACACTGAACTATTCCTTTAAAGCTGTTTTCAGTTCATCCCTTACCTTCGTATTATATTTGTTTTATTCCCTTGGCAATGACCACACTAGAGAACAGTAGCAGGCCATGTGTAAAGCAACATCAAGATGTCAAATGGATTAAAGAAAAAAAGGAAATAGCCTTTCAATTTTCTATTCTCAGCATGAGATAAACACCTGTGAGTATCTAGATTATATATTTTCAAAATTAATGATTGTTCCACTCTTGAATGCCAACAAAACGCATTGAAAACCTTTCTGGATCATTCTGTTGGCTTCACAAAATGCTGACACTGGCTCACAGTACAAAGCTCAAATCTACATTTAAGCATTGGTCTTTGTACCCTCTTCTGCTTCTATTCTGTCAATAGCAAAACCTTTACAGTTTTTTGTTCGTTTTGCAGGAGCTGTAGAAGTACTTGAAATTTGACAGCAAAAAAACAAAATTACTATTCAGCTAGAAAAAATTGATTTTTAGAGTATATTCTTATTTAGCCTTACTAGGTTTATTATTTATTTTCATATACTGTATGATATTGTTTTATCTGCCCAGTGCTGTGCTGCTCTAGGCACCTGAAGGCCACCCCCAAAGCTGACACCCTAGACACAGGCTCTCTGCTTAGTGGACAATAAAATGCCAAGGTGTAGTTATTGTCTACCAATGATAAAATGCAATTGCACCCACATAACGTGTCATTTACTAGGTGCAAGGAATGTGAAAATTAGCACCTGTGTAAATGAGCCATAGTACCAATGAATTCCCGTTAGTAGTTACATGATTCGCTGGTCTTCTAGATTCTATCCAGTATCAGACATGCCTCTGTTTGCTTTGCAGTGTCACACATTGCAACTAATTTACATATGTGGAGCTAAGATAGTAGATATCTGTTGCAGAGCTTTAGGTATGCTAGTTTAGGTGTAAAGCCAAAATATATTTAATGAATACATATATTAACTTACTTGGATGCCTTTCCCAAAGAGGCCCCTATTATTTGCAGATGTATTCCTGAAACTGTTTATATCAGCTTGGGACATTTATAGTAGTGATGCGTGTTGCCATTGTAGGACCTGCATCCAACCCATACCCGCATCTTCTCACTCTGAACACTCACTCACTCACTCTGTGCATATGTCTGGTCCAAAGACAGGGAACCTTTGAGAGGAGCAGAGGAGTGTACTTCCCCAGTCTGACCCACACCCAAGCCTAACCCACAATGTTTGCCTAAATTTCAACCCCAACCCACCCAACCAGTAGTCAACTCGTGGGTCACTGCAGATTTTGGGTCAACCAGTACATCACTAATTTATTAGGGATACACAGCAGGAACTGGTGCATTTGACACCAAAATACATCAAACCACAACTTACAAAGACATATATAGGTATGGAACCATTGTTAGGAAAACCTGTCTTTTAGAAAATACCATTCAATTTATATAAAAAACTTATTAAAATGATTAATTTAAATGTTCTGGCAACACAATAACTTAGGATCACCTCAATTTTGAGTCAACCTCAGTAATATTACCTTAATCCACACAATTCACAAGTAAATAATAAATTCAATCTATTCAATTAATTTACAGATAATGTGTGTCTGCTTTACAAAGAAATCATTTCTGAAATCAAGTCAAAATCACTAAGATCTGACCTTGCTCCACTATTAATCTGACATGTTATGAGGCCCTAATTATTATTATTTTCAGACACTGGCAATATAAATATATATATATACAGTATACAGTATATACTGTATATTGGATCATTCCAATTTGACCCAGTGTGTTTGTGGCCAAAACGGGTAAAAATAGGATTATTATCTTATAAGATTCACCCCCAGCTTTAAAGTGAGATTTGGGGTGAAAGCTCTTTTGTTGTCTTGTGGAAGTTTGAAGGCCAATTGGATATAGGATAAAGGTCAATATATTTTTGAAGCTATCATAGGATGACTAACATTTCAGTTGTTCATTACTAGGATCATGTGACAAACTTTCCTTTCATACAATATCTTACCTTAAGTGGTGCTGCAATCTGAACTGGTGATTGTCGTGCTTTCTCCTCGGTTACTTCTGGTTGTCTATTGTTTTCCCTGGGAAGTGTTTTCCTTGCAAGAGTGTTCTGCTGATTGCCATTCGTTTTTAGGATCTTTAGCTTTTCATCCTTATGGTTTTCATGAAGAATTGTACTAGGGCATTTTTCATTATTAACATTATTTTGACAGCCAAAAGGTCTACCTGGAAAACTGGATATTGGCTCCTGCGCATAATAGAAAGAGAAATATGTAGATGAAATGTGTAGTGTTTAGCACTTTGCTTTGTATACCTGTTTATATCTCTTTTTAAAATCTGGCCCTATAGGCATTGAACTTCTGCAGCCATCTTCACCCTACAGCTTAAAGCTTAAATCATCATGTGCACCACATGGCTGTGCAAAATGAATGCAGTCTGCTTCTGGTTTGATCACCTATTAGCGATTCAGCATGATATATTATAGAAGGTAAAACAGAAAGACCATTTAAACACTGGCCCATAAATCTCTGAGTATCAGTTCTCACATGATCATTTCTCACATACTGTTATCTTATAACATGGTTTATTTTCATGTTATTCAACATTCCCAAAGAGTTCTATTTCCTAACCCAACAGGGGAATTCTCCACTGACAGAATTCTTCCATAAAAGAAATGCTGGAGTGCCCTATTAAATTTATGTTTATTGACAATTAAAAGAAAAGGAAAGTGTAAATTACTAAGGGAAGCCACTTACCCAATACCCTGCTAACAGGAGCACTGGCTGGGGTATCAGGTAAGTGAATGCAATTGCTGTGGAGTCCCTTAAATTTGGCACCACAGTGATTTACACTTTCCTTCTCCTTTAAGTGCACATTTGCATTTCTCTTTGCAGTTTCTTAAGTAAATGTTATAATTATGTTGCAGAAGAGCTTTATAATTACAATAGTCAGAGGAATTCTTTGAAGGGCACAACGCAGTGCTGCTTTGAATTAATATAAAAAAGCTCAGTAATGATACTTACCCAGCCGAATAGGTATAAAATAGGTGCATTTACTGTATATATGGTATAACAATTATTTGCATATAGTTTTTGATCATTAATCATTGCTTTCATTTTATAGATCCTTAGTGTTTTTTTTATTTTGTAGAAATGTATAATAAAATGATTTTTATAGTTGAAATGGTTGCGGTAATTTTTTTTATTTACTCAAAAAGGAATACAACTCATTAATGTTTCTGTATGACCTATTTGATTTGTCTAAAAACCCAACATTCAGATTGGAATAGAAGTATGGAAGTTTGGTCCCCAGCACTTTCTGGTTGCTCATAACTTCTGCCTGTATCAGTATTTCCAGTTCTTATTTTTCTTGTCTGATCCAACTGGATGTGAATTGTTGATGAAGGCACTAACCATGGGCATATATGAAGCTATAGTTGGACAATTTGGTAAAACTTGATTTCCAATGTAATTTATAACACTGGCTCAGGCCTTGTTTGCACTGGTGTCAGATGATCTGGGACAGCCAGCATTACATAGATGATTTAGAATCAAACCAATTATGAATGGCATCCACCAAACACTAGCTGTTCTGGAGCACACAGGAGTTGGTCCCCCATAAAGATGTTCAACAAAACTGTAAATAGCAAAATAGGGGAAGGTAGCAGTTGGCTTCCAATGGAGTGATGACCAGCTCAACCAAGGTTCACATAGGCTTCTGGCCTATAGGGTTCTGCCTTTGTTGGCAAAGTTCAATTTATTTAGGGAGGAGGCAGTGCTAGGTAAAGTAGATATGCAATAACTAAAGATATTTAGAAATGTCTTAATAGTGACCTTCCAGTTGTCATACCAGCAATTCTAGAGAGAGCTATCAGTACCATGAAGTTAAAGCTATTGAAATTAGACTAAAAAAAAAGATACTTAAGGTTGGACATTGGCTTAAAATATTTATTTTAGGAGTGTTTACATTGGCTTAAATATGTATTTTAGGAGTGGTTTGTGTTCAAAGTACATATTGGTTCCCTATGTGGGACATATTATTCTATCCAGTTGGAAAACCTACTTCATCATACTGATATTTCATTTCCTCAGCTTCCTGCTCGGGGCTGATCCTTCCTTCCTTATGACTTTCCACAGTTGAACTTGGCTTACAAAGAGGTGTGGAATTGTAACAATCCTTTCTTGGCTGTGACTGTCTTTGGAAGTCTGCAATACTCCGATTGTGTCTTGAACCATTCTTAGACTTAAGAAACTTTTTACATTCCTACATGGAAAAAGTCATGTGTATAAATTACTTTATAATTACTATGTTTATTTAATCCGTGGTTTATCAACAGATTGGTATTATGCCAATATTTGAGAACAATCAAAATGAACCCCCTTTTAGCAGACAAATACAATATATATATATATATATATATATATATATATATATATATATATATATATATATATATATATATATAACATTGTATATAAAATATATCACTTTATTTTCTTCTGAACACATTTTTATGTATTTTTCACAGGATGATACTCAATATTAATAAAAAAAATTTACATGTTTTCTAGACATCAAACAAGGAGGTGAGGAGGAAAATAGCAACAAGTCAAGAACGAAAAGTTGTAACCTCAGCATAAAATAAGAAACAAGTAATATTTAATATATTAATCAGCATGTTGATTCGGTAATGTCAGACAGGTCCCCATAGGCTGACTGTATCATCCAGAGCATAGGTGGGCAAATCGAGGAAAGATATGTTTGTTTGCCAACCTCTCTATGGAAAGCTTTAAACTAAATTAAGCATCATACACAAATGTTAATGAGAAATGTGGGACACTTCTAGAAAATCCGTACTGTAATCAGTGCAGCCCATGAACTTGCATTTATCAAGTGACCTTTATTTTTCAGCTTATTTGATAAACTTATATTACCATGACCTCACTATGGATATCAAGTTTTGCTGATTCTTTCAGTCTATTCATTCAGGCTCATGTTACTACTGAGCCAGTGTGTTTGAGGTGACGTCCTCTAAAGGTACTTGCTTCTAAATACACTTCTTGCACCTCTTTATAGTTCGGATAAACAGGTAACTACTACAAATACAGCAATATCACTGGGAGGGAGGACTGGGACTGCAGTGAGGGATTTCCAGCATAGAATTCCTGATCCTGTACCTAAACTGCCGCCACTCAAGACTAAGGTCTTGAGTGGGGGTCAGCCAATAGGCCAGGCTCATGAGTGAGTTCATGAATGTGGAGGATAGGTGGTGAGGGCTCAGAGTAGGTTCCTAGTGCACGATAGTCCAATTACTCACTGAGGTGAGTGATGGTAGCTGTGGGTCAGGTATAGCTCTGGTACCAGAACTAATAATGGGGGTGTTTCTATTTTTTACAGATAAGAACTGCTGAATGATCACATATAATATTAAGGGTTATAGAAAATTCCGAGGGCAGTAAGGTATTATAATATTTATACAACACATGGATTTTTACAATATGGTGTTTAATGTATGTGAATTTTTTAAAAAAATGTTTTTGATACTACATTTTTATATATAATAATTATTGCACTTGGACACTTTAAGATAGAAAAAGATCATTTTGTAACCTGTCTTATCAAAATTGATTGTTTCATTGTATGTTATATATAGGTTAAATTTCCTGTATTCCACATAAGGGTTAATTTTTGTGGCAAGTTGCATGATGGGAAAAGAAGGCGTGGGAAGTTGGGTTTAAATGGGTTACTGCACAAATAATTGTATCCTGATGAAGGGTGGGTGTCTGTCCCCCCCCCCCGAAACGTTGATGTTTGGTGGCTGAATAAAAGGGGATATTCCCCGACTGCATTAATCAGTGTGTGTGCGGATCCGTTTCTTATACACATTGGTTAATAATGGGGGGGCAGATATTAGCAGTTAAGGAAGGATTACAGATAGTACCAGTTGTAGTCTCCAAGACAGATAACAACCATAATGATACTGATTCTGTTAATGCTTTTAAGAGTGGCTTGGATTGTTTCTTGGACAGACATAATATCAAAAGGCTATTGTGATACTAAACTATATAGTTAGTATAAATACGAGTATATATAATTTATGCGAAAGTATGGAGGGGTGTGTGTATATGGATGCTGGGTTTTCATTTGGAGGAGTTGAACTTGTTGGACTTTGTCTTTTTTCAACCCGACTTAACTATGTAACTATGTAACCATACAGTTTGCCCAGAGGTCCTGTACATTTGAGTAGATCCCATGATCCCAGTCTAGTACTGAGCAGGCTAGTGGAGACCAAGGGTGCATAAAGTGGGTGGAAGACTGCCAGTTAGTATCTAAGTCTAGACCCTGGGAATGGGCATAGGGATTCAAGAGAAGGTGTGAGAAAGATGCAGGTGCCTAAGGTAGCTGCAATCTGTGGTCTAGTACCCAAACCAGCACTCCATGAAGTGGCAGTAAAGACAGAGAGGGAATGAGAAGTGTGCCCAGCCAATACCACTCCAGTCCCTTGGATTATCAATCCCAAGGAGAGATATTTTAGTTCTGGGAGGTAAAATAATTCCTAATATTGTGTAACATGGATGGATTTTTGGTACTGATCTGTTTATGTGTAACTAAACTGGAAACGTTTTGGTCTCCGTTTCACAAAGATATCCTTAATAAGACACTTAAACAGGGGGCTGTGTAAAAGTAATACACTAAACTGGCTAGAAGACAATTCAGTACTATACCATGTGGTCAAGAAGGGGGGTTAGTTAATTATTTTAAAGTGATTATCAAAGGATAGGAGCCCTGAACTTAGAGCTGCAGGGGGTCAGTAATTTTGAGAAAGCTATTACCGTCATAAATCACATGTTGGCTGTAAGGGATCACATACTTCTTAATAATACCAATCAGGGTCACCCTATACCTAGGAGAGATGGTTTCTGGGGCACTGGAATATGAGTGGCCCATCATTCTGTTGCCCACTTATTGAGCATAGTGTGCACATATTTATATTATTATATTTGGTACAGGTATGGGGCCTTTTAAAATTTGACTTATTTGGATAAAATGGAGTCTATGAGAGGACTTTCCATAATTTGGAACTTTCTGGATAATGGATTTCCAGATAACAGGTCCTATACCTATACTGGCAATTACCAATATTATAATGCAGAAACTGGTCTGGAACCAACAACCATCTTTATGAGGTCATAATGAGATGTTCCTGGGCACTCCTACCTCATGATCAAGGTAAGGAGGGGAATGTCCCAGCAGTGAACAAAAAGGTGAAAGATCCAATACTCTTGTGTTCTTCTCCACAATTTTGGATTTTATGTCCAGTTTTACCACAAAGATATAGTAACTTGGTATATATAGGGGTTTTAAGTGTTTTGTATCTTTATTTTACTTACTGTCTTGCAATTTATTTTATGTATGCCTTTGTAACTTGTAACCTGTTATCCAGAATTCTCAGGACGTGGGGTTTTCCAAGTGCAGTTGCGGTCCCTGTAATGGCCCTGCAGTTAGTTGTATGTAAAACTACTTTCATTAAAGGAACTGTAACACTAAAAAATTTTTATGAAAAAATCCATTCTACCCTGCTGTAATAATAGATGTACCCTGCATAAAGTTTAGAATTATCAATGCTTTAGTAAAAAAATACTGTGAGAAAACACTGCTTCCTGTCTACTGAAAAAAGGCGATAGGGTGACTCACTCTGCATGATCTGCACTCCACATCTCCTCCTAACCTGACTTCTGCCAAAACCGGAAGTGATACAGCTGTACGGAGGATTTTTCATTATGCGGCAGACTTATTTCTGTATGTCCTGTGAGCAGTAAGGATGAGCTGATGAGCTATAAATCTTAGGACTACAGAACTCCCCATAAAGTCAGAGCCACTCTTCACTGCTCGCAGCACTTACATACGTAAATTACGCAGAAGTCACGGTGCCCAGGAGCTCCCACTCCCAGTACCTACATTATATGAATACAGATATATATATATTACAAGACAGCTGGAAAATCCTCTGTACAGCGGTATCACTTAACTTCCTGTTTTGGCAGAAGTCAGGTTAGCAGGAAATGTGGAGCACAGATCGCCCTATTGCCTTTTTTCAGTAGCAGTGTTTTCTCAGAAATACTAAACTTCATGCAGGCTAAATCTTTTATTACTGCAGGGTAGAATGGATTTTTTTAATAAAATTTTTTTAGTGTTTCCCTTTAAAGGAACTTGTATCAAAACACACTTTAAGCACTTCTGTAGAGTTGTGTTTGGTCCTGCTCAGTCCATCCTGCCTTCCTTTTGTAAATTGAGTGCTGCTGCACCTACTGATGCAGGGGAAAATGAACAAAACCAAATCAACCTGCTACACTATATGTGTTTTGGACTGAGCCCAAAAAAAAACCCCAGTTGGCCTTGACCTTTATAGGTCCTACAGACCCAGTCAATTCTGCTGCACAGACCTGAGAGAGGCAAATAAAGGAGGTCTGGAGTGAAGTATGCATTGGCGGCGGGGATGGGGGGGCTAGGTTGGAGGCTAGGAAGAAGACCCTTCCATTCACACAGAGGGCCCTTAAAGTTGCAGTCCTGGTGGGCCCTGCCTATAAGTGAAGTAATATATCCCACCATTGTGTAGAGTAGATTAGAGAGAGAGAAATTGAATTACAGAATATTGGTAATACCCTTGTAACGCTGACAATCTGAAAAAAAAACTGCATTGTGGGAGAAAAACATTGCGATTGCTCACGAAATTGCAATTTGTTCACTGTTCTGGTGGATGAAAATGAGCCTTAAGATTTACAAAAGGGATTCCAACAAATGACAGCACTCTCCTGGCACTGACCATCTCATAAACTAAATGACGAATCACTGCACAATGTGATTATACATATTATTAGTGCAGTTATCCCAGACATAACGACTATTAGGCTATGTAATATATTTTACTTAGACACTACTTATTCATCGAATCGAAGTCACAAAAAACTGTCATCAGTTCTAGTATATTATTACGCAGTCACCTCCATTTGACCGGCAAATGTTGCATTTTATTCATCACACAGAGGTATCCTGGGATTCTAAATGATTTGCTCAAAATTACAAGTAACTGAAAGCAAGAAGCCTGCTTTAAATTCAATTTTATTACTTTTATGCTTTTCATTTCCCCTCTGTATACTGTCTTGCTTTTATTTCATAATGGGGATATGATCCATTAACTGATTGGTATCTACAGATAAGCTGTCTCAGAAATGTCTAAATATAATTGTATCTGTCTGCAGGAAGACTTTATGCCCATCATGAGAGAGAGACAGCAGATGAATTATATACATTACGTGAACAGATCAACGTTCAATTCAAAATATGTTTTCAAATCAAAAACACCATATACAGAATGCCTTTGTTGTCATTTAAGGATAAACATTCTAGTAGCGGCTTGTACAAGGATAGGCATTTCAATAAAATGCTACTCACCCCCTCGTAATAATTGGTTGGAAGCAGTGGAGTTGAAGTTATCCAATAGATTTAATAGCCCAATTGCTTATGATACTTAAGTTTGACCAGTTATCATTATGGAAATTTGTCTCCATTTCTACCAAACAATATTACATTTTAAGCTGTACGATTTTTAGAAAAAGGAATAAATACTAGGTTAAGCTGCAGGATGAATAGAACTCATAAATCAGTAGATTCAAGGAGTAGAGTAGATTACAGCAGTACTGTAGGTTCTACAAACCGCCTTCATAAATTGAGTTATAGTATACTGGGAATCTAAGGAATAATACAGAAGTATTTTTAGCTGTTCCCCTTTGAATGAACTTTATTCAGCTGAACACGGCCCTAACTTGTCTTTTTAATCTTGTAAATTCCAATTTATAGGTCTACTTCAAAAGGCAACCGGATAGCATTTGGAATGATAAAACATTAGAAATCATTTGAAATCCACAAAAATGAAAAATCAAGATTTGCAGTTGAAAATGATCATGCAATACTGCTGTCTACATCATGCCAAACATTTATTAATGAATGAGAGAAAAATCTAAATTTCTGTCATGAAGGGTTAATTCACCTTTAAGTCAAATTTCAGTGGGTTCGAGTAGAATGTCCTATTATTAGCAGCTTTTCAATTGGTTGTCATTTTTGTATTTGTTTTTTAATTAGTGTCTGATTCTGGCGTTTATATGGGGGTCATTTACCTCGGTAGCAAAAAAAAACAAAACAAAGTATTGCTCTGTTGGGCTATAATTGCATTGTAATTGTTACTGTTTATTACAGATATGGGACCTTTTATCCAGAATGCTTGGGACTTGGGGGTTCTGGATATTGGATCTTTCTGTAACTTGGATCTTCATACATTAAAGGAGAAGTAAAGCCTTGCTACTAAAATCCCCTACCCTACACAGACCCCCCTCCCTTGCTAAATGCCCCTAACTCTTTACTTACCCCTCAGTGCAGATTCTGTCCAGCGGAGTTCACGGCAGCCATCTTCCTCTTTTCGATAATCTTCGGGAATATTGGCGCATGTGCAGTTGGAGCAATTTTCTGTTTCGCGATAACTGCGCATGCGCCGAAAGTCAAGATTACCGAAGGAGCTGAAGATGGCACCCGTGAACTCGGCTGGACAGAATCTGCACTGAGGGGTAAGTAAAGATTTAGGGGCTTTAGCAAAGGTATGACCTAGGCTGGGGGGAGCAGAGAGGCTATGTAGGGTAGGACGGCAGGGGATTTTGGTAGCAGGGGTTTGATTCTCCTTTAAGGCTACCTGGAAATCCTGTAAACATGAAATAGCTCCGATGGGTTGGTTTTGCTTCCAATAAGGATTAATTATATCTTAGCTTGGATCAAGTACAAGGTCCTGTTTTATTATCACAGAGAAAAAAGGAAATACTTTGTTTAAAATGTAGATTATTTGGATTATTTAGTCTCTATGGAAGATGGCCTTTCCGTAATTCAGAGATTTCCAGATAACGGATCCCATACCTGTACTTGTATTTGCGGCTTCTCTCATTCATTTTTCAATCTCTCATTCAACTGCATATTAACAGATAACTGCTCAGATTCTAAACTGGAGAGTCACTGTACGAAATAATAATTTTAAAAACCATAAAGACCAAACTTAAATTGTCACTGTCTACATCATATTAAAAGCTAATTTAAAGATAATTACCCCTTTAATTCCTCTCCTCTGTGATTATGAATAGTTTGATTAGAAGTTAGATTAAAAATGGCCTTTGCCAGACATCTGCATCACAATGTTAGTTCGAGAACAACATTTTATTTTTCAGAGAACAAGGGGAGGTTGCTTTATCCTGTATTTTGTACTGTTGCTAGGTCCTTGATAATTAAACAGGTTATCCACCCTAAAACATTTTTTTCCATGGTGAAATATAATCTTATTCTAAGTAACAATATACATGAATTAAACGTTTGTAGTGCATGAGAAATTAAGATAATAATGGCAAATATGCAATGGACTTCAATTCTGGACAAATAAGTGTGATTCGTAATTGGTACTGTGAATTGAGAAAAGTGGCACATGGAAAGACAATTTATGGTACAAAAATGCAGCATTAAATAAACTGGGGCGAGGTTTTTTTACGTGATCGTTTTATGACTGTAGCTTTTCGGGGCATACGTACAGTTTAACCTCAGACAAACTAGAATAATATGACAGAGGTAAATAAGTAGTTGATGACGTGATGCTTGGTGGATTCAGTGAAACATGCAATGTGAGATTATTATATTGCTCCATGACCCAAGTGCACATAAGCTTCACTCACAGACTGATGGCCTGACATGCTCCATTAAAACTTCCTGAAACAGGAACATGACAGACCTCTCCTGAGCACACAGGCAATATGGATGTAGCCACTATACACTATTCCCAGTCGTTCCTTTACAGATACTTTTTCAATCAGATTGCAGGAAGATAGAGGTGGGTTATAGAAGTGGCACTCCAATGTCTGTGCGGTTTCCCTTCATGATAAAAAACAAAGATATGCATGGCTGCAAAAGATTATATTTTTAAAATTTACACATACAGTGTGCTTATCAGTTTCATGCATATTCATTACCTTATTTTTGTGTATGTGATAGCCTAGAGGAAAATATACCTAAAATATTCAGTGATGGGCAGTAGGATGTCCCCGGGATATTAGTGCTCATTTACATTTGCAGACGCAGAGGGCAACTTGCACTTTCCCCCCACAGTGAGTTGCATCTAAATTCGTTTTCATTTAAAGGTACTTGGGTCAAAATGTGCTCTTTGCACTTCCAAACCCCTCAGCCCTTCCTGCCTTCCATTCCTAATTGGGTGCTTTCTATGCTGATATGCAGGAGAACCCTGGAGCAACTGTCACCTCCTATCCAAACTGTAGCTCCAGGGTTCCCTTTGCACCCTGTGACAATAGATGCAGCACATTTCACTTGCACAGTGTCAGGGAAATTCAGTTACTAGAGACCAATTCAGATAAAAGATAATAAAAATGTATTTGACATGAGCTACATGGATTCTGAACTCACTAGGAGTCAGAAACCTGAAAAAAGTAATGACAGAGTAAATATAGACTTTTCATGGTCACAGCACACACAAACAAGCTTATAAAAAAACTGCTCTCAGGAGTTCTGGACTCATGGCCATGGGTAAAGTGGTTGTTCACCTTTAAATTAACTTATAGTATGATGTAGAGGGTGATATGCTGAGACAATTTGCACTTGGTTTTCATAAGTGGTTTTTGAATTATTTATATTTTTATATTGCAACTTTCCTGGAATATGAATAGGAGAGGTCCTAAATAGAAAAATGAGTAAATAAAAAGTAGCAATAACAATACATTTGTAGCCCTACAGAGAATTTGTTTTTAGATGGAGTCAGTGACCCCCTTCAAATCTGGGAAGAGTAAGAAGAAGAAGGTAAATAATACAAAAACTATAAATAAATAACGACCAATTGGAAAGTTGCTTAGATTTGGTCAGTCTATAACATACTAAAAGATAACGTAAAGATGAACCACCCCTTTAACCATGGAAATATTCCATAACAATTTAAGTATATTGTTTAAGAAGGGCACAATACTGCGGGTTAAATCTGCCTATACGGATATTTCTACATCAATGGAAATTAATGGCAGGCAGAAAATATTTAGTGCAATGACTAATTTGCAATGAAGTGCACCCACAGTTGCACCTATTTCGTCAAATTTGATGCACCCAACGGATTGACCCATTGACCGGAATTGCGCTAGAATTTTGAGGAAATTGTTGCACTAATGGAAAAAACATGGCAATTGTGCTTAAAAATTTCACTTTGCACACTGTCAAGGCAAATGCGTCTGATTGTTGCACCACAACACCCATAAACCCTCCCAGGAGACTTACGTTTGGGGTTACAAATACATAAAAATGGGTTGGGGACTTAATTTTGGCCAAAAGTATGAATATATATATATATATATATATATATATATATATATATATATATATATATTCAATGCCCTTATTTGTGCTAAAACTTCGAAATTCGACCATCGAATTGAAAAAATTAAGATAGTCAAAGTTTTTTTTTGTTTCAATTTAGCTGTTTTCGATCGAATTAAAATCGTTCGATCGATCGTAGAAATCGTTCAAATCGAACGATTTAATTGATCGATCGAACGATTTTCAAAAAAAAAAACTTTGACTAAAAACTTAGCCAAATATTGGCTATAGGTTGTAGGAGGTTTCCATAGGCTAACATAGCAATTCGGCAGGTTTAAGGTGGCGAAGTGTCGAATTCGACGTTTTTTAAAGAGACAGTTATTTCAATTCTAATTGAATTTTGGCCTGTTCGATGGTCGAAGTACCCAAAAATGACTTTGAAATTCGAAGTTTTTGAATTCGAAAATTCACTTTGAATTCACTTCGACCCTTAGTAAATGTGCCCCTTAATGTCCCTGTAATAAACAGTACCTAAAATGCATAAATCCATATTGGTGGCAAAAACATTCCTATAGGGTTAATTTATATGTTAAAATATATTTTTTACACAAAAATAGAGAAAATCAAAATTTGCGATGATAGGCGTAACTCTTGTGCCACCTTTAGCTGCTGTAAGTAAATACCTTCTTTACCTGGTAACCAGGACCTCATATAACTATTAAAAAATGTTGGGATTATGATCTTGCTTCATGTCCCAACTGCACATAAGCTTCACTCACAGACTGATGGCCTGACATGAAACATTAGAACTTCCTGAACATGAAGAAGTCTCCTGGGCCCACAGGCAAAAAGCAATTTGAGCAGATATTGCAAGGTTCCCAGATGTTACGGCAGCAATCTACAGTATTATCACACAGCCATCAGCACTGGTCTCACTGTTTTCTTCAAAATGCTGTATTCAGTTGCACTTGGTTTTCTCCATTGCTGTGCAAGACCTTAACTTTTTGCTCCTCGCTCAATCCCCCATGCATTCCATTTTGCAGAGCCTTTTGCAGAGCATGGCATTGTGCATCTTTAGGAATCTGTTTTACATCTTTTGCTGGTGATGGTTTCACTCATTTTCAGAGCCTGCCCATATTTATGTATGTTTGTATTATTGATTTATATAGTGCTACTTAACCCTAAAGCGACCTCTGTACCCTAATGTCATGCAGGACCCTTTTCACCATTACTAAATGGGGTTGGGATTGATACATATACTTTATGCAGAGACTTTCATAAGTTTGCATAGAACACATAAACATTATCAGTTTAGCACCTGTATGTAGAGTCTGCTCTGAGGAAGTGCCATGTGCCACAAAACGCGTCAGTAGTAGAGACTTAATGCTGACGTTATTTATAATTGTTAATAAATAAAGAAGCTTTTATTCATCATGTGGTGACAAAGAAGTCCTTTTTTGTGAAGTTATACAGTAATATGCCTGCGCTGAAATCACCCATATGTAATAAACACGCATTATGTTTATGCTAAACCGAGAATTTATTTTTAGAGACATGTACGTGTTATATTTATACAAGAGAGTATATTATAGATATCATTTAAATGGCAAACCAGTATCATAAAAAAAAGGAATGTCAATCAGGCACCTTAAACCCGTTACTTATAGAACAACACACTTTACAGCTTTATGGACTATGCAAGGGGTGCTATTATGAGGCACAATTTGTCTGCAAACAGGTGCAATGACAACTTGTAATCTATTAATGGTTCCCACTATGGTCTTTTACAATATTTGCCACAGCCAAGTTTTCTTTTCTGGTCTCAAATTTCAGGTCCGTACTGTCCAACCTTCTGGGGATGAACTGTAGGGGGGAGAGACATAATACTAGGGAACTCAGTTCATGTGGATGGGCAGAACTGAAAGGCTTTACATCTTCTCTTACCCTCCATTCAGATCCCCTCCATTGCAATATCCTAATTAGATAGTTGAATACAATATGTGCATCTACAGCTAAAAAGGCAATATTCATTCTTTCCAGTTTCAAATTATATTACAAAACTAAAATAATATGCTAATACATATATGGGATCACTTATCCAGAAACCCCACTTTGAATTTCAGGAAGACCATCTCTCATAGGGGTAGATTTACTAACCTATGAAAATTCGCCACCAACAGCTTCGCACCCATCACTACACTTCGTCAGGCTAAAATTCTCTCAGACAATGCTAATTTACTAAAATGCAAAGTTGCCTCCAGGGCAGCGAACGTTGGCAAATTTATATTAGGGATACTTCGGCAATCAAAGCAAAGATGCTCTAGCGTTTAATTATGCCTGTAATATGATGTATGAGTAACAGAAGATTGAGGAAGATCTATGCACTCCAATGCACTTCGCCTGGTCTGAGCTGGCGAAGGCAAGGCTGGCGAAAGAGGCAACGTTCAGTAAAATCCGCATCTTAGTGAATTTCCAGAGTAACGTCCATTCACCAGAGTGAGAATTCGCCTGGCAATAGAGTGGGAATTACCGCTAGTGTCTGTCTCTTTCACTAATGAAGTTACGCCTGTGCCGGTAAGTAAATTGGCAGAGTGCCTGAAAGCGGTAACGCTGGCGAATGGAAGGCCAATTTTAAGATAGATGTAAAAAAGGTATAATTTTTGGTGACAGTATCTCTTTAAGCTATAGTGATCCAAATTACGCAAAGACCCCTTTTGTGGAAAACCCCATGTCCCAAGCATTCCGGAAAATAGATCCCATACCTGTATACATATAAATGTATCCATATATATGAATGGTGCTATATACAGGTAAATATATTGTTTAAAAGAACCAAGTCTTGAAAGTTTGCTTTCTATACATGAGACCAAAGTATCATATCAATGCAGGGCCAAGGGAAAAAAAAAAAAGCAAAAATCTGAAAATACACCTAAAACTTGTCGAGGTCATGTAGAAGTCAATTGGGAGAGGTTCCTTGAACCATTTGAAGATATTAATAGCCTTCATGATGTTCGGTTTTATTTATTTATTTATTTTTTTTGGTGGATTTACTCGAAAGCTCAATCAATTCAAGTGATTCCAGTTTTTTTACCTCGAAAAACTTTCAGATTGCTCAACTGCATTTGAGTTTTTTCTTAAATCGAAAGCCATTCAAGTTGAGAGTTCATTCGAGGTCTAAAAAGCTCACAAAGTTCAAAAATTCGACCTTTGATAAATAACCCTCAACAAGAAACCTAAATCTGAGTTTCAATACTTTGAAATAAAAATATACAGAAAACAATTGTTCAGTGCAGAATTTTAAGATAATATGAAAGACTATGAATATGTTTGTGGCACAGCGATTAGCAGCGCACTATATGCAACAAATTTGTCTCTTCTGCCTCTGCTTACAGTTCCTTGGGGTACTCTGGTTTCTTCCTAATCTCCAAAAACATATTTGCAGATTAATTGGCTCTAAAACTTTGTTGTTGATTGTAACTTCCGTTGCGGCAGGGACTGATATAAATGATGAATTACATTGAATATTCCAGCACTTTATACATAAAGAACAAGAATTATTTTGCTAGGTACTGTAGTAAAATGCTTATTCTCAGAAAATGTCCCTAAATTAAAAGCATTTAAGATGTAAACAAATACTTGTCCTTTCATGCAACTGCTGCTGGAAGTGAATGGGTATAAGGAACCAAAGATCCCAGCAAACATGCTGTATCAAACCTTAATTTAATCCTTAGTTTTCCATTCTTTTCGAGGTTCTAGAATATGACAGTTAACAAACAAGACAAAGCCATAAATAGATAACCTCTGGTTCCCACTCCCAACAATGCAGATTGCTCCCTGGTGCAATATTGAACACTATCCAAATCTTACACCTATTTATGCACTTTACTGAACCAACAATCAGCTCATCTCTAATCAAGAAAATCAAAATCTTAATTTATTAATTTGCAAATTGCTAAAGGGACAAGATCATTAAAAATATATTGCCTGAAATCAATGTGTAAGTTCAGTTTCACTTAAAAAACATTACAGCTACTAGAAGTGTGATGTGCAGTTAGTTAGTTAAAAAGTTCAACCCCTCCCAAGGTACACACACATACCAAACTATGTTGTTGTAGTTTGTACAGCACTACAAAATATGTTGGCGCTATATAAATACATGTTAATAATAATTGTTGGTATGCAAAAAACAACCATGTGATACAGCAGTTCAAGTAACGTATTCAGTAGTTGCATGATGTAGCAGAGCCCTGTTGATCAACTAAAACCACATGCTGGAACTAGTGCAGCAATGCAATGCACTCCCAATGTTTATCAGCAAGTGGCTGAGGCAGTATCTTCAACCCCAATTCCTAAAAGATGCTTTTAATCTGCAGAAACCACATCACCACAAGCCAATCAAGTGATGTAACTTGAAAAATAAATTGGAAGTTTGAAGGATACTCGACAAACACTGAAGATTATCGGTGGCAGTTAAGGGCTAGCTAAACTTATAGGAGATAGACCACATCATCACATGGTTTCTATACGGTCAATAACAATTTTCCCTACTGCATTTAAAACAATGTAGTGCTTTATATAAAATGTAGTGGAACTCAATAACCCAACACAGGAATGTCACTCCACTTGCTATCATGCAGGCTTTCCACTCAGTACTAGGGGATTCCAAGTGTTGTAAACAGTTTTGCAATTCATGGCTTAGTAATACTTCAGTAGAAGTTCCATGTATAGTAACTTGTTATCCCTTTATATATGTGTCTGACAAATATTACTGACACCGTGCTGATTGGTGGAGTTTCCCAGTACAGAACAAACAGCTGTGTATGTAACTGCATTTACAATTTGCTACTTGGCATAGCGGGCAGACAAACTTGCTCACTCCCCATGCCATAGAGTGTCAGTGTGACTGCTAATTACGTGCGACTGAGCCTTTTTTTGCATTGCATGCCTGCAACACTAATATATGTTACTATTTAAACGTCATGGCAAACATCCTTTACATAAAGAGCAAATAAAATATGCTTCATGCCTCTTCAGTTATGTAAACAGAGAAAAATAATTCAAAATATGTTTTTCCCTGCTTCCATCAACCAATTTATCTCCTAATAATAAGGGTCCCATTGCTTCTTGTTTCATTTCTTTATTTAGATTTAAGATTAAAATAATAATTTCAGATTTATATTACTTCTCACTGCAATGCTCTTTTGTTTGGCAGTTTTTACGTACACTTATGTATAGTTCTGCAGAATACAATCTGTGAATAAATGTAATATAAATAATTATATTCCAAATATGGGGTAGAGTAAAGGCCTTGGGGCAATCTCAACGTGAAGGAGATAGGAATTTAGGGGGATTGCTTACTTGACAAAAATAAATTAGAGCAGTAACTCTGCACTACCAATACAATTTATGAAGATCTCATTAAATATACAGTGTTCTGGGGTCAAGGTCTGGGAATGAGCTCACTGATCTCCTTTTCTGGAAGCCTGATATAAAGACTGAAAATAGTAAAAGCAAGATGCTCATTTTTCAATACGTATCTCATTAAATCCCCTGATTTCAGGGCATGAGAGGATATAGTACAGGTGAACACAAAACATTCACCCATTAAAAATTTAGCATGACATTTATTTTTAAATTAAAGCACATTTCATAATTACATTTTCAGATATAGACATATATGGTTTCTCTCTGACATACACAGATGTCTAATTGGCTGGGCTGACAGGAAAAGCAGAATATAAATACATTGGCTGCAACAGGTGGCCACATAGTCCAGCTGAACGAGCAAGGCAAAGGTGTTTTTTTTTCAGGAAATAGATAGGATTGCAACTTTACTTCCTATAACTAGAACATTTGGAGGAAGCAAATGTTATAGAACAGTCTTCTTGGGATGTAGAAATGTTGGCCTTTTTAATGAAATTTCTATTTGGCTCATATTCAACATAAATCTACTTTAAAGATATTTCCATCTAATGTTAGGTCTGTGAGACCACTAATACAATATAACTCTATGAAGCAGAAGTTAAAAGGGTGACTCCACTGGATAATAAATCAGAAAGGTAGAAAAATGTGCCGTAAGCACCCAGAAACCCAGGGAAATTTAATTTCTGTTTTGCTGTAAATCCCACTCGTGATGCACTCCCTTGATCAACCATCAATACTTTTATTCCAGCAAGTACTGTGAAATGGAATCTAGCTTTCCACAATAGATAAAAATGGCTTTTATAAAACTTCAGGAGATTTTATTCGTATTTCCAATACAACTTCATTTTTTCTGACTCTCTATTTATAAAGAACCTTGATATTGATTAGCCCACAAAACCAGTGCCAGATCAAACACCGCAAAATCCTTCCTGTGGGAGTATGAAGAACGTCTGTGGAACTTGTGATGGGTAAATTGAGGAAAGAATAATCAATATTTTCCTACCCTCTGGCAACTAAATAATTGAAAAGTTATTGAAATAATGGTATTAAAGGAGAACTAAAGCTCAACAAAGAATAAACAAGTACAATAAGTGTATGTACTTGCATATATAATAAAAATATATAGAATTCAACATTTCTAATCTTTTTTTCGGCTTTACGTCTCCTTTACAGCAACATTTACTAAGTCAACTAATTAATTACATTGACTTCAACATTGGACTGTATTTGTGAAACTTCACAAATAAGAATTTTCAATTCTACAGCACTCAATAGGTTTAATGTGTAAGGAACACAAAGCAAAGGTTTAATCTATTTAGAAAGGTTAGGCAAAAAGAAAAATAAATATAGATGAAAGAGGAAAATTAGTCCCACCCACTAACCAATGCATTACGTGTATGTAAATTGACAGGAACCGGCTAAATACAATCATAAAATACATGGGCCAATATCGCCTGATGATGCGGATGCTTAGTTTGGTCTTGGCCAGAACAGCAGCCTTGACCTTAGACAGATATAGATTGAGCTGTGTGACAATTCTATTGGTCAAGAACAGCATCAATGAACTGATTAGGTCAGACATAATCAAGCTCCCAATGTAAGCTGTTTATTGGTCCAGGTGATAAGTAAGCACATTAGCTCAATTTAGTCAATCAATTTGGGTTTCCACATTGGGCAAAGTTATGCTTGCTTGATAACTGCATAGTGTCAGCCAGATTTAGTTTCAGATGGATGGAACACCATCAAAGTCTTGTGAGTTGCATCAAATGTGTCCTGCATCAGAGGCTCTAGAATAAATGTTCCTATCAGAGAGGCAAAGAGTAGGTCTCATTTACCAAGTACAGGGCAGGGGTGCAACATAGAAAAAGAAAATCACACCCCCATTTTTCCTGCATGCACTCTCTAATAGAATGGAATACATTCATGAGGAAGAGGCTTAAATAAATCTCATTCCTTAATTTTTATATTATTTAGATGTGCAATGTAGAAAGCATCTGTGCGCATGGGATGTTAATAAGCCTACCACCTGTCATAATGGTAAGAACAGGACTGTATTGTGTAGCTATGGGGGGCAGCAATTCAAGCTGGAAAAATGGCTTACATACAGGTTACATTACACATAACAGATAAAACACCATTGTATTGGACAGGGCTTATCCATTATGTGTTAACTAACCGGTGCCTTTTCTCCTTTTTACAGCTTGAATGGCTGCTCACATTGCTACACAGCAAACATAGAATTTTTATCAGTGCAGGACGGCAGTACATTATATTGTAATAACATTGACACACTTTCATTTTTTGGTGTTACTGTTCCTTTAAATGACTGCACCCTGCACCAGAATGGAGAACAAAGACCTGCCTTTCTCCCGTGAATATGGTACTGCAAACATTCGGCACTACTGCATTCTTGAGAGGCGGACAACATAGTGTCAGTATAATGGGAATTCAATGGGGTTGTAATTTTGCACCCCTTCCTGCTCTAGAATATGCACCTGGGGCCTTTGTAAATGAGGCACTGAGTGTGAGGCTTTCATACAGGTTCTACATTACACTTTTCTATAACCAGCATTTGCCCATTTCTTATTTATAGAGAGAATTTCAAAGTGTGCTGTGAGAGCATCAGATCTCAAACAGAAAGAAGGAGTTAGATGCCACAAAAGCCAATCCATCACAATAATACAACTAAAAAGGCCCTTGAGCTGAATGGATATATCCTAACACATAATTCACAATGTGACAAATTGAATGATATCAATTTTTCACGCACTGAAATGTACAGAAAAGTGCCAGTCCCTCAACAGACAGAAAATTGCATTGTATCAGGGGCAAACAGAACAGCATCGATAGCAGTGTCTTACTGAAGGTTATGTAGAAAGTCAGTCTCGAAAAGAAAGTAACAGAAATAGCATTATGTGCTTTTGGGGAGGCATAAAAATCTCATAGAAAAAATTTATTCAAGGTATAGAAACAGTTGCAATGAATGGTTGTTGACTGAGACCAAAAGAAGTTCAGGAGGGGGGGACATTTTAAGGAAAAGCATGGGCCTCCGTTTATGCTACTGTAGGGCAAGCTAGAATGTGAAAAATGTCCAAAACACAAATGGCAGTTATGAGAAATTGCATCATATCCTGGCCAACATTTGTTCAGAAGCGCAGTGAACTTTAGGGCCAAATGTAATCTTGGAAAATACAGAAAGTACCATCCTTGTAATAAATTAAAAAAAAAAAGAAAGCGGCTCAAATCATAATGAGATAATAAATAAGAAAAGAGCAATGGTTGTTTTTTGCAGTGTATTGTGCTTTCATTATATGCGTTTCCTTTGTAAAAAAGACAGTGCTTGGTAAACATTTCAAAGACCAAAAAAAAGGAGGACATAAGTCACCTCAGATAAATGGCAAAACCTACTACGTAAATAAATTATCCACGATAATCAAGTGAAGCATTACAGGTTGCCAGCACATTTTAATTAATGGTACATTGCTCAGTGATTTATTTATTTTTTCTCCATTTTTATTATTAGGACACAAAACCGTTCAGTTAAATATAATTTTCTGTGTAACGCATCAAACATCCTGCTGGCCCCAATTATACACAGTGTATTCACATTAAAAAACAAAACATGAGCTGCCTATGAACAGAACATATTATTGCATTACAAGTATGGATGCACCGAATCCAGGATTCAGTTCGGCCAAATTCTTGTGCCTGGCCAAACCGAATCCAAATCCGAATTTGCATATTTAAATTAGGGGTGAGAAGGGAAATCACATAACTTTTCATCACAAAACAAGGATGTAAAAAAATGTTTTCCCACTTTTTCCTTTCCTGGCCCTAATTTGCATATGCAAATTAGGATTTGGTTTGGCCAAATGTTTCAGAAAGGATTCGGCCAAATTTGAAATAGTGGATTCGGTGCATCCCTAATTAGAAGGTATATGTTTCACTCAACCCCGTTAAAAATGATAGTCTGTGGGTGTAAAAATGAAATGTTTGGTCTCATGATCACTCACAGAATAAGCTTCATACTTTGTTTTATTATTTTTGAACAACAATCTTAAAATATTGCTAAAGGCACCACCACTTAAGGCTGATACAGTATGTGTAAGCTCTTCATTAAAAGGCCTAGATATCAATGCAAAGACTTGAAGCATATTAGACAGTTCACAAGCCTTAAGCTCTCTCTCAGTGGATTACATGTATTTGTAGCGTTCTCGCAATCTGCCATACATATACCTAACAGTGCATCACATTGATTTTAGGATTGGAAAGCAGCAACATTTACAATTGAACCAATATTTTTTAGCCCTTCCTGTATAATACACCTAAAGATCTGTCTTGATGCTTTGCTCCATTAAAAGGTAAATTCACATTCAACTTTCATTATGTTATTATAGAGATGGAACTATATTAAGCACTGTTTTCAACAGGTCTTTTTTTCCCATTATTATTATAAGGCTTCACAGGCTACATACCTTTTTCAGTCTGCAGATGAAAAGGATATGGTTGGTCCAAAATTCTCAAACCAGCAACCAAAAACCTGATAGATTGTAATGCTTCACATTTATTGTTCTACTTAAGTTTAATTGCTTATCTTTCACTTCATGCCCTCCTCTATACACACTTTAACTGGCCTTGCAAACAAATGCCTCATTAATTAAGCCCTAGCAATGGGATAACTGTTTAAGTTCCCAACAAGAGATAAAAATACTAATAAAATCAAAGAAAAAAAAGGACGAGTCTTATAATATCATGTTCTATGCAAACATTTTAAGGTGAACTACAACGCACAACTGAGTGGTGCACATAAAATAAACATACTTCTTGAATC
Organism: Xenopus laevis; assembly: GCF_017654675.1. Classification (NCBI taxonomy): domain Eukaryota; kingdom Metazoa; phylum Chordata; class Amphibia; order Anura; family Pipidae; genus Xenopus; species Xenopus laevis. Next base: position 101,038,837 of record NC_054379.1, read on the forward strand.
AGTGCCATAAACAAATTACAACGACTGACATTTGTACCATCCTTTATGCTCTATTTAACAAACCAAAGCACATTTTCAAGCTCCTATACAGTTATAGTTATATTGTACACCAGTTAAGCTGCCAAAAAGTAAAAAAATTATAACTTTCACATAAAACTATAGAATTTCCACCAGTGTGTTGCAAAAAGGAACTGGTAATAAAATATCCCAGCAGTTAAAAAATAAAAGATATATACCCCAAGTAAAAGAATTAAAAATATGCAATAGTGTGTACCACTTGTTAAAAACATGATTGGTAAAATATAAAATTACAGCATTAATTTAGAGATCACAGGTGCAAGCATCTGACTGAAATAAGGCACTTCTGTCCAGTAAGCAGCACCTCGACAAGGTTACAAGGGAAGGGTGATGAATCATGTTCTGGTAAAAACAAAGGAGTGGATATGATCCTGGAAGCAGAGGAACATTTCAACAGCAGGGAAGACACAGGAGGTGAGATGTGGAAGTCTACACAGACGTGGTCACTCTGTCAGTGGCATTATTGACCTCGTTTTTGTTGGAATCCAATCCTTTAGCAGCATTCAGGTTCGAACGTATGTTTTCCACAGTCTTTTTCATGTTTTTAAGTTCCCCGGGGTGAGGAGTTGCCCTTCTCAACAGAGTTGCCTAAAAATAAACATCAGATCACAAAAATGAATAAAAATTACAACACTATAGCCTGTTTAGCATTACTCCTTGAACATTTATTTTGGCTATATACGAGTACAGGTATGGGACCTGTTATCTAGAATGGTCGGGACCTGAGGTTTTTCCCGGATAACCGATTTCTGTAATTTAGATCTTCATACATCAAAACCCAATGTGCTGGTTTTGCCTCGAATAAGGATTAATTATATCATAGTTGAGATCAAGTACAAGATACTGTTTTTATTATTACAGAGAGAAAGGAAATCATTTTTAAAAATTTGAACTTTTTAGATAAGATGGAATCTATTTGAGACACCTTTTTGTAATTCAGAGCTTTGTGGATAACGGGTTTCCAGATAATGCATCCCATACCTCTATTACCAACTAGCAT